>NC_137494.1:9385473-9985473 GCF_963082875.1 Corella eumyota | reverse complement strand
AGACAACAAGACCCAATTGTGACGTGGTTCCTCTCGTTTTTAACTATTAATTCAATTTAAGCATTTTTTGTATATTAGTAAATATCGGATAGTGCAATGATCATACAACGTATGATCATTGGTTAGTGTTAAAAGCTTTTATATTTTCCGCCAGAGGGCGATAAAGAAGATTTGATGGGTGATTGCTGTAGGTGAAGTCTTCTTCTTTGATACTAAATTTATTAAGTCTAATTCGATTAACCAGAACTCGAGTTATTAATTAATGCATCAGGGGTAGTTAATTGGAGTGCGAAACTAAACTTGTGGCAACACAGTATTACGCGGGAATAGTTTGGGTCTAAATCTAACTTTAAAAGTTTACGCATTTTCCGCCAGGAAGCGATAGAGTTGATTTGATGGGTGATTGCTGTGGGTGAAGTCTTTTTCTTTGGTACAAAATTTATTTAGTCTAATTCGGTTAACTAAAACCCGAGTTATTACCCAATACGTTAGGGGTAGTTCATTTGGATGCGTGACTAAATTAGAGTTAACATCTTAATCTAATTAATTTACTTTATTAAAATATTAATAAGTCATTCAACATGTTTTAAATTGATTTTTATTGTTTTTGAGAATAAATGTCTGTATTTTGACGTCATACGCTATAAAATTATGACGTCATTTCAGATTTAAAAAAATATAGTGGCACATTTGCCATACTTCGGTTATGAAGACTGATTACAACTTAATCCACTTAACGAGAATATATTTTCGGATCGTATGGATTGATTGACTACTAGATGGATAGAAGGATCGAATGGGTCGGATGTGTTAATGGGTAATCTGAATAGGTGAGGGTTGGGGTAAGGGTTTAATTCATGAAACTTCTTTGTTAAATTAAATATCCGTCAAATATGCATTTGAATTATGTAATATCTATTTAATATATATTCGATTAAGTTAATAAAACTCGATCCATTAATCCGTTCGATCCGTTGATCCGTCAAATATATATTTTCGTCAGGTAGATTAAGTCCGATTCATGAAGACTTCATATAGGGCGTGCAAAACTAATAAAGATCCTTAACTTATCTGTCTGTCACTTCCACTGTCAGTATCTTTTCGCACTTCAGTCTGTTAGTATGTTTTTTTATATTTCCTTGTTTGTTAAGGCTGCAAGGAAAGGAACGTGGTATTGTTATGTGTTGATTAAAACTTGAGTGCAGATGTGTTGATTTTGCGGCCAATATTTTTTTTTGTATATATATCTTTATCCTCGATGTGGGAAAATCGAATGCGCGACTTAAACATAGAGTAACATCAGTTACTCCGACCCAGTCTCGAGTTGCCTTTGGCAGTTTGGGATATTATAGATGATAATTGCCCGATAATTATTCTGCTGATTAAGTGCTGGCTCAGCCAGTCAGCAGGAGTTAATACCATTTATAGCGCCTTACTCAAGGGCGCTACAGCATGAAATCAGTGGGGAATAAACCCACGACCTCATGGTGGTGTAGCAAGTGTTCTTACCACTACACCACGCTGCCAAAAAAAAATAAAATATAAATTGGTATTAGATTGTTAGGTCTAAAACTAAAGTACTGCAGCAGTGCAATGTCATTCGAAGGTCATCAAACAAAACGACAAAGATTGGATGAAAATGGAGGTTCAAGTGGATTGAAACAAGACGATTTTCGTGATGAACGACCTCAGAAATTTCGGTAAAAACAAACAAAATTTATTCCAAAATTTTGTTTTTTTAAATTTGTCTTTGCATTTAGAGTTTCTGAATCGTACACCAAAATTTATAGATTTAACTTTTTTTGTGTTTGTTTTAAATTTAAACTCTTTTTTTAATTTCCTTTTTATAGAGATGAACAGCCAAATAAAGTTCTCTTGTTTACTGTTATGAATGCTGTTTATCCAATTACCACTGTAAGTAACTTTTGTAAACTTTAATTTTTCCAATATTTATTTTGACAAAAAAAAAATCATAGCCCAACTAGGTTGACCTGACATTATAAATATGATTATTTTTTGACACTATTTAAAAATATTTTTTTCCTACAAAGTTTAAATCAAAAATTTTCTAGCAAACTTTTGCGATTAATAAAAAAAATATGCAATAACATTGAGTCAGTCTATTAAAGTGGGATGTCTCTCCTGGCATTACACCCAGCGTGGGTTCACCATTAGATGTTTAAAACAAAAGCATTTTAAATTTTATTTAAACTATTGTTTATTATCACTTGACTAGTTTTTTTCTAGTAATTTACATTTTAAAACTATTTTTCAAATAGAATATCATCGTAAACAATTTTTTATTTAATAATTTTTTTAGGATATCTTGCACACAATATGTGAGCCTTGCGGTGAGGTTCAGAGAATTGTTATATTTCGGAAAAGAGGAGTACAGGCCATGATCGAATATCCTTTTATTTAAACCCATTATTTAAAAAAAATAAATGAATGGCCTTAAACTTTTGGACTAGAAAATAATTGATTTTTTATACTCAAGTTAATGAGGCAGTTTGGGATTGTGACTAGTGTTCGATAAAGTACGTACCATTTATAGCCCCTTACTCAAAAGTGTTGCATTATAAAAGCTTTGGGGATTTAAATCTAGGACTTATTATGGTAAAGCCAACTGATCTAACCACTTCATCATGTCGCTGACAAGTTTTACAGAGTTATTGTGTTAAAATGTAAATTGTTAGCTACTAGTATAGAAGAATTATTATGGGAAATTTTAAATGAATGTTGTTAGTTCCCAAATAAGATTCTTTTTACCTTCCTTAACATAATATCACGTTCAATTCAATCCAGACAGCACAACGAGCAAAAGTTTCCTTAAACGGTGCTGACATTTACTCCGGTTGTTGTACATTGAAAATTGAATGGGCAAAGGTAAATTTTTTGTATAACTTTTGTTAGTAACTTTTGTTAGTCTAAGACTTATTTGTAATGTATTTCAATTTTATTACTGTGTTTATTGTTATGAATATATTAGCTATATATACAGGGATTCCATACCATCCTTATTTCTAAAATTTGACCTTTATAAACAGATAGGCATAAAGCATGTTAGCATTCATCCTGTTCACATGGACTGCAATTGTCGCGCATGTCTTAGTTCTGGTTCTGTTTACATGATATAAACGAACCGAAACTAATATATATATTAATATGTTATTCTTTTTGAATAAGGTATTAATTTGTATATATATTGAATTGTATAGTCTGTAAAAAGTGTGTTTAATAAATATAAAATACGCTACAATCCTTCTATTTTTCCAGTCGTCCTTATTTTGGATTCCAGATCGATGGAATTCCTGTATTCATATCAAATTCTTAGATACAATTCCTATTCATTTTTGTGTGTATTCATAAAACCAGTTTAATAAATTTAAAAGAAAATGCAGCATTAGTTTGTAAGCTTACTTTGTTTAATGAAAAAACATTTTCTAAATAAGGCATGCAGTTTTAAATTTTACTGTTTATTTTAGCCAACCAGTTTAAATGTTTACAAAAATGATGACGAAACTTGGGACTATACCATCAACTTAGGTTTGAAGCCTAACATAATTAAATTTATTTTGTAAAAACTAAAGTTGTTTTATTATAGTTTTCCATATAAGAAAAAATTAACGTTTAATGTTTGTGTTAAATTGTAATCATGCTACATTGATAATTTTACATTTTTCCGAATTTTTAGTACACTTACAACAAGTTTAACTGTTTCACATTAACAGCAAAATATTACAAACCAGTTACAGAAAATTACAGGTCAAAACATTGGATCATTACAGTGGATACAAATACAGAAACAGTTCAAAAATTTCAGGAACAATTAAATAACAACCTATTTCATGAAGATGGAATACAATTTATACATTTTACATACAAGCAAAATAATGTTTTGAAAACTAATGCTGTTTTGTAACACAAGGCGATATGAAATTTTATTTGACATGCATTTATTTTATCAATCTACAAACAATTATGCATAACATACTACCTCATAGTTATCACCCGAAGAAAATATCCTACAATGGAGATACATAACATCAAGCACAAAACAATACAGAAACTTTTGTTATACAACCTTTGTAAGAGCAGATTTAAAGTAATATCCATACAAATCTGGGACATAACATTTTATAACAAAAATTTCAGACAATAAAAAGATACTCAAACTAAATAAACTTACAATAACCATGGATAAGTTTCTTGAACAGCGGTACAAAATAATAACAATCAGTTCATGAATAGATTTTAAAAAGATACATTTACATATTCAAGTATTTTTATAACATTTGAATTATTTAAAAAGTAATTGCATTAATATGTTGTAAAATAATTCAATTTTTTGTTATTGTGATAGTCAACTTCCCAACGCAATTTCTTCTTGTTTGGTAAGCTACATAATAATGGTAAGAGCTTTTGTGCAGTAATTTTAATTTAACTGATGATTGTTAAAATTCGATAATATTAATGTGTTTTTTTGCTATATATACATGAAATCCTATTTGTGAACATTATAGTGTGAAATGTTGTAAATTTTTTATTTTTACTTGCTGTATTTACTTAAATATTATACTAATATTTTTCATAATTCATATTGAAATTTTTTAAAATTACCCCCAAATTTTTTTAACTAATTATTTTGTTGTTACAGATCCGCCAGTTCCAGCACCAGCTTTGTTAGGGGATGCCCCAGTTGGTTTTGGGGGAGATCAGGGGTTTGGAAGAGGTGATAATAAATATTATAACTTAAATTTATTTCCTAAATAGAATTTTTTATTAAAGTAATTTTTTAAACCTTTAATAAGAAAAAAGATTGCTGCCTAATAACATTATATTTTTACCCAGGCAACATGGGTCGAGGTGGTATAGGTCAACAACGACCAACAAACATGGGAATAAATGTGCGAGGAAGGGGCATGGGTGGACAAAGAAGGGGTGCTCCCAGAATGATGCCACCTCAACACCACCATGTCAGTATTTTTTTAGTGATTTTTTTGTTATTATGAAATCATCCTAAATTCATTTTATAACTTTTGGGTTTAATCATGTTACCCTATGACAGATGGGTGATTATGACAATTATGGACCCACCGAAGGAGGAATGGGGGGTTTTAGTCATTCCCCTGTATTGATGTTGTATGGGCTTCACCCAGTTAAGATGAATTGCGAGCGAGTTTTTAATCTTTTATGTCTGTATGGCAATGTTATGAAGGTAAATTAATTTACTTAAACTCAACTAGTAGAATGCCGGTTAAATATTCTTATACATTTGATTGCTTACTATTAAATCTTCTCATTTGATGTTTATCCTTAATGTAAGAACGCCAAATTTACATCCTAAACATAAACTTTGTTACCCCAATCCAGTTTCAAGTCAACTTTTGCAGTTTGGGATATTATGATTATAAATGCTTGATAATTAATTTGCTGACTTGTTTTGACACAGCAGAAGTTTATACTAGTTGCAGTTCCTTACTTTAAGGCACCATAGCATGGTAACTGTAAGGATTAAACTCAAGCACCCCATGTAGTAAATCCGTGTGTTGTTACAACGACACCATGTAAATATTAATAAATTGCAACAATAGGGAATTGTTTTTAGTCAAAGTTAATTTAAAGTAAACATGTATTTTTTATCCCTCAAAATATTTTACTTTAAATATTTATGTATGTGTACGTTGAAGTTTCTCAAAATTTAAAGCCTTACTTTCTTACATTTTCCATTAAAAACTATTCTTCCAGTTTACTTGATAAATTTTTTTTTAAGGTAAAATTTCTGAAAAGTAAACCAGGTACAGCAATGGTACAAATGGGTGATCCATCAGCAGTGGATCGAGCTATCAACAATCTTTCAGGAATGACTTTCTATGGTGAAAAACTTTCTTTAGCGTAAGTTTTGTTACAATGTTCTTGGCTAAGTTGTTATTTAATCTTTACTAAGTTGTTATTTAAATAATTTCCAGGCCCTCAAAACAAATGTATTTGAATGACACAGGAGGGGTTAGCGACCTAAGTGATGGAACTCCAAATCAAATGGATTTTGGAAACTCCAGAAATAACAGGTAATCATTTTATATTAAAATGGAATTTAAAATCTTTAAAAAAATCTAACTTTTACAGCTTTGATATCTGATATTAACGCCTATATATATTATTATAAACTGTTTGACTGAATAAACATATTTTTAAAATCGAAATTTTGAAAATGACGTTTACTGCAATTTTTAAAAACTAAAGGACGTTTTCCAGGAAAGGGGACTGGTAAGAGGCGTAAAAAATATATAAATATTGGTAAAATAACATTTTTGGGAAAATGATCTGTATAGTATAAAATTAATTTTCTATATTGTTTTTAGATTTATGACATCTGAACAGGCATCTAAGAATAGGATTCAGCATCCTTCAAAGGTTCTTCATTATTATAATGCTCCTATTGATTTTGATGATAAGAAAATGGCAGAGGTAATAGTTTAAAAATGATTAATTTTATGTTTGGTTCTAGAAAATATATTTTTATATTTTTTTTTTGTTTCACTAATTAAACTGCCAGTATCAGTTTCTTTAAGATTAAAACTATTAAATTAAAATTTTAATCAAATTTGAAACACTTTTTTTTGTCAAGATAACTGAAGAGTTTAAGTTAAAAGCTCCAGGCAAATTTACTCCATTCAAGTCTAAAAGTATGTTTTTTATGATTTATTTTATTCTGTAAAATGATAAACTTTTAACTAAAACCCTTAACCACTTGGTTTTACTAATAAGAGGTCATGGACCTAATTCGTAATACTTTCATGCTGTAAATTCCTAAAGTTAGGTGCTATAAACAGTTTGAGCTGTTGCCGATTCCAAAAACCAATTAGCAGACTAATCATCAATAGACAATAAAATTTCAAACTTCCAGAGTCTGGGTTTGTGCAACAAATATGTTTCCTCTTATTCTAAACCTTATTTGTTTAATTGACTCAGTTACAAGTTTACATTTGCATTTTAAAGTATTAATATTTACATTTTCCCTACAATAAATCTGCTGATTGGTTTATAGCTCGACAGGAGTTTAAACAGTGTATAGAGCCTTACTTAAGAATGCCATTAAAACAAGTAAAAATCATATAAAGCCTGTAAATTTATGCTTGTCTAAATATCGCACTTAATGTTGTGATTTTTCGAAGGTGACCGCAGCTCATCTGGATTGATGGAATTTGAGGACAAAACTGAAGCAATGGAGGCTCTGACAATGATAAATCATTACAAGATGGAAAATCCAAGTTCTTACATTTTATGTTTTGTTTATAAAAAGGATTTCACTTTTTTACTTTATTTAACATTTTTACTAGTGTAATTAATATTTAATTTCAGATGGGAGGTTTCCTTACGTTTTAAAACTTTGTTTCTCAACTGCCAACTCAGCCAGCGCAAGAGAGGCGCATGAATAAATTGAAGTAATAGCAGGCATAGGCAAACCATGTTGAACCGTTGCAAATTTGTACAAAAATGTGGAAAAAATATGTTTGATTTTACTGACCTGTTTTTATTTAAAACGAATTAAAATTATTTATACAATATTAGTGTTGTTAAAGTAAATAAAGTCAATTTTATTGTCGTTTTTGTTTACCAATAATCTGTATTTGTGTTAAATTGCTAAATTGGATGTGGAAAAAAATATACCCTAAGTAAGGTGATAAAAAACAGTGTAAACTTCTGCAGAACCAACACCTAATCAGGAGCTTATAATTAGCGGGTAAACATGATCAGTAATATCCAAAATTGCTGAAGGCATTTCGATACTGGGTCGGGGTAAAGGCCTGTTTGCACGATAGGGGTAACACTGCGTTGCGCTACATTGTTTTACCTAACATGGCGAGGTCTTGTTCAGATTTAGTTTTAAATAATAAAAAGGATCTTACAAAAGCTTACCGCTTACAAAATCTTGCGTAAATTTAGCTACAGCCGCAAAATTATACGAAATCTTACGTAACTTTTTTTAAATTTGAACCACTCCATTGAGTTACGCACACTTACGTTGCGTGCGCCGGGTAAACGGGCATCAATTTATGTTATTTTATGCTTACGTTGTGAAGTTAACCTTTCCTTCTCACATCGAGGATAAACAAAAGTGAAAAAAAAATAACATTAAATTTTATCGATTTCCCAACGTCGAAAGCAAAATTTTCGAAAACCATATTTTACCATATTACGCCTGCGTAATGATGGATTTTTCTTCTAACACAAAGAATAAATTTTTAACTAAAACGGGTAAATTATTTTTTAACAATTTCATACAATACAGAGCAGCAGTTTTATCGCTAGTCGGAGAAGTGCTTTTCGCAACTAAAACCCATCACGTTTATTTGGTTGCATGTGCTTTTTTTTATTTCAAGAGCAAGCAAGTTTCGTAACGACATTTCACAATACAAACAATTTGGCGATCAAGGGTCACCTTGACGAATAATTAATCATAAAAGTTGCTTGCTAAACGAGGTTGTAGTTTACGAACTGCTAATTCAAGTCACGGCTTTATAAGGCTGACTGTTTAACCATATTCTAAGAGTTTAGTTCAAACCTTTAACAGACTTTAATGCAGGCAGTTAGGTATTACTTAATATACTATAAAATGACGTCTGTATGAAACATATTCAGATATTGCTTTTATTTTACACAAAAACAATTAAACTGTTTCTGTTTTTGTTAGCTTTTATTTGTCATTAGACTGTTAAAAGATTTTTTGATATTGTCAGTTTGTAATTTAATAAAACAGTTTTTATAATTTAAAATGGAGTTGAAAATAGTGGATGCTCGATCGAAAAATAAATTATGTGTTTTAGAGAGGGTGACAGGTAACACAACTATCGAAGTAGTTAAAGATTTATTTGCAAAAAAAAACCCGAAATATTATCCCTCTCGTCAATCCTTTCGATTAGAGCCAAGAGGAAAATCTTTAAATGATACTGACACTTTGGGTAAACTAAATCTTGGAGCTGATGCTATTTTGTACTTCAAGGATCTTGGAACCCAATTGGGGTGGTCAACTGTATTTTATTGCGAATATGGAGGACCTTTGTTTGTGTACTTGCTGTTTTACTTTCGTCTGCCCTTGATTTATGGGCAGGAGTTTGCATTTATTCCGAGTAAATTGCAAGTTGTCCATTTGGCAGCAATATGCCACTCGTTTCATTACCTTAAAAGGCTTTTGGAAACAAAATTTGTACATCGATTTTCTCACGGCACAATGCCTATTAAAAATCTGTTTAAAAATTGCTCATACTATTGGACCTTCGCTGGTTTGATTGCTTACTATATCAATCACCCACTGTATACCACTCCAAGTTATGGTGACTTACAAGTTAATATTGGTCTTGGTTTGTTTATTTTTTTTGAGTTGGGAAACTTGTCCATTCATTTAGCATTTAAAAATCTTCGACCGGCTGGATCCAAAGAGAGAAAAATTCCATACCCATCAGGCAACCCGTTTACCTTGCTTTTTGGTTTAGTGTCTTGTCCTAATTACACTTATGAGATTGGATCCTGGCTGGCTTTTGCTTTGATGACACAGACCATGTTTGGCTTGTTGTTCGCTATGGTTGGATGTGCTCAAATGTCTATCTGGGCACTGGGAAAGCATCGAAATTACAAAAGGGAGTTTAGCAATTACCCAAGATCTCGAAAGGCTATTATTCCATTTTTTTTGTAAAATGAGATTTGTATAAAAACGCATGTTTATTGGAGTTTTTATTTTATTAATTTTTAAAATATTTATGCAAAATGTTTAGTAAGATAGATAACAAATTTTTTAATTTATAATGATTTTATATTATATAGCCAATTACTATTTGATTTGGTACTAGATTGTTTTTCTTCATTTTTGTGTAAACATATAACCCAAGTAAATCAAATGTAAAAAAACATGTTATTTATCATGTTATACTACCTTTTTTAATTTGTGCAAAATAAGTTTAATCAAAAATAACATTTAATTGTTTATTTTCTGATTTAGTATTTTAATTGATTTACTAATTAGGTTGCTATATTTGATGTAATTGCTTTATTTTTAACCAGTTTTTGTTTGAAATAATTCTAGATAAATAGGTTTTCTACATAGTTTTGTAATTAAAGTATCTTAAAACTATCATGGGAAAATCAAAAACGAAAAAAAGGGAAAACAAGAAGGTAAAGAAGAATTATTCAAGCCACAGTGAAAGTGAAAATGAGGAAAAGTGGATAGAAAAAGAGACCCCTCAAAAAAGATTCGATAATAACTGGATGCAACAAGATTTTTTATCCGGCATCAAAACAGTGTCGACTAAAGATATCAAAGATGATAAAAAGAAACAAAAAAATTGTGATGTCGAAAATAAGTTAAACTCAATTAACCAACTTGGTCAACATAGCAAAGAATTAAATCCTTACTGGAAATCTGGAAATAAGGGCTTACCTCCTGAAAAAGAACAGTCATCATCATTTGTTCCCGATGCAATATGGCTTCAAAGATCTTTAAAAAGAATGAAAGAACAAAGTGAGAAGAGTGAAAGAAGTCTGGAAGATATTGCTGCAGATCGATATGGTTCTTGGAAAGCATTTCAAGACATGTTGGATGTTGCTGAAAAAAGGGATGGCATAAACCAATCTCCAGATAACAAAACAAAAAGGCGATTTATAAAACCTGGTGAAATATCGTCAAATAAATCCACTTCAAAAAGCAGATTTATAAAACCGAATGATGCTGGGTCATCTTCAACTTCTTCGAGAAAAAGATTTTTAAAACCTCAAAACACTTGCAATAACTCTAAATTAACTGATATTCCAAGTTGGAAAAAGCCTAAAAGTGATGCTAAACCAAATTATGATAACTCACCCAAGTTTTTACCATCTGCAAAACCAGTTCAAAAATCTTCGAATGTACCTCAAAAACCCAGTACATCAGAGCCTCAACAGCCAACAGAACAAGTTAAGGGGAAGATTCTTACAAAACAAGAAAAAAATGTGATTGCAGCTAAGTTGATAAAAGCGGAGTTAATGGGCAACACTGCATTGATCGAAAAACTCAATCGAAAACTACAAATTTCGGAGAAATTGAAACTTTCGTCTGGTAATCAAGAATCTGAGGGTGGTAATAAAATTAGAAATTCAAGTTCTAGTGATGAAGGAGAAACAGTTGTTCTTACTCGAACAACAAGGACGGGTCAATCATGGCCAGTTACTCAAAGTGATATGCCGCTTGGTAAAATCTCAAAAAGACGAAAAAATAAGAAGGTTTTGGTTCATGATAAAGATGGCGAGCGCGAAAGATACTTTGCTGATGATGATCACTATTCTCTTAAAGAATTAGTAGAAAGAGAAAAAACTGGAGCTGCAGAAGACCACAGTCAAGTTATGTCTCGACTTAGTTCCAAAATGTTTAAAGGTGCTGATGGTGAAAACTTTACACTTGATGACGTGTTCGAATCTGAAACTTCCAGAGTAAATTCACAGCAGCAAAAGGATGAAAGTCATAAAAATTTGGCTATTACCAAACATAAAAAACTACAGAAGCAACTTGAAAAGTGTAAGCATTGTTTTACCAATTCTAAAAATCCGAAACATTTAATAATAGCAGTTGGTGAAGTTTCCTATTTAAAGCTTCCATCTCATAGACCTTTGCAACCTGGTCATTGTATTATTGCTCCTATGCACCATTGTGTCACTGCAACTGCTTTGGACGAAAATGTGTGGAGTGAAATACGAAAATTTATGCAATCATTATGCAACATGTTCCGTGAACAAGGAGACGACTGTGTGTTCATACAAACTTGCATTAACTTAATATATTCTCATCACTTCTTTATTGAATGTATTCCATTACCTAAAGAGCTAGGTGATGTTGCACCAATATATTTTCACAAAGCCATACAGGAGTGTGAGGGTGAATGGAGTCAAAATAAAAAACTAGTCGATACCCGGGGTAAAAGTGTCCGGGATAAAATCCCAGTTGGTCTGCCATACTTTGCTGTTGATTTTGCAATGGATGGTGGATATGCACATGTTGTTGAAGATGAATACAAATTTCCGCTTTATTTTGGAAGGGAAATCTTAGGTGGAATGCTTGATGCCGACCCCCAATTGTGGAGAAAACCAAAAGAGGAACATTTTAGTGACCAAACCAAAAGAACATTGGAGTTTGAAAAGTGGTACAAGGAATTTAATTGGACGAATACAGTCACATAAATATTATAATTGTCAAATCTGCCTTATGATTTTTTTTTTAACATTTTAAGCACACATTGATAAATCTATGTTTATTGAACTTTATTTATATATTTTTTATGTTTAATGTTTGATCAGTGCTTGTAATAAATTACTTTAATCAATTACACAACTTAATTTTTAGTTAAAAAACCATACATCCTTAATGTACTACACCATAAACAATAAGCTAAAAAAATTAGTTGACATAAAATGATATTGCACATGACATGATGGGTATAAAAAATTAATCGCTGAAATCTTCTGACGACGAATCGTCGCTGTTTGAATTTTCTTCGGAGCTTGGAACTACAGCATCAGGTACTGGTGCATCAGGAGTACTAAAAACAATTTAAAATTTGAAAAATTTGGCTACACAGTCTAATTATTGGGTAACTTTAAATACCAAGGCCTAAAACAAATATTTATTTGAGCTGTTTTAGGTTGTTGAAATTGTGCTTAACGACGAAAAAAATTAAGGATTTCTGTAAACTTACTCCAGTAATGTTGGATCAAGACCTTCCAAACGCATTTTATTTTCAATAGCAACCTTAGGTACGCCAACATTTACCATCTTTAAAAATCTAGCATACCTTGAAAATAAGAAAATTTTAAATGTGTAATATATTATTCGGAAAATGTGTTTTTGTAAAACAAAAATAAAAGTTAAAAGTAGATGAAATAAATTTGGAAATTACCTGGGATCATTTTTAACTGTAATGACATTAGCAGAAGGGGAATTATTACTTTCTGGTTGATTGTCCGCTGGACTTGGTGCTTGTTGCACAGGGGCACTACTTATAGGCTCAGGTGCTTCTTTTGGTTTGGTTGTAGTTGTATTTTCCAAGCCGGGTATTGAATCCAGCTAATATATTACCATATCGCTTTAAACAGTTAACTTAAATATGTTCTTTTGTAAAAGTATTTAAATACTGTTATAAAAATTTGCAAACATACCTTGGCTTCTAATATTTTAAGACTTATTTCCAGTTTTTGAATTTCAAGAGATTGTGCTAACAACTTTTCTTCTGATACAGCTGCAAAGTTGTTAATAAAATTTGAAGTGTGAAGCAAAAAGTGATTCATAAAAGTGACAGATCGTTTGTGATTTAAAGGAGGGACCTATTTTTAGAAAATGTAAAAAAGTTTAAAAAAAGGCTTTATAAATAAAACAGCTTAGTACACAACGTATGTATATGCAATTTAAAGGGCCTTTAAAATAAAAAAAAACATAATATTAGTTGCGTTCACAACTAAAACATAGACAAGTTTAAAAAAAAAGTATAACCTACTTTGAATAAATCAACATTTGGACCACTAAGTTTTAAATCTTCATCCCCATCCATTACTTTATTTAACACCAATTTAAATAATATGAATATAAGCAACTCTACAAAAAACATAAAATAACCTTTTTAAATTAAATTCTATAGAAAATACTAGGGCTACATTGAGCACAATACTTGAAACTATTTCAAAACATTTACAGTGGTTAAGCTAAAAAAGTATACAGTGGGGAAATGAATAATACCTTATTTTCAATGTTCAAATAGGTAAAAAGAGAACATAAAATGCACAGCAATACACAAACACAAATAAAAGACTTAAAAAATACTAAAAAAGTTTTAGTTATATATGACATTTCCAAATAAACTAACTGTTTTTAGGTTTCAAATGCAAAGCTGCATTGGGTACGAGGCCAGAATCCTGAAGTGTTTTTTTAGAATTTGTGTGAATTTGCTTTGGAAAGGTTGAAATGATATCAAACTGTCTGCGATGGTTAGGACGTTGTTTGTTGATGTAACTTCTTAAATCTCCAATGGTGTCAGTAAACTTCATTTTTAATAGGTATGTCTTGGCCCCGCTCTCTGATTTCACCCGAATTGTGGTAATATTTCTTGCACTAACTGGCCTTGTTTCTTCAGGCAAATTCATTCTTTCTTGCATTTCTTGAATTGCTTTAGTATCAACAATTTCAGTGCTTTGCTCTGTTTGACCATTGTTGTCAGTTAATACGTCCTTAAGTGAGCCTCGAACATCAAAAAGTTGACCGTTTTTTAAAACATTTTTAGGTAACTTTTGAAGAAACTGCTCTACACTCAATTGTGGGCCAGGTAAACTGCTTGAAAAGTTTTTTTCACCATCTTCCGCAATCAATGGAGATGTGCTGGAGGATTTAGTAACTGAGGATGCTGCAGATACATTTAGATTTCCAATCGATCTTCCAATACCTGGAAAGATTTCTTTTTTTCGTGGATCTTTAAAGAATACAGATCGACTGTCGGTTAATTGAATTGGAACTCCATCAGGATACTTTTTTTGCAGCTCGGATGGAAAATATCCATCCATTAAGTCACCCATGCATCTTTGAGTTGTGATGTCTTCAAAAGTACGAAACGGGCCATTAAACATCAAAATTCCATTTGCATACAAAGTAAGAGGAACAGAATCTTGAAGCTTTAATCTTGCTCCATCTTTTGTTTTCTCAATCAACGATTCACCTTCCCCAGCGATCTGGTTTAAGTCCCTCACGTTTCTGACTATAAGATCATAATCAATTTTAATTTTAGAAGATCCTACAAATGACATACTTTGTTGCCATGACCCATTTAAAGAGGAAACAACAGGCACACTTGAATCAGGTTTAATATCAAGATATTGATGTGAAACTGGGTTTGAATTGTCTCCCACCCAAATCATACCATAATCAGCCAAAAAGGATTCCATTTCATAAATTTGGTTTTGGAGTTGGACACACTTAAGCTCATAATCTTCACACTGTCCTCGTGTATTTGTATTTTCCATTTTTTCTTTATTTTGTGAATACAAGGATACTTTTTCTTCAAGCACTTGTATTTGTCGATCTTTTTTTATTAATTCTTTACTGTAAAACTGGGTTTGGATCTCGAGTTGAGAAATCCTTTTCATCATTGTTGCTATTAACTCCATGTCATTTGGAACATTTTTAGTTAAAGTATTCTTAGTATTATGCCCTAACCTAGCAGATGATGGATCGAAAGATGAGATTGTGGCATCATGTTTGGTTGTCATCTTTTGTAAAGTATCATCAAGTAAAGATTGATCATCACTTAGATCACAGTTACGAAATGGCATTAAACGTTTACGAAGTGGTTTAGAAGGTGATTTTTTGCTTAAACTATGTAATGGTGAACTCATAGTTAACACTGAATTATTGTTGGGTGCCAAGGGCAAAATAGTTAAACAGTAATCTGTAATAAGAAAGGTAGAAATTTGATAAATAAGAATACCCACAAACAAATGGGATTGCCTAGTAAGCCAATGCAGTAATGCACTTACTGATGTGATCATCATACAGTCATATAAAAAAAACGTTTTTAGGTATTTAATTTAATATGTTATTCATTTTATTTCTGTAGTAATACTATTCACGCAGTGGCTGTATCTCTATTACTTTCCTACGGAAATTCACTTTATGTAACCAAATATTTTACCGACAATGATATATTTCTAATAATCTCCCCTTACCCTAACCGTCATGTAATTAAAACATTGATAAATAATAAAATAATATATATAATTGAATCAATAAAATGTAAAACTTGATGTCAATATAAAATGGCTGTTTCGGAATTTTGTTTTGGTTAAAATATTTTCGGTAATTTGGCTAATATCGATATTGTGCGTATGTGTATTGTATACGCAAGAAACAAGACATTTATAACCAAAAAAGTGTTAAACACATCGTGAAAGTATTAAAATGGCTGTGTAAAAAAAACATTAAAAATATTTTGTAACTATTTAGGGAAATTACCATTTATTGGCACGTCATTGGAAATTTAATTTGCCTAAATTAAAAGTTTAGAGATTAGTGGATATTAATGTGGATGTGAACGTGCTTGTATCATCAAAAAGTTGTATTTTTTTAATTTTATTTATTTTGGTTCTTCGCTTATTGATAAAAGTGAACAATAAATACGATATACAATTAATATTACAACAATGCCACGGGAAAAAATGACAAAATCAATTTAATGATTTAAAACATGCCAAAAGTATTAATGTTTACACAAAACTTTTATAGTATATTATGGCATAGTGACTAAACCTAGTATAGACTAAATTGATAATAATTACAATAGAATAAAATACATTTTACAGAATATACACCAAAAAAATAAACAAAAATATAACAGACAAAGAGACTGGACAGAGGAGTGACGAAATAACAAATTAAAATTGTACAGAAATAAGAAAGTTATAGCACATTTGATTTATAATAGTAAAGCAATCCTATCACTGTCGATGTTCCAGTGAGGAAAGTAGGGCAGTTTTCGACGAGATCTCGTGCATGCAAGCATTAAAATTGGCGTGACTCATATATATCAAAATTTTCGGTCTACGCGTGCACGCGTGATTTATGTTAACGTATTTACCTTTAATTTTGTGTTTACTTTTAGAGCCAGACGTGCATTTTTTTTAATGAAAAAAATATTGTGCGTGCACGCTGCCCTACTTTCCATACTGGTCGATGGTAGTTACAGTGTTAAAAATAATTAAAAAAAATAATAATAAAAACTACACCACAGCATGGTGTAGTGGTCATAGTCCAGTCTGAATAGTAGGGTAGTTTTCGACGAGATCTTGTCTGCCCGTGCATGCAATCGAAAAAAAGCATTTGGGAATGATTAATTATGTTGCCCTTAATTAACCTGACATTTAATTTTTATAAAGGGTGGGATTTTATGCCATTTTTAATGCCTTAAGGCTGTAAGGTTGCTTCAACATGGATGTTTGTTCTGGAAATCAAATCCATGACCTCATGTACGGCACAATGTTTTGTCTAAAGCCGAACAACATTTAACCGGTAGCGTGGTGTAGTGGTAAGAATACTTGCTACAGCACACATAAGGTCGTGGGTTCAACCCTCATTGGTCTTATGCTGTAGCGCCTTTAAGTAAGGCGCTATTAACGATATGAAAAAAAAAAAACATACATGACTCGATTTTTTTTAATTGTTAAAATTAGTTTATTGTTCATGTAAAATTTAAAAACTTGGTTGTAGAGCAACTTTGTTAACTTAGTCTTATTTTTGATATTGGACATCCCTGTCTACATATTTTTATATACTTATTATGGACTTTATATAGGTCTTATTCGACAATTGTGTGTTCTAAACTTTTATTGTATTATGTATATATATTTAGGAAATTACAACCTAATCATAAAACTTTTTGATAATGGCATCCAAACTTTCAACAAATCTCTCAGATATTTCCCAATTGTGTGATCCTGTTGAAATTTTAAATGCTTTTGAAGCAACACAGAAGGAAGAACAACAACATTCTGAACAATTAATTGAACTTTTTAAGACACAATTCGTGTTTGACGAAAAAGTATCAAACCTAAATAACCTACTTCCAAATTTGGAACTTTTAGAATCTGATTGTACAAGTTTATGTGGAGTTGTTAATTTCACTTGCAATTTGGCTGAAAATATCAGTTCGAAAGTCAAGTTATTAGATTTGGCAAAATCTCAAGTTTTTGAAGCGATTCAACGAGTTGATGATGTTCTCGATCTTAAATTTTGTACTGATGGTGTAAAATCAGCTTTGGAATCTAATGACTATGAAAAAGCAGCTGCAAATATTCATCGATATTTGTGTTTAGACGAAAACGTCATCAAGCAAAGTATACCAGAGGGAATAGAAAGTTCAAGTGTTAAAGCTTCACTACACATTCTTGAGGATGCTCGCAAAGAGATGACAAGGATTGTTGAGGAGCAATTTGATCTTGCTGTTGCTAATAACGACCTTGCATCAGTAGAACGATTCTTTAAAATATTTCCACTACTTAAAATGGAGGACCAAGGTCTCAAAAAATTTTCAAAATATTTACAGCAAGAAATATCAACCAGTTCAAAAGAAAATTTAAAACAAGCGTTAAATATAGATTCATCGCAGCCTAGATATAATCTAATTTTCTCAGATGTTTTAACTTTGTTGTTTGAGGGAATAGCACGAACCGTTGAAAAGCAACAGCCCCTGGTTGAAACTTATTATGGTCCAGGAAAGTTGCTTGTTTTGATTAAAAACATTCAATTTGAATGCGATGTTCAAACCAACGAGATTTTAACAAAGTTTTTAAAAATGCGCAAATTCATGGAAACTGTTCAACAAGTTCAACAAACCATGTTTGTGTCAAAACGGTCTGAAGATATTAAAACTGTTGACCCGCGGGACTTGGAAAAACTTTTAACAGAAGCAACAGTTATCAGCGCTCGCACTGAACTCTACCTCAGGTTTATAAAACGAAGAGTTCAATCTGACATCAATACTGTTTTCCCAACAGAAGAGACCAGACAACAAAAACACAAAGAACTGCTTACCTGGATCTCGAATTGTGATCTTAATCATCGCATACAAGAGGTAGTCGGTTACTACATTATAATGGAGGAGTTCTACATGAGGGAGTCGATTGCGAAAGCAATCCAAATGGATAGTTTTGAGAAAGGAAATCTCACAAGCAGTATGACCGACGATGTTTTCTTTATATTGAAACAGTGTATTAAAAGATCGATGACTAGTTCGTCAATAGATTGTGTTTGCGCAATGCTAAACCATGCCACAAGCATTTTGGATGCTGAGTTTAAAGACACTCTTTATAATCAAATCAAAGTTGGTTTTCCATCCGGTGGCATGTTGGATAATATCAGCTCTGCGTACAATGTAATGCAGAGTACATTTCAACAAGGAAAATTACAGAGTGTGGATGAACAAAACAATGAAATTCGGCAACAATTTTTATGTACTTTAAACAACTGCGAGGTATCTAGTGACCACATTCACACTTTAAAAAATAGTTTGGATGCTGAAGTTAACAAAGTTTTCAGTGATCTATCTGATCAGGGTAAAGCCAAGCTTGAAAGTTTGTTATCCGATTTGGGGCTTCTATCTTCAAAATTTCAAAGTGTTTTACAAAATGGTTTGACAGAGCTTAGTTCGTCATCTTTAAAACCCGAACTTAAACCTTGGATCTCAAATTTTCTTTCAGTTTCTCATAATATAAGCGAAGATGATTTGGCATCTTACGAAGCAAATGATCCTTGGATTCAACAAATTATTTTCAACCTTCAGTCAGTAATCAACAAGTTTCAATCAACCCTGTCGACAACAATATTTGATCAACTTGTTAGTCATTTAATCAACGAAATTGTAGTTCAATTAGAAAAGGTGATTTTTAAGAGTGTTTTTAATCGACTTGGTGCCTTATTTTTTGACAAAGAACTTCGATCTCTTGTTAATTATCTTACATCTATGACATCATGGACTGTTCGAGATCGGTTTGCGAGATTAATGCAGATGTCAAGTATATTAAACCTGGAGCAAGTTTCTGAGATCAGTGATTATTGGGGTCAGGGGTCTTTGACCTGGAGATTGACCCCTGCAGAGGTCAGACAAGTTTTGTCACTTCGAATTGATTTTAAATCAGATGACATAAGAAAATTAAAACTGTAAGAAAATTTAAATAAACAAATTCGAAAAGCTCTAAAAATATCACATTTATTTAATAGGCTTTTATAATATATTATGAACAATAAAGAGATGCCTAATATTTTAAATTGCACAATTTTACTGCACCCAGGCTTTATTTATATTTTATTAGGCAAGACCAGAAAAATATTATTCGGTATATTGTTTATTAATTAAATGACGCTACACTTGCAATTGTTTTTTTTACTTTTATTTATGTAACAATAGTTGTTTTTGGGCATATCATACAGCTTTCCTGTTCTTATTACGTCATTTCCGTTTATCATTTGCTTATTAAAACGTCATTTTCGTAAAATTGTATTAAAATTAATATAACGAAATTCAATCTAATTTTTTTTAAATAGGTTTAAATAATATGTAAGGGTAATCGGGCTTGGATAAATATGGTTTTATAAACAGATTTCATGAACGTATAAACGACTTTTTTACATGCTAACAACGAACGCTGATAGCACCAATAAGAATGAGGTTGTTGCGATGCTGATCGAGGTGGAACCTGCCCCGTTGCACAATTCTAAAAAAAAAAAACTATTTTAAATACACTTACTTTTAATATAAAAAGTACGCTCTGCGGCCTAAACATAGAATTTCATAACAAGAACCCCAGTTTCTAGCTGTATTTGACAGTTTGGCAGGATTATGTACAGTTCATAGCACTTTACTTAAGGGCGATTTTACATGAAAGTATTTGGAATCAACGCAAGTGAAAGTAGTGAAAGATTATTTGCTTTACTTAACAATTACCATCGAAAGTCAGTTGTTAAATAATGCTGAGTTGGTATTTGGGCAAAAAATTGTGTTTACAAACTGTGTAAGTTAAATAATAATATTAAAAACGTACCGGTTTCGCATACGCTATGACATTGCGTTCCGAGGCTTGTGCTGTTACAATTAGGGGAAGGTTGCGTCATATTGGTGCATTCTCTTAAAATACTTGTTAATTCTGGGGTGGAAACGCCGCCTAAATATAACATAAGAAATTAACGAACCCTAAAAAGATTTGTAAAATAATTTGATTTTAAACATTAAACTTCCAAGAAAAACTTAAGGCCGCTTTAATAATACCATGCTCCGAAAATATTAGAAACATTTTATAAAATCTTTTAACAAACCTATAGTCACAGAGTTAATCGTTTGAGTTCGTACAGCACAACTCTGCAAGTTGTCAGGGCAAGTAAGATTGAAATGAGGGTCGACGTCAGGGCCCTCGCACCCAGGGTTGACTAGTGGCAAATTGAAGTCAAACGAACATTGGTAACATTGCAAAGCGAAACCTTGAAATAATTATCAGCAGTGTTAATTTTTTGGTATTTATCTGTTTTTATATTGTATGTATATATAATTTTTGTATATATTTTTATCCTCAATGTGGTAAGGTCGAATGCGCGACCTAAACATAGAGTAACATTAGCTAATCCGACCCAGTCTCGAGTTGCCTTTAGCAGTTTGGAATATTATAGAGATTACAATTGCCCACTGTCCAGTAATTTTTCTGCTGATTAAGTGCTGGCTCAGCAGGAGATTTTACCGTTTATAACGCCTTCCGCACGGCCGCTACAGCATAAGAGCAGTGGGGATTAAACCAACGACCTCATGGGCGTGTAGCAAGTGTTCTTACCACTACACCATGCTGCTGCTTACCACTACACCATATTCTGCAACGGTAACAAACGGTTGCTTTGTGAAAAATAAAAAAAAGTCAAAACCGTATTAAACTTACTTTTT
The DNA here is from genome assembly GCF_963082875.1 of Corella eumyota. Taxonomy (NCBI): domain Eukaryota; kingdom Metazoa; phylum Chordata; class Ascidiacea; order Phlebobranchia; family Corellidae; genus Corella; species Corella eumyota. Next base: position 9,963,994 of record NC_137494.1, on the reverse strand, counting down.
GCAAGAATGGAAAACAGAACAGATGCGAAGAAAACAAAGAATTTCATTCTAAATTTATTGCGTCTTTACAATTAGCTGGTAAACTCTCTAACTGATAAATAAATTTAAAACGTCCACGTTTTCATTCTAATGCGGAAGCAAATTTATATACGATATTGTTTATTGCGATAAGAAATGAGATGTTCTGTTATGTATACAGCTCAAATTACTAACGCAATAAAACGACGTTTCCGTTTGGGGCGTTTATTTATGGGGATCTACAAAGATCTCAATTTTTTTTGTTAATTAACCATAAATATAAAACTGCTTGTGTGGATAATGTGTTAAAATATACTAGTTGGTATTATTTTTAAAAACTAAATTAACAAAATTATTGCATTTTATTTACATCTCTAATTTTAACAATGTACTGCCGATTTCATATTTAAACAGTATTTAGATTATACATTAATTAACTATGCTTCGTTATATTTTATATATCACGCGCTATACAGCTAAACAATATAAAAATATTCTATTTACAAGCTCTAAATGGCACAATAAGGTATTACATAGATATTTATCAGTTTTTTTTTAATTACACCAAAGCTTTAATGGGCTGGGGGGAAAGTCCCGGTTTCGAGAATGATAATCTTGGCTGAGGTTTTGGACTCGGGCCTGCTCGTAGCAAACGGGATTAACATTATCAATGACGTCGCTATCAAAGTTGACCACTGCTGTCGAAGATGTAGATTGGTGACGTGATGACGTTGGCGAGTGGTTTGATGACGTCACAGGTTTGGTGGTTGGCTGCTTGTGTGAAATGTTAAGCATCAGTAGTTTCTCAGCTTCGGATATTTCGGAGGTTACAACTTTTTTACTTTTTGGTTTTTGAACAGATTTTGTTGCCCACGGAACAGGCGAGTTTGCCTTACAATAAAAATATTTTTTTTTAACTATTACTTAAAAAATAAATAAACCAAGATTTTACCTTTTTGATTTTGGAATTTACCAACGGGGGTTCTGACGTTCCGCTTTTTGTCTTTAATGACGTCACTTTCCTTTTATCTGAGCTTACTCTCACTTTTTCTTGTGCTTGAAGATTCCCCTTTTCTTCCATAGACGTTATTGCATCTTGTGCTGATGACGTCACTATACCACTTGTTGATGACATGACAGTTTCTTCTGAAGTCGAAGCCTCGTGATTTTTTAAAAGTTTTTTTACAAAATCCAAACTAGCTTCGTTTTTGTTTGTCTGTGACGTTATAATAAAATATTTAATTAAATGTAAATATTACAAACTAAGCAAATAATTTACCTGTTGCGGTTCGGCGTTTTCAGGTACTTCAACATTTGTATCGGTTATAAATTTGGCTGGCAGGGGACGGGCAAGAGGATTGTTTTCTGCCAGCAATGACGACAGTTTTCTCAGTTTTAAAATTGCATTTGGAATTGTTGTAACTTGGTTGCCTAAAAAATATTATAAAACAAATTTTAATTAATTAAACAACAATTACCATGTTTGCGACATAATTTCAATAATTCGAACTAAAACTATAATTTATATTATTAATTTTGCTTTTCCTATACACTATATTGCTTTTCCTATACACTATATTAAAACTTAACACTTAGCTTAATATGACGTCACACATACCAGTGACGTCAATGGTGCCTAAATTTCTACATTTTTTTAAGCTTTGGGGTAGTTCTGCGATGCTGTTACCAGCCAACCGAAATTCCTTCAGGGATTTCATTTCATCAAATTTAGGAGGAAGTTTGCTGACCTGTAGCGCCACAAAATTTTATTTAATTTTTTTGAAACGGCGCTTCTAATAAAATTGTACTTACATTGTTGTCTGAAATGTTTAGATATGTAACAAATCTCATTCGAGTAACATGTTCGGGAAAATCCTCCATTTCGTTTTTAGCCAAGTTTAATTTCTCAACCTTTAAAATAATAGTGAATTTTTTAAATAAAATCAGGATCCACTTTTAAACAATTTTGTTGTGGCAGTTTAAATGTTTTAACTTTATTAAAACTTGTCGATTGTCCGCCCTACTAGGTACATTTTACTTGTGGTAATATGGTTGCAGTAATTTACCGACGTACTACAAATAGTAGATTATTTATTTCCAGCCCTTAAATTATATATATATATCATTCACGAATTTCCATTTTCCATGGAAAACTAATTTTGTTTTAACAATACCATTTATAGTTGTTTTATAATAGTCATGGCATCCGACTACTAGCCGAAAGGTTTCAAGTTCCCCAATAGAATACCAAACAAAACCTATTACTTTAAGGGAATAAGGTTAAAACATTCACTATTTAGTTTTTTAATCCTACTGCTATTAGGTTTTTGATTTCTTCCAATGTTTTCAACTTGTTTCCGGAAAGGTCAAGCTCGCGTAAGACACCTTGTGGTGTCATTGTCGACGTTATTGTTGGTGACGTCATGTTAGTAATTTGGTTGTCGTTTAATCTCAAAATCTGATAAAGACAATATTTAAGTCGCAAATTAATGGTATAGTAGGTATAAACGTTGAAACAATGACGTTCTAAGTTTACCTCGAGTGACCGCATCACCAATATGTCACTGCTGACGACATTGAGTTTGTTAAAAGATGCGTCAAGGAAAATTAAATTTTCTAGTTCGTAAATTTGTCCTGGAAGATTATTCAACCTAAAATGGTAATTTTTTTTTATTTAAGCATAACCATGACGTCATGACAACACTTACGTGTTATGGGAAAGGTTAATTTTAGTCACACGGCCCCATCCCGCCAGTTTCTGTGGAAACTCTTGCAGTTCATTATGAGAAATGTCGAACGAGGATAAAGCAACCAGTTTGCCGACGTCACTTGGCAGTGTTGCCAGTTTATTTCCGCTCAAGTCTAACACCTTTAACATTTTCAACCTTCCCACGCTATCTGGAAGTGACGTAAGATTTGATAACGAAAGATCGAGTTCCACCAAGTGTCGAAGTTCATTTAAAATTCGTGCTGGAATTTTACTTTCTAAAAATTAATTATATTTCAATGAGACATTTTCCATTAACTCTTTTCACAGTAGTCTTCCACTGAAAAACTGCTTTTTTGTTTCTTAAGGCCTTAATTTTATTCAAATCTTTTTTGAAATTTTTTGTTTTGTACCGTGAAAGAATAATTTTTATTAAAATGTCTAAAAATCTTTGCAATCAAACACAAAAAGTAATTTAAATAAATTTAAAATATAAATAGGTTTTTGGGTTTGGTGACCATGCCATAACATACTTAAAATCTTTATGTAAACATTAATACTTCTGGTATGTTTTAAATCATTAAATTGATTTTGTCATTTTTTCCCGTCGCATTGTTGTAATATTAATTGTATATCGTATTTATTATTTACTTTTATCAATGTGCGAAAAAAAAAATGTAAGTCAAATTTCTTAAAAACTTGCCCGAAAGTAAATTTCCACTCGCTTTAAAATGACGTATTGTCCTGGGCAACGATCCGTGACACTCTAGTGACGTCATTTTATTATTCGAGATATTGACATATTTTAGTGATCTCATGAAACCGAACGGCTGGGGTAGTGACGTCAATTCATTATTCGACACGTTCAACGATTTTAGTGACGTCAGTTTTCTTAATGACGTAGTTAAAGACGTAATTTGATTATCAGCAATATTGATTTCAACTACTGATCTAGAAATAATATTGACGTCATTTTTTGACTTTCACGACAAAATAAAAGTTTTACCGCAATCAGACAAATATTAAAAAAATACAAAATTACTTTAAATCACCAACACTGGGCGGCAGTTCGGAAAGTTTGTTTCTGGAAACTTCGATTTTTCTCAAAGAAATCAAACCACCGATCGATTTAGGGAGTTTTTCCAGATCGTTATCCGACAAATTTAAGTTTGCCAGTTCGTTCATTTCACCGACCTTAAAGAAAATACAAAATGTTTTTTTTTGTTATTTCAAATAAAGTTATGAGTTTAAAATTAGGCTAGTAGTGTGGTAAATCGGTCATTGGATAACCAGCTAAAAGGTTTCGGGTTCGAGCCGTAAAAGTATAAGAATACTAAAAATCGAAAATATAAATTAACGATAACCTACCATAGATTTAAGTTAAGGTTAAACCTCTGGGTAGGGGTATAAGATTGAAAATTATATATTTTAAATAATCCTTAAAGAAATAAAAAATTTGGCGAGTAACCGTAATAATATTAAGTCAATTTGAAAGTATGCATGACTCAATCAAATTTTTAAAACAATTTTTTTTTTAATAACGTTCCTACCTCTCCCATTATATTAATGTTGTTTTTAGAAAGATCGACAGTCACCAGATTAGGCATCTCTTTTAACTCTGGAATTGACCTGATTAGGTTTGTTGACATATCCATGTTCTAAAAAAATATTTAGTTAAATTTGTGCGTCTTATATTTTTAGATATTGTATTTAACCATTGATTTTTTTGGGTATAAATACTAGTCAATTTCCTGCCTTTAGTGACTAAAAATTAAGTTATATGGTCGCAAAAAATACTTTTTACTGGTTCGCCACATAAATAAAATTTATTGTAAGACCGTTACATTTAACATGTATACCACTTATCGTCAACCAAGCTCTATTCTATATGGGGCGGCTTTACGCAAAAAAAGTTTAATAAAATACACAAATTTGGTAGCCTAGTGTACTGGTCATGGCAGCAGGCTAGCTGCACTAATGTAATACTATTTGCCCTCGATACCGGCGTTCAGGGATAGCCCAAAACAGGTCCAAACAACACATTCATATTCAAAAAAATACAAAATAAAAAAAATTATAATCTAAAAACTGAATTTTATTACCTTTAATTTCTTGAGATCTTTTAGTTTTTGTGGAACTGATTTTATTTGATTTTCAGCACAGTCTAACGAGGCCAATTCACTGAGTTCTGACAACGATTCAGGCAACGCTTCGATTTTGTTCGCCTTTAAATCAAGGATTCTTAAGTTTTTCAACTCGGTGAAACAGTCAGGCAGAAATTCGATGTCATTTTCACAAAGATCGAGAACTATTAGATTAAAAAGTCGTCCAACATTCGCATGAATTTCTTTTAATTTGTTGTTGGACAGATTCAAAACTTGTAATCTAAATACCATAATGACGTTGTTATTTGATTTTAAAACTTTGATTTGTAACGTCGCTTTTTTAGGGGTTCACTTTTACTTTTTAGGTATTTGCCCATATTACCAAAGACTAACCAACCGAGTGGACATTCTCTCGAACAAAAAATTATAACGCATTAGAGGGTTAAGAATGCGAAGGTTAAAAAATGACTCATTGTCGCTAAAAGGAAATTCTCGGTCAAATGTCAACTCGATAAAATGGTTTTCGGTAATATAAAAATCGGATTTCTTAACATAAACTTTATTGCGTAATAATCAGTTCGCTTGTTAAAATTATCTTACCTTTGAAGTGATGAAATTTTGGAAGGAATTACTTCAATTTTATTGTGTGATGCTTGTATTGATTTGATCCTTAAATCCAGTTTATCTTTTTTAGTATCGATTTCGGGAAATCTACCGATTTGGTTACATGAGATGTTTACCATTTTGCTAATTTGGTAAATTGATTTTGGAACAGATCTGTTCAAACATGTAACATTGTGTTAGTGAAGAATTTAAACATAGGCATACAAGTTTGGTTTAAGTGTGATAGTGTAGGATATTATCAAGCGTATTGCTCAAATTAACTTTTAATTTGCTTTTGGTTTAATAGAAGTTCACACCGTTTTATTACATTTCTCAAGGACGCTACAGCTTAGAAGCGGTGGCAGTAAAACATAGAGCCCCGAGTAGTAAAGCCGACAACGTGGTGTAGAAACCGGCAGCGTGGTGTAGTGGTAAGAACACTTGCTACACCACGAGTTCACGGTATGAACTCCTGCTGAGCCAGCACTTAATCAGCAGCATAATTACTATAATCTATAATAATCCAAGCTGCCACAGGCAACTCGAGACTGGGTCGGAGTAACTGATATTACTCTATGTTTAAGTCTCGCATTCGACTTACCCACATCGAGGATAAAGATATATACAAAAAAAATGAAAAGGTATTTAAAGTACTACACCCTATTGCCGTTAATACAAAAAATAAAGATTGGTATTAAAATTCGTCAATCATTTATTTTTACTTTAGGGAGTTATTTCCAACGTCTAACATCAAAAGGTTTGGCAAAGTTCCAATATTTGCCGGAAGAGCTCTTAGCCGATTGTGTGCTGCCTTAATAGTAACCAGTGCTACGCATTTATGGATATTACGTGGAAGTGACACAAGTTGGTTATAAGTCGCGTATACTTCTTCTAGTGACGTCAGATTCGAAATGGAGACGGGAAGAAAACGAAGACTAAAAATAAGTGAAATGAAGTAGGAAATTAACTAAAATTAAAAACAGAAATTAAATATAACCTTTTAAACTCGGTTGTTATTCTATGTTAATAAAACAAATCTTTTAGTTATTTTTAGCCTTTTATTTAACTCTTTTAAATCCGTTTAGTTGCCTACTTTTACTTGGTTGCTGTTCAAGAAAAGTACAAAGGGTTAAATACTCCCTTTTTTTTGTTTGATCAACCACAACAATAAACGACTTTATGACCTAACACGATAACAACAATAAACTATTTATGACGTCACGCACCTGTTACGCGAACAATCCAGGTGTTTAAGGTTCGTGAAGTCTCCGATTTCTTGGTCGATAACTTTTAGTTGATTTCGGGAAACATCGATTTTTGTTAACTTGGTGCAACATTTTTCAAACAAAAATTCGTCTTCGAATAGTTCCAAAGGTAAAGTTTGAAGACCTAGTGATGAAAGGTTAAGAGCAAACGTTCCGTCCTTTTCTGATGCAATGATTGTTCCTCCGGTGTGACGTAGCAATCGCGATAACACCCGATCGGCTTCCTTGTCACGCTGTTTGGGAGATTTAAGATTTCGTCGTCGTTGAATTGAAGCAAAATCTAAACTTGCTCGATTTGCTGACTTTCTCTGTGGCATTTTTAATACAATTTTCAATTTAATATTTAACACTTCAAGTTACAAAATTTTAGCTGTTATGAACAAACAATGTTGTTGTTACTAGTAAAACCACGTTTTGATGTTTGAACTTTTGGATAGGATTCCACTTTACTTTTCTGTCTAGACCTATTGAAAACTAAAAACAACATTTTCTGTTTGCAAAATATATTTATAACTGCCTATATACATTAGCCCAGATTAGGTAGTATGTTATACTAAATGATTAAATACAAACTTTTAAAATCTTTACTTCGCGTATTAAGATTATTTTCATCTTTTGCAAACCAAGTTTAACCATTATTTCAAACTTTAAACTTGTTGCTCAGCAAATTTCACATGAATTTAAATTCATTTTTATTACAACATTACAAGCCTGCCTAGCCCAGAAAAACAAACACGACTCAAATTTGTTCTACTCAATTCCATTGTCAAAATTTAATATCAAATGGCAAAATTAAATCTTATTTATCTGCTGTTGGTTTCTATTTGCCTGAGCCCAAAAATTAAAATTTATTATTTTATAGAATTAATTTGATGTTGTGACTTAAACCTATCAAAATATTAGGATAATAACAAGTTCTATTATAAAGTCTAAGGTTTTGTGACGTCATAACTTCTCGCTACATTGACAACACATTAAAAAAGTTAACTTCATTTTTGCTTATTTTAAAGTGCTATGGTTTTATTAAATTTTAATCATGTAGGCCTTAAGTTGTGCCTGAAAGAATAAAACTTAAAAAATGATTTTTAAAATTTAAACCTTACGACAGTACACTTAAAACTGAGTTTTAAAATATTTTTGTTTTTGCGACAATAGCTAAAATTTCTTATAAAGTTTTTTGACAACTTCTAGCCTCGAATGACAAATATTTGTTTAAAGCCACTTTATATGCCGTAATAAATAATATCTGTGACGTAACAATGCTTTCCATTATTGACGAGTGAAAGTTACTCAAACAAAAAGTTTAATGTTTCACTAGGGTTTGTTTAGCATAAATAGCAAAGGGCGTTGTGCGAATCTTATTACAACAAAATTAATAAACTCTAATTTAATTTGAAAGATAAAAATAATTATAATAAACAAAAATGGCTTTAAATATTATAAATTAAGTAATTAAATAGTATAAAAAATACTTTTTTTGTTTAAAAATTAAAACAAATTAAAAGTTGTTTATTTCGTTTTAAAATTAAATTTGATACGAGTCGAATAAATATTAATGGGTTTAATTTCTTATGACTAATTGCGGGTAACAACAATTTGGTAGTTATGACGTCATATTTCGGATACTATTTCTCAAAAAAAGTTTTCCATACTGTTTAAAAAGTGTTTTTAAAAATTTTAACTTTTGTATTTTAGGCGGGGATTGACTTGTGGGCAAAAAAGGGTTAAAAGATAACGGCAACTATAGACCTCTCCATTTGTAAAAAAATTGAAATTTGTTATTTTGACATACGCTTTTTTAAACGCAGTAAGAGGTTGTATAGGCTTGTGTGTGTTTTTTTGTAAAAAATTTTAAGATTTCTTTCAAAAAAATGTAGAAATATTTTACAATCTAAGGCAATAAATCTTCAGCATTTAGCATACTTTAATAAACTCTACAAAAATACTTATTTATTATATTTATTTATAATAAAAGTCAAGACATAAGTGTTACAAGGAAAGTTTGATCGTCTCGTAATTTAGCCTAACGTTTAGGTGGCGATATAATAAAGGTCCTAATTGTATTAAACCCTCACCCTTAACTGTTTATTAGGACGAGACGATCTCCCTAATTTAGTAAAGCCTAGGATACCCCGCTTTAACGGTCCACCGTAAAAACCAAGTTGGCTAACTCTGTTATTTATATTAACATGTACGGTAGGTGTGTAAACTTACTTTTAATATTCGATAAAAACTACTAAAACAATACTTGCGATAAAAACATAAGAGTAATAAAACAGTATAAAAACAACACAACTACACCTAACCGCACCCAAGTCAGAACTAACGTTTTGGTAGGCGCTACATACAACATTCGGCGCTACATTTCCGTTTAGGGCAAGAAATCCCGATAAGGTTAATTAATTAGATATACTAGGGCATATACAGACTATCAGGTGTCATGAGCCACCGACGCATGACCAAACATATATGTTACACCCCCCCACTTAAATACAACCAACTCCTGTGGTTGAAATACTACGAAAAACAGATTCCTTATGACATAAAGAAAACATCAACATGTACAATACTTAAAGGTAAAAAAAAAACGTAGACCTGCAATAACATTGTGATACAAAAAGTGAAACAAACATTTAAATACTACTAAAGGCACGACAACAACAAAATCTGAACTTTTACGTTACAGGAAAATTAAATACAACAACAAACTATTTGAGTGTAAGCGTTAATAGTGTTTTAAATAACAGATACAATTAAGAGTAAAAAAAAAACAAGAAACGCATTATAAACTACAAAACATGTTTAAGTGAAAGAAAAAAACAATACTGTTGGTTATGATCAACGCAAGTCTAAAGTGACAATAATGTGCAAGTAAACAAAAACGAGGGCAATTTAGTGAGGTAATAAAAAAATAACAGTAAAAAAACAGTCAATGTAAACTAGATGTCAATAACCTCAATGTCCGGATAGAAGTGAGTCCGCTTTCTAATGCGTTGGGGACGTGAAGTTGTTGGTTCAGTTAACACCAAATTGTCACTATTTTCCATTGGTAGTCCCACATGCGTTGCCTCACTGTCTGGGGTTAATGTGGGTTCAGTGTGTCTTGCATTAAGCATGTTCCCTAGAATAGGTGGCCTCACACAGGTTGGCTCGTTAAAAGTATATGATGTTGCTTCTGTTGAGGTCCCTGTAAATAATTTTAACCGGTTAAAATGTACCATTTGGGATTTACCTTCTTTATTTTTTATGACATAATTAACGTTATTTAATATCTTTTCTACAATAAAAGGTCCCTTATAAGGTAAATGGAACTTCTTCGATTTATTTAGAGGTATGGCTGGGTTCGTTAAAAGTACATTATCACCAATTTTAAATGGGACGCAATGTTGTTTCTTGTCGTAATTTCTTTTCATGCGTTCTCGTTGTTTTTCCAAGGTTTTACGGGCAGTGTCTTGGGCTGACTTTAGGCGTTTGCTTAATTCTTCGACTAGTGTCTTGTATGGCGTTGCTTCTGTCGGACAGCCCGTTCCTGCGTCGCCTGGCAGACGTAACTTGTGGCCGGTCAGCAAGTAGTGCGGCGAATACCCGGTGCTTTTATGAATACTAGCGTTATAGGAGGCTACCACTGCGGGTAGAGTGATATCCCAACCTGTTTCATCGCTTTGAACGTAATTACGTAGCATGGACGCGATAGTTCGATTGTTTCGCTCTACGCCTCCATTTCCGGCTGGATGATATGCAGTTGTTCTTGATTTTTTACTACCCATAAGCTTGAGCAGCTCCTGGAAAAGTTGACTTTCAAAGTTTGTTCCACGGTCAGAATGAACTATTTCAGGCACCCCATGTACCGTAAACCAGTTGCTGAAAAGTATCGAAGCCGTTTCAGTTGCTGTCTGGTGTCGCATAGGCCAAGCGCGTACATACTTTGTAAAAATGTCACACGCTACGAAAATGAAACGGTTTCCGGATTTGGTTATGGGTAGTGGACCCATCACATCTATTTGAATGCGTTGCATTGGTCGATCTTCTGACGATGGTATTAATGGCGCTTGTGGGTTTTGAGTCGCTCTTTTATTAAGATTACAGTCATTGCATCGTTTGCAATATGCTTCTGTGTGACTTCTCCACTGATGCCAATAAAATCTTTCATTTATTTTGGCGCAGGTTTTGCTAATTCCAAGATGTCCGCCACCATGTGGACTATCGTGAAATTTTATTAGGACCGTATCTATTAAAGAATCAGGCAGTACAACTTTGTAGACCATTTCCGCTGACAAGGACGAACATTTTTCACCAAAGTAAACAATATTATTTCTACACACCAAGTGGTCGAATTTGTTCCAGTAGTGTTTACTGGCTGGAGGTAATTTCTTTACCGTTTTTTGGTTTGGTCTTATTCCCTTTTTTAACCAATCAAAAATGGGGGCTATGTTTTTATCAGCCTGTTGTAATTCCGCGATTTTTGTTTTTGATATCTCTGGCTCGAGGCTGAATTCCAAACTTTCAATTGCGTTGCAAGGTTGTTTATTTTGTTGTATATTATAGGGAAAATCATCGGGAATTGGCTCCAGTCTGCTAAGGGAGTCGTCATTTCCATGTTTCTTTCCTGGCCGGTGAATTAGTTCGAAATTGTACCCAGCTAGATGTTCCACCCATCTAGCGCATTGACCATACAACTCTTTTGATTTCCATAACCACCGAAGCGAAGAATGGTCGGTGCGAATGGTAAATTTATCTCCTATCAGATAACATCGAAATAGTTTCGTGGCAAATACGATAGCCAGCAATTCTTTTCTTGTGGTACAATAATTTCTTTCGGCTTTTGACAAAGTTCTACTACCATAGGCAACCACGTGTTCTTTTCCATTTTGTTCTTGGGATAGAACACACCCGATGGCGTGATTATGTGCATCGGTGTCCAATATAAAAGGCTTGTCAAAATTAGGGTATTGAAGAATTGGAGTTTCTGTTAGTCGATGTTTTAAAGAAATAAATGATTCCTGACATTCATCAGTCCAGTTAAACTTTTTCCCCTTTTCTGTTAGCTTATGTAATGGCCCGGCAATGTTGGCATAGCCTTTAATAAATTTCCGGTAATACGATGTTAAACCAACAAATTGACGTACATGTTTTACATTTTTTGGTATTGGCCATTCTTTGACTGCTTTTATTTTGTCAGGGTCACATTTAATTCCATCGCAGGACACAATATGCCCCAAAAAACTTACTTCATGTTTAAAAAATGAACACTTTGATGGTTTTAAAGTTAACCCAGCCGATTGTAGGCGAGCGAAAACTTCTTTAAGGCGCCTTACATGTTCTTCAAAAGTTTTCGAGTACACAATGATGTCATCCAAGTAGGCTAATGCCCCCTGCCATTCAATCCCGTTCAGTACAATACGCATAAGACGCTGGAAACTCGCTGCTGAATTACACAAACCCATAGGCATGACCTTGAATTCATATAAACCCATGTGGCTAGCAAAGGCAGTTTTCTCCCTTGAGGCTTTGTCCATTGGAATCTGGTAATAACCAGACCGAAGGTCTAGTGTGGAAAAATAAACAGACTGAGACATTTCGTCTAGGCTTTCATCGACTCTGGGTATTGGATAGCTGTTTTTCTTAGTGATGGCGTTGACCAGCCGATAGTCTACACAAAACCTAGTTTCTCCTGATTTCTTTTTTACTAGAACCACAGAACTTGACCAGGGGAACTGAGAGGGTTGAATTAGATCCTGTTTACGCATTTCTTTAATAATTTGTTCAACGTTGTCTTTATATTTATGGGGAACACGCCTTGGCGCTTGTCGAACAGGTTTACTACTGCCCGTGTCTATTTCATGTTTGACAAGATTCGTCCTTCCTATTTTATAAGGCGAGGTGGAGAAGACACATTTATATTGCTTTACCATTTTTATTACAATCTGGCGTTGACTTTCTGTCAGAGTTTCGCTTACATTGACGCTATCTTCTGCGTGATCTACTTGATGTTGGCTCAAGGTAGGCTGTATTTCTTCAACCGAATGATCATGTTCAAGTAACTTAAAACAGGACGGATTTTTGCATGTACATTTATGCGATGCTTGATTGATGATAGCACAGGTACCAGGTATTCGGCAACTATCGGAACCTATGGCTGAAACGGGGGATACTGTTGCTACTCGCACACCGTTGTGTAAAATGACGCTATCATCGGTCAGGTTAGCTATTCTTACTTCAACTAAATTCGATTTTATGTTGGTTATTGCCGAAGCGACAAGAAGGCCATAACGTTCACCAAATTCTATATTTCGCTCCACCAAAACAGACATGTTAGGTATTGAAGTTGCTATTAAATTATTATTACACTTTGCTAACAGCCTTAACTCCGTGAAAGCTGGAACGGAAACTTCCTCTATTAGAAATGCCTCATGGCATTGAAATATATAAAGTTTACTTATAATGGGCACTGACGTACGACCCAGGGTTAAATAATTGGATTTATAACATATTTGACATTTTTCCCTTTGTAAAAAGTCCAGTCCCAGAATGAAGTCGTGGGAAATATCTGGGCTTTTAAACATTTGTAACCATGACGTTACATTCCCCAAGGTAACTGGTAGTGATGCCATGCCAGTTATAATTAGAGGACTACCATTAGCGCCCACTAAATTAGGGGAGGACTCGGGGGGTTTAGTAACATTTTTAGTGTCTTTTCTTAGTTTATCCCAAACACGCTGGTGCACTAAGGTAACACTGGCACCAGTATCCAGCAAAGCGCAAACAGGTAAATTTTCAACTAATAAATTTACAAAACGACGTAACAAATTACCTTGTGCCGCATTTTTAGTAATAGGTGGAGCAGGTTGTTCGGGTTGAATACTTTTTTTACGGGGTCTTTTTGTTGTAACTAAAACCTCGGGTCGGGTCGGGGTTGGTATCGTGGACGTCGTCCCAGTCTGCTGGTGTGGTCTTCTATAAGTGTTACGAACGTTATACGGTATATTTTTGCTTATATACCTAGGACAATTTTGTCTTATATGTCCATAGTCAAAACAATAAAAACACTCTTTCTATAGGGCACCCAGGAATCGGGCCTTTCCTTGTATGGCAGTCTACGTGACGGCCCAGCCATTTGTGATTTTATCAAATTCATTTCTGTCTGTATTGTCGAAATGGTTGTTGTTATTTCATCAGTTTTCTTTTGTGCAACAGTTTGCATGTTTTCGACTTTTTCAAGAATTAGTGCCAGGTCATTTTTGGAAGATTGTTTCTCAACGTTCGCAAGCACCAATGAATGTGACGATGTGGAGTTATTGGCTTCCATGGCTTGGTTAGCAGCTAATAAAGAATCTCGTTTATTTTCTTGATTGTTTTGAATTAGGTTACGAAGATTGTGATTTCTAAGACCGCGTAGTAGGGAAATGTACATGATTTCATTTTTCAAATTGCATTCAGCCGCCTTAGGGTAAGCCCTATCCCCCAAATTTCTAATCGCATAAACAAAAGTGCGTACATCCTCTTCAGGCATTTGTATACGTTCGCTAAGTTGTGTTCGTATCTTAAAGGCATGTTGGTCGTTCACTGTTGCTTTTATTGCCCTACTGATTAGTTCGTCGAATTCAGGTGGATATAAACTCGCATCTTTTTCCTGGATTATCCATTTGAGATCTTGATCAATACAGCTTATAAAAATATGTTTTTTTTGATCGTTCGTAGCACCAGCGCTCTTACAGTAAGAGTTAAACACATTTAAAAATTCATTAAAATCCTCGCCCATAATAAATCGAGGCGGTGTTGTATATATATTAAAAGACATAGTTAAATTGTAAAAGGTAAGAACAATTTGTAATATTAAAATAGCTACTATATTTAACTAGAGTCCTGACTATATCTAACAGAGCTAGCACGGTGGCGGGGTCCTGGCGCGCTCGCCAATTTGTTACAAGGAAAGTTTGATCGTCTCGTAATTTAGCCTAACGTTTAGGTGGCGATATAATAAAGGTCCTAATTGTATTAAACCCTCACCCTTAACTGTTTATTAGGACGAGACGATCTCCCTAATTTAGTAAAGCCTAGGATACCCCGCTTTAACGGTCCACCGTAAAAACCAGGTTGGCTAACTCTGTTATTTATATTAACATGTACGGTAGGTGTGTAAACTTACTTTTAATATTCGATAAAAACTACTAAAACAATACTTGCGATAAAAACATAAGAGTAATAAAACAGTATAAAAACAACACAACTACACCTAACCGCACCCAAGTCAGAACTAACCTTTTGGTAGGCGCTACATACAACATTCGGCGCTACATTTCCGTTTAGGGCAAGAAATCCCGATAAGGTTAATTAATTAGATATACTAGGGCATATACAGACTATCAGGTGTCAGGAGCCACCGACGCATGACCAAACATATATGTTACATAAGTTAGTAACTTTTTTATTAGCCTATTGCATTGGGATGGTAAATTTTAGTCCTTTTTAACTCCGTTCTATGTAAGCACCATTCATTATTTGGTTATTGAACTGCAGATTTCTTATTAAACTTCAGATTAAGTATTGGCTCAGCAGGAATTCATGCTATTTATAGCGCCTCACTCAAGGGCGCTACGGCATGGGAGCAGTGAGGAACGAAATAGGGATATCATGTAGTGAAGTACATCAAGTGTTTTGACCACTACACCACGCTGCCAATTTTTAACGTACTATTTGTTGGGACAATCTTAAAATTGATAATGCAGTAGCGAAATAGTGAACAATCAAAAAGAGAAATTATTTAATTTACATAGTTGGACTACGCTAGATTCTCTAAATGTTCAAGGCACCTCCTTTTACCTGCCTGTTTCGGTGCAATTAGTTGTTTATACTTGCATTTATAAATTAAAAAAACATTGGTTTTATTTTTTTGATAAGATTACTAAAAGCGCAAGAACAAATCGCAAAGAGATAATCTGTTATTAACAAAAAAATGACTTAAATATACATAACAAATTTCATGTACAGTTGACGGTCCTAGCGAGCATATTGCGCATATCAAACATAGTGGCCACATACATTCTAGAAACACCCGTAAAAATTTGGAGCTTTTTAGCCTTATTCACCTAGTTATAACTGCGGAAAATGCGGAATATTTATACCCTTTCTCAATTTTCTTTTGCGACTTCCGCTCTTTTTCGTATTTATTTTAGTATTACTCGAACTGGCGGACAACGCTAATAGAGAGACGGGCTTGCGGGTTTTTTTGACACATTGTGTCAAAATTTTGTGTCACGCAAAATGACACATTTTATGTGTCATTTTCTGTGACACAATTTTTGTGTCATTTTCTGTGACACAAAAATAGTGTCATTTTGCGTGAAATTGACACAAAGTTGTGTCATTTTTTTGTTCCACGATAATTGTTACATAGAAAAGCTTTAGATTGTGTGTTATTTACTGCCAAGACTGATGAATAAGGTCTTCTCTTTTGCTTACTCTAGCAGACAAGGTTAGCTATTGAGGTTTTACGTGTTTATAGGTTTAAATTCTAGATTTTTTCGTTGAAATATGAATTTCAATGTTAGATTTTTTAAGTTTTTCTTTATTCTGTATCACGGTATTTATTACTTAATTTTTTACATTTAATAAGTCTTAGATTTTGAATGGTTAATTAATGTGTATAAAACTTCAGAGATTAGTTAAATTCTTTTTTTATTTTGAATTTATTGAAAATCGGAAAACAAAACTCTACATTAAAAAATAAAAAAATTGTAACAATGGCACGACCTTATATCCTCTTGCAGAACCTAAAAATAATTTTAAATAAATTTCTGATGTTTAAAAATTTGTATTGCTCAGTTATGAAGTTGTACAAACAACTGGTTAAGTAGTACTATTAAAATTAAAACTGGTTATTTAATAAACAGATTTTAATAATGGTATGTCTTAAAAAGTGACAGTATTTTTGCACTACTTAGCTATATTATGTGAACTGCATCAATAATGCAAAAAAATCTGGGTTTATGTCTTTTGAAAACACTTGTTTTTTATGTAATGGTACTTTTGCAATAATTTACACGACTTAGTTTATAAATGGTTGTTTTACTGCACACCTAAGTTAGCTTAAAAGTATAACTGCGAGGTTTAAAAAACAACTTGAAGTGCTTTTAATTTTATACCAAACTAATTTAACTTACCAGTTCAGCATTATTTACTGAAATATTTCTTACAATTGCTAAACCGTTCACAAAGACATCCCCTAACAACAATTAAACAGCAAGTTTGTGCTGTGATGGTCTTTGTTATTTCTAATAAATGTTACAACTTTTAATATTAGCAATAAAAGTATAAGGAAAATTTAACAAAAATATAAAAATATAAAATTTTCTTGTTCGCCATAATCTATCACTTCAGTTTTAGATTTTTTATAGCCACTCTTTATTAAATTGACAGAATGTATCATCTTTAAAGGAAAACAAACACACGGTGCATTTTTTATCATTAAGTGTCGCTAAAAACGCATCTGATGTTTCACCAGAGAAAACACTAGCCATTGAATTACTAATTTTTAATAACTTTAAAATATTTATTTTTTGTTATTTATCTTAACTCTGTAAAATGTTTTTTGTTTTCCATGACCACTTTTAAGCATAGGGTCACATATAATAAAAATAATATAGCCTATTATGATGTGTTAATTTTAACTCGCGATATAACCAAAACTTGCCAAAAAAACAACCATGTGACTTTACTTTATTCTGAATTGCATACAAACTTACGCTTTATTAAATAAAAAAGGCGTTACAAAAAATACAAATAGTAAAACTACATAATTCATCCATCACGAATAGCGCTCGGAAGTGCAAAATCTTTTCCAGCTGCGTTAAGTCCGGATAATTTAGCGATAAAACTTAGAATCTGACTAAAAGCGACCCCCTACTAATAAATCAAAAAAGGTTGCTGAAAATATTATAACATAATATGACAAAAATGTTTTTATCAAGCTATCGGAGTAGGTTTTTTTATTTGACGATAACAACCTAATAGGCAGTTTTACAATCAATCCTATAAAAGACCAACAAATGCTCTTTCTTCTGCCATATTAACATTTCATAAAAGTTATTTTAATTTAAAGAGATGGTTCGGTCAAAGAAGTTCTTTTTTAATTATGTTGTAATTTTTACAACTTGTACGAGGATACCATTATTTTAAAAATTGGTCAAGTAGTTTTTGAGATATCGGGGTTTGCAGTTAAAATCATAGAGATAATAATATATACAATTAAAAATATTTAAAAAGTAACAACTGTCTTATATAATATGGATCAATTTTGCTTATCATGCTAAGTTTGTTTTCTGCAAAAAAAAAATGACGTCGTGCGTCACGTGACTCGCGAGCGTAGGGAATTTCCCTATTTACAATATTTACCTTCAAATTCCGATATCTTAAATATCGGAATTTTTTTTTTAAATAATAGTATCCTCGTGCAAGTTGGAAAAATTTTAACATAATCAAAAAAGAAACTCTGCGACCGAACCATCTCTTTAACTTTTTTTTTGTATGTTAATAGGAGTATAACAGTAAACATAAATTTGTAGAATACAGCAATTTTGCAAAAATGAAAAAAACGATTTTAATTACATTTAGGTCCAGCAGCAAAGTGGCGCAACAATTTTTTTATAGTTATGTGTGTCGACGCTTACTTTACTGTTTTTAAAGTTTGTGTTAAGACTACAAACATACTTTATAAGTTTTTTGATAAGTTTAAAAACTAATACTAACAATAAAAGTTATTTTTAGTATTTAAGGCTACATCCCTATAAAATAAAACTTCCAAAACGACTCCAATGTTTCACATAGCTCAAATGTTTAACATAAGTCTAATCTAGCACTAAACAAGAATTCTTTAATTTTTTCTATTTAAATTTTAAATAAATTTCAAACTTTATTTTCTATTTAATTTTTTAACTTATTTATTAAATTTTTTTCTAAGAACTCTGTAAGTCTTAAATTGTAAACCTTTTTAAAAATTAAAACTTTATAAAAGACGTCTCTTTTTGCGAAATTAAATTTTAAATGTGAGGAATTTTATTTATCTTTACAAATAAAAAAAAAGGTTTCCTTTTTTAAACACTTTTTTAATTACCTCTTGCTAGCCCCCTCTGTGTAGCGATGCAATTGTGACGCCATGTAAATTAAAGCTGTTTTATATTCAAAAAAAGTTTGACTTTGCAAAATCTGAGTATATACAACTTTAAAGTGTTAAACCCTTATGTTATTAACAAACAAAACACTATTCTAACACTACACAGCACACGTACAACAAAGTTTTTTTTAAATTTTTGTTTAATATTAATAAAACAAGTTATAATTCAGCTTTAAATTAAATATCATGGTTAGAAAAAAGTAGTTTTCATTAAATTTTATACAACCGGGAAAGCAAAAGAATTAAAGTTAATAAAAACATAAACAATTTTAATA
Organism: Corella eumyota; assembly: GCF_963082875.1. Classification (NCBI taxonomy): domain Eukaryota; kingdom Metazoa; phylum Chordata; class Ascidiacea; order Phlebobranchia; family Corellidae; genus Corella; species Corella eumyota. Next base: position 9,944,852 of record NC_137494.1, on the reverse strand, counting down.
CCATAATTTGATAAATAGTTATTGGTCTTGTGGCTTTTAGTTTTCTGAACAATTACACATCGTCGTTGTCAATCACAAAGCAACATCATTTTGTAAAGCTGTGGATCTGAAATAAAATCTTGTTTTTTAGTTAGTTAATATTATAAACCAATATCTTTATTAAATAAATTTTAAAGATTGTGTCATTTTTGTGGAACAAATTGTGTTTGTGAACAATTGTGTCATTTAAATTTGACACAAAAATTATGTCATTAAAATTGACAAAAAAATTGTGTCATTTAAAATTGACACAAAAATTGTGGCATTTAAAATTGACACAAAATATGTGTCATTTTATATTTTTTGACACAAAAGTTGTGTCATTTCTAGTGACACAATATTGTGACACATTGTGTCAATAAAGCCCGCGACCCCTGTTGCTAATAGAGCTACAGAAGTTGTTCGGTAACATGAGCTTTAATTCTCCTTAGAATAGAGTAAGTTTACCCTTTGGACCTTGTGTGCTTATGTTTATGTTATATGCCATGTTGATTAAAATATTATACTTGTTAATTTTTAGTTTGACAGTGACAGTAATATAGTGTAAGAAGGGGATTTCAAAATTTGTGTTTACAAATTAAGGTTTTACTTTTTATCGCCAGACTGTTGCTGCATCAAGGGGTTTTACCAGGTTTGACTTCTCACAGTCTGCCAGTTGACTCGGTCAGCTGCATTAAAAAAGGTTAAACAACAATGCCTGAATGTGCATTTTTAACTTTTGTTACTTTTGAAATCTTTCACTATTTATTTTTAAAGATAATTTCACAAACTAAGGCTCTGTTTACTAAACTTTAAATAATGTCAAATGAAGAAAGTACATTAGAGTTGAAATTTTATAAAATATTGAATAATGAAATTATTGGAATTATTAAACCTCATGATATTTGGGAAGTAGGTGACTTTATAGACCACGCTGTTGCTCAAAATATTCTGGATAAGATTTCTTGGTAACTAAATAATTAACATCATTAAATTAACTGTTTAGTTATTCTGTCAAGTGTTTTTTATATCTTTGTGTTCAATTATTAATTTTATGACTAACTACGTAAATAATGACTCATTATATATAATATTACCAACTAATTTGCAGGTTGTTGTTCGAAAAGCCTCAAGATGAAATATTTATTGAATTAGCAAAGTTAAACAATCCTTCCAATATATGTGGTTATGTTTTTAAACCTGGCGAGCCCACATACACATGCAGGTTGCTTTAAAATATAGGATTATAAAATTTATGGTTCTTGAACCTTTACAATTTTAACAAATATTTTAATGTTGAAAGGTTTTTAAATTTTAAATATATTTTATTTAGATTATTATAGAAAAAAATATTATATTATTTTTTATAATCTAGTCATAAACAAAATAAAAACTTTTAACGGTTGGCCTATTTATGTAAAATTTTAAATAAAATTTAATATGATTTAAAATGGTAAAAAAATAGCTTCACTAAATAAAGTTGTTAATTGCTTTTCAACGCATCAAGATTACTGTATATATATATATAACTTATCTTAAAATAAGGTTGTTACATTAAATGTAAAATTAATTAGGATTAAATGGATTTGATTAAAATTCAAATAAATTATCTTGACATTTTTGCCAGGGAATGTGCTGTAGATCCAACCTGCGTTCTGTGTCACAAATGTTTTCGACAAAGTTCCCATAAAAAACACAAATACAGGGTAATTATATTAACACTTATAGCCTGAGCAACAAAACAAACATTTATAAACAAACAAAGTTTATGTAAACCTTGGAATATTTATATGGTTTAATACTTGATTTTTTTAAGTTCAAACACAGATATTTATTAATAATGATTTGACAAATTCACTTTCGCAATACTATTTGTTTTATGACTGTGGGTCAGTAACTGGACTTTAAAGTTTATTTCTTACTTTAAAACTAATAAATAGGCATATTATTTTTTTTAAATGTTAGGCATATAAAAATTTCGGGTAAATTTTGATCTATATATTTTAAAATTTTACATTTTTTTAGCTTCACACTTCAGGTGGTGGTGGTTGTTGTGATTGTGGTGATTTTGAGGCATGGCATCATGATCCAAGCTGTACCATTCATAATATAACTAATCAGGTGACATTTGTTTAAAAAGTCATTAAAAATAACTTTTTTATTTTGTTGCTTAGAATATTAAAGTAGTTATGCTAAAAATTGCAAAGCTCTTAATTTTTTTTTTTTTAATTCAAAATGTGGTTAAATTTTTTAAATGTGGCCTTTTTTGTAAAATAAAAAACACAATTGATAAATAATTATTGTGGTTTATTGTTTTTTAGGTTTTAAATAAAAATTTAATTCCTCCCGAGTTAAAAAGAAAATCTGAAATTTTATTCAAAATATTTTTTGACTTTATGATAAAACTTGGAAGTAACACCCAAAATGATAACATTATCGAGTAAGTTTTTTTTACAATATTTTTAGCTGGAATTTATACCATGAGCCATTGATTATTATTAAAAAATATTTTAAGTAAATACATATTTATGATTTAGTTTTCAAAGCTGGCGTTTAAATGTTTTTGTTATATTTATTATTAAAACAAAATAATAATTTGCCTAACTGATGGCATTCAAATATTATTTGCATGTTTTTTTACAATTTTTTCATGATATAAGGAAATCATAAAAATAGTGTTGTTTATTTAAAACATAGTGTATTATATAAAGGGCCAAATAATGGCTGTTAACCATGATAACATATCCATGTCTTTATATAAATAATTTAACCAGGAATAGTTTTAATCAGTAATCACAAAAGTGCATAAATACAATATATAAAATACTTAAATATAAATTTGTAAATTTTTTTTTTGCTTTTGTGACAGAATGCTATATAAGAACTGATCATTAAATAAGAAAATGCAGTAAACCTTTATTATTTATTGTATGCACTGTTTAATAATGCTGTTAACCACACAATGTTAATTGTTTATTAAATATTTGTTGATATAGAGATACAAGTGATAACCATGTTATGATGGTATTCAACGATGAATCTCATACGTTTGATTACGTCATTCAAATCTTACAGAAAGCTGTTCCTTGTAGTGAATCTGAGGCTTCTGATTTTGCCACAATTATTGACAGAGAGGTTTTTTGAATTAAACCAAAATTAACTAATAATATTTTAATTTTTTAAATGTATTTTTTATAACTGACTTTTGGTTGCTTTTTTTAAAGGGCCGAACTCCAATTAGGGTTGGGTCATTAGAGGATTGCAACATTGCTTACAATATTATTGAGGTATTATATCTGTTTAATTGATTAATATTACCATGTTTTTATTTTACTTAATTGCATATTTCAAGAGGTTAATTATTGGACAAAAAGCTCACTTATATTCAAAACCGCAAAAGGTAACTTAAGACTGTATTGGGAAGGGGGGAACAACTGTTACCCATTGTTTGGTGATAAAACCGGTCTTCTTACATTAAGAATATCAAAAAATTTTAAAATTTTTTAGTTGTTATGTGTTTATATAGTGTGATTTATTAGTTTTCTTTCGAGTATGAACTATTTACAACATTTTTGTCATAACAACATTTTGTGATGTCATATGATTAATAAAAATTACGTATTGATACAAGTAAACAACACAATTTGTATTACCACAATGACATTTGTAATATTTTTATTTGCATTTTTTATCAAATTAAAAGTTTTGCTTATCAAAATTAAAAGAATTTTTAACATAAACTATGTGATAAATTGATTGATTTTAAGATAATCAAATGGTTTGTTATAATTTTTAAACTGCTTTGTTTTAGGTATATATAATATGGTTTTTAGGGAAAAAAAATTTATTATTACTCTTGTTTTTTTAAGAGTAAAAATTATATTATATATAACACTTTTTTTTAAATTGTTTAAAACAGCAAGGTCTTCCAAATTTCATATCAATAGCAAGAAATAAACCTTTAAAAGGAAAAGTTATAGCAACAAAACATGTGGCCTTACAAGAATTTTCTGTTATTTTAATGAAATGGGTTAACTTGCTTGCTATAAAATCTGGTATTTATAAATACTTGTTTAATCATTTAAATATATTTATGATAATTTACCTGGTATAATATTTGTTTTGCCTCTGAATTAATTTTTATAAATTAATTTTTGGGAATTTTTTTAAAGATTTCTGTTTTTTTTTAGATGGTTTACGAAATGTGATTAGTGAAATTATATCATGTAATTTAAATGGATTGTCTTTTGCAACTTCATTTATGAAAATCGACACAAAGCTATGGAAAGGTGAAATTTTTTCACAATATAAAATAAAAATAACCTAACTGTATGATTTCAAATTTTTTTTTGTATATATCTTTATTCTTGATGTGGGAAGGTCGAAGGCGCAACCTAAACATAGAGTGACATTAGTTACTCAAACCCAGTCTCGAGTTGCTTTTTAGCAGTTTGGGATATTGTAAAGATCAAATTGCTCGGTAATTATGCTGTTGATAAAGTTCTGGCTCAGCAGGAGTTTATACCGTTTATAGCGGCTTCCTCAAGGGCGCTACAGCATGAGAGCAGTGGGGATTAAACCCACAACCTCATGGTTGTGTAGCAAGTGTTCCTACCACTACACCACGCTGCCGGTCAGGTGTTAAATTAAAAATTGTAATTTTGTTTAATATTAGGTAAATTGTGAATGTTATACTGTACTTTATAATAAAATATTTACCAATTTTGGCATGTTTTCGATTATAAGTTGTTTTGTAATTTTTCTAAAAGCAAATGTATTTTTAGTTATAGAATAAAAATGTTATCTAAAAAATTATTTTAAATTGTAATGCGAATTGATTTACTTTTTTTTTAGTTGCCAGAGCTTCATATCAACAAGTTTTTATGTCCACTTTAATGTTGGATCGAGAATATAAATTAAAATTTGCTGTCGAATTTACTCGAAATTATAAGTTTTTATTTGATCAATTTATTGAAGATGATCATAAACACACTGATTCAATCACTTCAATGTCTGTTCAGATCTTTACTGTTCCAACCATTGTGAGTTAATATTTTAATCAAACCTTTTTAGGTTTAATTTGAATTTTTATACCCACTATTTTTTTTTCCTTTAAATACCCTAAAATTGAAAAAAAAAACATAAAAATTGTTATGCTTTATTATGTATATAATATCCAGGCATATACAAATACATATGCTATATGTTTATAGTCACACTAAAATTTTAAAATTTGCATAAACTGTAGTTAAGTTTATGTTATATCTTTAAAATATAATTGATTATTTTTTTAAATGTTGATTTTCAGGTAAACCATCTGGTTGAACATGAGAATTTGTTAACAATTTTATTGCATTCGGTTTTCCGAACTTTTGGTGACGGTTTCTTAAGCGTAGCCCGCTCTCCTAAATTAAATCTCCCAAAGTTTAAACCCACAATAAGAAAACAATTTATTTTTTATGATTTTAAGTTAGTACTTTTTAATGATTTAAAATTTACAACATTAACTATGTCTAGAAATCTATTTCATTTTTATGTTTTTAAACAAATCCATTTTTAGATACATTTTGTGCAATGTCCCAACTATTTGGACCAACGAAATAAAAGAGAAATTCTTAGAATTTTTTCAACAATTTACTAACATGTTATCTGTAATGGAGGTATGTTTTAAACCAAGAGTTGGCAACCTTGCAGGTCACATGCAGCCTGCCAGCTGATTTATTTTCTGTCCTTATACTTTAATATTTACATTTACAAAAGTGTGACATAACATCAAAGTTCACAAAAGCATGGCATAATAAGGTTTAATAATCTTTTTTAAGCAGGCATAGCACAAACTGGCAACAAGTTGTAGTAGTCAATAATTGTTAATGTAATTTATAATAGTAAAGCAACTTAAGACCAGGTTGATGATATGTTTGCCATCGTCTTACATCGCTTTTAAATTAATTTTTAATTCACTTTTTAAAACTTAAATCAGGGAATGGATGGCGTTGTTCGGAAAGAGGGAAGACATCTTGAGCATGATCCAGAGTGGGAAGTTGGAGTTACTCTTCAGATTAGATTTGTCACCATCCTGCAACATCTTTACGTGTGGTGTGGAAGTCAGGTTAATTTCTCTTTAAAAAAATTGTGTGTGACCTTGTGTTAAAATTATTCTTAAAGGAACTGTTGTACCTTATGACCCTTATTAATGTATATTTATATATATACCTTGTTTTTAAATATACCCTAATTCTAATCAACTTCAAAATCACCAATTATCTAATGATAAGTTATTAATCTTTTATATTGTTAAACAGTAAAATTAACACATGCTGTTTTAATGGTTATCAACAAACATTTCGAATAATTTCTTTAACTTTATAATCATTCCCAATTTTCTCCTAAACCTAAATTTTCGAAGGATAATCTAAGATTTATAATTAAATTTTGTACCGATACTTTTTTTTTAATGGTTTACCATTAGTATATATTTATTAAAGTTGGATATTTTATTGGAATGTATTCGAATTGTTACTTTAAAATTGGAAGAACACCATCTCAAAGTTCGTAGATTGGGGTCAAAGGTTAACTACAATGGTGTTGATTTCGATTGTTATGATTATGACATCACAAAAGAAATTGTTTCAGTTCATTACCCACTTACAAGATTACTTGGTTGGTATTTTATTTTAAAAAATTATTCCTTAATTTTATTATTGAATTTGATACTTTTAACTTTAGCGGGTTTGTATGTTGAAGCCGGAAAACAGGAGCACGAGTTGTTACAGATTTGTGTCAACCCAACAAACATGATGGAGCATTCATTGCGTGCCATGGCACTTTATGTTCAGGTTTATAATTTTTTTTAATATTAGATTAACGCCAATAAAATAGACATACTAGTTGAGCACGCCATTCGATTGACATATCAATTGAAGTAATTTGGTCACAACTCCTAATTAGTTGTGACCAAATTACTTCAACTCCTAATTAGCCCTCAATAATGTACTTGCACACCACAAACACCAGTTTGTTTATTTTGTTGTGCTATAAATTGGACATATATATAGGGATTTCATCTATCTGGAACCCAAAAAAAGGATGACTGGAAAAATATAGGGATTGTAGCGTATTTTATATTTATTTAACACACTTTTTACAGATTATACAATTTAATATATAAATAAATATCTTATTCTAATAGAATTACATATTAATATATATATATTAGTTTCACTTTGTTTATTTCATGTAAACAAAATGAGAACTAAGACATGTGCGACAATTGCGATGAGGTCAAAAATACCGGTAGTAGTAGCAATATAAAAATTGTCCATGTAAACAGGGTAAATGCTAACAATGCTTCATGCCTATTTGTGCATTGCTTCTTCGTGTTTTAAATAAGATTGTGTTGCTTTTATGATGTCACAGTAAAGCTTTGGTGATAAGACAAAAAATCATGCAAGACAAATAACACAAAGCTTCTTTTATAAAGTCCAAATAAGACAAAATAAGGACACAAGCCAAAAATAAGAACATCTCTTAGAAATAAGGACTATACAATTTTCTAAGATGTAGGCTTTCAAAGTAAGGACAAATCTTAGTAAAAACACGGTATGGAATCCCTATATATGAACCGGCAGCGTGGTGTAGTGGTAAGAACTCTTGCTACACCACACATGAGGTCGTGGGTTCAATCCCCACTGATCTCATGCTGTAGCGCCCTTGAGTAAGGCGCTATAAACGGTATGAACTCCTGCTGAGCCAGCACTTAATCAGCAGCATAATTACCGGGCAATTATAGTCTCTATAATATCCCAAACTGCCACAGGCAACTCGAGACTGGGTCAGAGTAACTTATGTTACTCTATGTTTAAGTCGCGCATTCGACTTTCCCACATCGAGGATAAAGATATATACAAAAAAAAATATATATATATATCATATATCACCCACTTAGCTTCATTATATATATTTATATAAAGACTATTAAGCATATCTAAAAAAATGACAAAGATATTTCATTAAAATTGTTTTAGAAAATCTTAAAATTGATATTTTAATTCAAAAAAAAACTTAGGTGGCTATTGGAGCATGGAGACGTAATGGTCTGTCGCTCTCAAACCAAACTTACTACATGAGAGATAGTCATTGTCGATTGGAATCTCTCAACCGTGACATTCAAATGCTGCAGGCATGTGCTGCAGCCATGGATCCTGATCATTTTTTTGTTGCTTTGTGGCATAAAATGAATTTGGCTGATAATGATAAATTTGATGAGGTAAATATGGTATTTTAAATGTCACTAAATAACTATTTTTACCAATTAAATTTCACTTACATTGCAATGTGCATTCATTTTCTTACCTAAAGTTATTTTATATTCTGCCCCAACCCTTTACCACTAGGAGCCCTAAGCAGTATGAACTTTTTCTAAGCTAAAAACCTAACAGGTTAAATATATGGCAATATGCCAAAGAATGTTCAAAACTGCCCTAGGAAACAAAGCCAGGGTTAAAGTTACATATGTTACCTTATGTGTGAAGTCAGCCTTACCACATCAAAAAACTTTTTTAATTTAGTTTTAGTTTTTAAATTTAATTTGATTATTTTAAGTACATGCCGGGTTTGCTTGAAGACACAATCACTTTACTCATTTACATTTTGACCGAACGTTATGTACAAGGAGTAGGAATTGTGACAAAACATGACATTATTAAGCGAGATATCATCCACATTCTTGCCTCCGGACCCAAACCTTATTCAAAGATTTCTGATAAGTTAACAAATGGGGTACATTGTTTAATATTATTTTTTTAGATAACAATTAAAAACAAAATTTTTAATAATATATTTAATTTTGTCTTTTCTAACGAATTTTAAAACTTTTAAATATAAAGGAATTAGAGATTCCCAGTTGGGAAGAAATCTTGAAAGAAGTTTCAGATTTTCGACCTTCTTTTTCTTCTACATCAGTTGCTAAGTAAGTTGCTAATGCTGTTGCTATGTTGGTCATTAAGTTAACTGATATGTTTGTTGCTATGTAGGTTGCTAAGTAAATTGGTATATTGGTTGCTATGCAGGTTCTTAGGTAAATTGGTATGTTTGTTGCTAGGTAAATTGGTATTTTGGTTAGTAGGTAAATTGGTATGTTGGTTGCTAAGCAGGTTTTTAGGTAAATTGGTATGTTGGTTGCTATGTTGGTCATTAAGTAAACTGATTTGTTTGTTGCTATGTAGGTTGTTAAGTAAATTGGTATATTGGTTGCTATGCAGGTTCTTAGGTAAATTGGTATTTTGGTTGGTAGGTAAATTGGTATGTTGATTGTTATGGCTGATGCTGAGTAAAACTGTTTGTTGGTTATGTAGGTTACTAAGTAAATTGGTATTTTAGTTGCTAAAAATATTTAAATTTTTGGTTAATTTATTTATTTGTTAAATAAATTACTAGTTAGTTGCTAATTAAATTATATTTCTCAGATTTGTTTTAAAATCTGAATACATAAATAAAGTTTCACCATTCTATTATAATTACCAAAATTCTTCGGAGCAATCTTTTGCACAAACTGAAATTATAAGAATGAAAAAGGCAAAGAAGCAGAGCACAGGTTTTTTTATTTGTTTTTTTGATGGTAATTTTTAAATTTGAAATATTTGTTTATCCATAACAAAAACTTTTTTTTACATTTATTTTTAGTTTTTCTTCCTACAGCATCACCTCAGTTTACAAAAACATTTGAAGGTTGTTTAAAACTTTTAACTTGTTCTACTTTAATTAATTTTTTGGGCTTAACTCTTAAAAGATGTTTTCCTGATTCTACTCAACCTATTAGTTGGTCCGATAAACTCATTGAAAAGGTGAAATTATATTGTAATTTGTATCAATTTTGGTGGTGAAGTTAGTCTCGATTTTAGTTTAAAACTTTGTTTAAAAAAGGTTTTGTCGTCACTTTAGCAGATTATGACTTTACAATCAAATTACACACTGTTTAAAATATTTTTGAAATCGTGAATAGGCGAAATTATTTAGGTTACAAATATTTACCGGTTATATTATCTAAATATTTAAGAATTGGCAGTTTTAGATACTATTGCCAATAAATTATTAAACCGGTAGGTGTACTAACATAATAAAAAACTGTTTAAACGGTATCCTTTTAGGTTATTTAACGATTTGGTTTGCCTTTTATTCGAAAAATATTACTTAGCTTACCTAGCCAAACAAAATTGCGTATCTGCTCAAAAAATGTCACAAAACTTTAAAGGGCAACAAAAAACATTGTCAGTATGTTGAAACTGTGTATGTATCATCGTTTAAGTCAAAATTTACTAGAGTGGAGCCAACTCGCATTCGGAAAACAACTCGCATTCGGAAAAAAGAAAAAATGTTTTTAAACTTAAATCATAAATGATATGGAACTGAGATATATTTTTAGTTTATTTTTTGGCATAACATTATGCATGTTTTAATAAAAACTTCAGCACAGACAGAAAGACAAACCCTACCCTTTAAAAAATGTTTAGTTTAGATTGAAGAGTGATTTTTAAAAAAGTTTATTTGAATTGATAAAAAATATTTTTATTACTATTGTTTAATTGAATAAAGCACTTTAAAATCATTTTGATTGTTCAAATATATTGTATAAACTAAATGAGTAGATATTTATAAAAAATCTTTAGGCATAATTATGACTTGACTAAATTAGAAAAATTTAGAGCAGTTCTGCATAATTTTATTTTTATTGACACATTATTTAAAAAATAGAAAAATGTTATAATAATAAAAATAATTTTTTTAGATTTTGTATCTCATTGGGGTGGGAATTATGGAGGAGAGAGAACAAGTGAAGCGTAACTCATTGACCTCGTTTAACTTTTGTGCACTGGTAATGAACTCTAATCAAGGTAATACCACAGATTTAAAACTTTTTGGGTTACTTACATATTACCGAAAACCATTTTACTAAATAGTCTTTTTTATGCCTGAAATTGGCATGCTACTGACAATGAGACATTTAATTTTTCCCTTTCTTGTCTTAAAAGCTTTTCCAGAAAACAGCCTTCATTTTAAAATAAAATCTGATTTAAATTTGGTTTGTGTATGTCTTATTTGAATTTTTTTTTTTCGGAAATATGTCTATTCTATAAAATGGTTTTTGTTAGTAATTATTGTTTTTTTGTAATAGTACAATTTAATTTTGTGTTAATTAAACTTAAATTATTTTTTTTTAACTTCAGAAGAAAATTTGGTTGAAATTTTGGGAAAATTGGGCCAACTTTCAAGTATGGAGGCTCACCGAGAAATTATAACGTGGATTGCTAACTCCATTGATGATGTCATTAATCACAGACTCGGTGATGTCACAGCCAATATCATACAACCAGCTGTATTGAACATTGATGTTTGTAAACATTTTCTTTATTAACTTTACTAGGTTAATTGTAAAATACCGGCGGCATAGTGTAGTAGTTACACACTTTGCTTTCCTACATAATTTCTTTGGTTTAATTTTCATTGCCTTTATATTGTACTACTATTAGTTATTGAGAATAATTAGTATAGTTTTTGCAGTTGTATACTTATCTGGAGACAGTATTTGTATATTTTTCTGCAAAAGGCGGGTGCTGGTGGAGTAACTAATTTTCCCCTTTGTTTAGGCTGGTTTTACAATATTGATAAAAAAATAAAAAATCTTTAAATCTAATTTAAATATTATGGTTAGTGTACATTTTTATTTGTAATATGGATCTTGAATGAATGACAGGAAGAAGAAAAATTAAGAAAAAGGGCCAAAGCAAAAGAAAGAAAGTTGGAACTTATGAGGGAGATGGAACAACAACAAAAGAAGTTTTTGCAGAATATTAACATGGATGAATATGGGGTTTTAAATGAAGAAAAAGACAAAAGTGTTAACATGGAAACAGATGAAGTCTCACTAATTTCGTTAGTTTTTTTTTTAAATTGAAGTAAACATTTTATTTTTAAAATAAAAATTCAAAATGAGATTTACATATATTAAATAATAAACGCAGTTAGTTTTTGTTCAACTAAATTTAACCCTGGCTAACTTGCTTAAATTGACAACTGACATTCTATATAAACAAAAAGAAATAAATTGACCATAACTCTATTTTTTTAATAGAACCCCAGATTTTGCTGTTTGTACTTCACTTTATCATCAAAAGTTAAACAAAGATAAAGAGTTTGAGCGAAGAGTTTGTGTTTTATGTCAAGATGAACAAACAAAAGATTGCTTAGTGATGAGCTCTTTTGTTCAAAGATCAAAAGTTTTAAGCAAAGATGATTCTGATATTATTCAACCTATTCCCGATGTTACAAACGGTTTAGGTTTGTAAAAATAAATTTTTTTGTTTATATTTTTTCTCGAAGTGGAAATGCCTACTTTACAGCCTAAACAAAGAGTAGTATTTACCCTAACCCAGTCTTAAGTTGACTCTGGCAATTGATTTTGGTTCTGGAAGAAGTTAGTGAGATTTATGGCCTAATACTAAAAAATGCAACAACATTAAAGCAGTGGGGATCAAACTAATAACTTTAAGCTCTAAAGCCAAGTGTTTTAACCACTACACCATGAGCCAGTTAAATTATCTCAGAAAAAATTTTACAAATTTCTAAAATTGAAAAAAAAATTAATCAACTGTTGTTGTAAATATTTTTGTTATGAATTAAAAATCAAACTTGTAAATGATCATAAAAAAGTTAACAACTACCTTTAGTTGCCTTTTTAATAAAAAAGGTGAATTTTAGGGATATATAAAAATTGTGTTTGGTGTTCGGTTTTAGTACTACCCATTAAAATGAGTAAAAAACGTTGTTTAATTTCAAATTTTAGGTTTAAATGTGAGTACCTGCAGTCATGTGATGCATTTTCAATGTTGGAATCAATTTTTTACCCAACTTCAAGGTAGGGAGGGAAGGAGACCAAATATTTTAATGGCTAGAGCCCACAGTTATTCGACGTCCAAGTCGGAGTTTCTTTGTCCACTTTGCAGGTTTGAAAGATATTTTAAATTCAGTTTACAACGATATTAATAACCGGCAGCATGGTGTTGTGGTAAGTACACTTGTCTTTACTAAATGAGGTCTTGGGTTTAATCTCCACAGTGCCATGCTGTAGCAAGCCTATAAAAATATGACAAAAAAGTTTTTAGCATAAATTTTGGGGGATTGTTAAAAAACTTAAGTGTGGAAATATTATTTACATTTATTTGGTATATGTTTTTTAAAATTTAAACAAATTGCTTTTATTATTTAACAGACGCAAATTTAAAATGCACATTTAAGTAAACTTTTTTTTTTGCAGTTGCTTAAGCAATTGCATTATTACGGTGATTCCCATTTCGTTGATTGTTCGTAACTACAGTGCTCCAGCAATGGAGCTTTCAGATTGGCTTAACCAAGTTGAAAATGAAAATGTGACCCTGAGTGGAGCTACACAAATTGAAGAAACAACTAGGGTTGTCGAAAATGAAGGCATGGCTCATGCTCTTAATGACAGATTTGTTGAGGCAAGTGACCTAATTGATGACATCATGCTTCGAGAAGCAGAAAATGAGGTTGAAATTGAAGACAATGCCATTGATTTTGACAATGAAGGTAATGACGGTTCCAGTGGAATAATCGGAAACAATGTGGAATGGTTTGATGCAATGGAAAATATGGAACAAAATGAAGATGGTTTTGTGGAATTAAAATCCTTTCTTGATGAGATTGTCATGCCAACTATAAACACTATGATGCAGGTAACAATGCAAGAATAATCTCTTCAAAACTTTTCGTTAAAAATGCAACAATATTAATACAAACTTGCACCAAATATTTGATTTTACAGAAAATTGGAATTGTGTCCAAGTATTGTAATAATGATGACATCTATGCCGCAGTCACCAACACCTTTCAGGTGGCACAATATGTCTCGGCATATAAGGAAGTCCCACTTATGTCACAACCTCCGATTAGAATAGAACAAGCACATGCACATATAGTAAGATGTGCAATATTACTCTCAAGAACTAATAACAAAGTAAGTTTGGTTTACAAATGGAGATTGTAAATGGTAAAAATAAATAAAAAAGTAGGTTTTCATATTATTTATAACCAGGTAAAAAATTGAGTCTGATTAATTTGTAAATTATTTGGTATATGTAGACAGGTGCCAGTTGATCCGAATACTTAAAAGCACATTTGATTAAAGTCGAAAATCAAAGTGGGCCCAATTTTATAAAATAATTATTTATTTAACATCATTTATGTTCAAAAAGCCCACAACCCTACTTTTTATTGAAACAAACAAAGAAATGGCCTTTTTATGAACAATAACAATAGTAGTACAACTTTATTAATATTCTACCTGCACGAGTTAAGTTTAATAAAAATTTTCTGGGCAAGTGTATAAAAATGGTTAGATAACGATATAATTCTTTGGGTAAAATAAATCCAAGATTTAAACTTAAAATATTGACGGTATTAAAAAAAAAAACTGTATTACCTTCGTGTATTTGTAAAAAAATTGAATTAACAAACTTATAATAACACAAACACAGTGTAATGAAACATAACAAGTTAGATAATGATTTTTAAAGTTAACATAAAAGTAATATGGATAAGACAAAAAAGTCAGTTCGCTATTCAACATTTAAGTGCTCATTTATGCAAAAAAATAAATATTATATTTTACCAAGTTTATATAAAAAAAAATTTTGGTTGCAAAAAGGCTGGTTAAAAAAATGATTTAGAGCTTAAAATAATACTTTGTTGCAGTTACTGACTTTAAACCAACTTAAGTAGTGTTTTTAAATTTTAGGAATCAGAAATAGCAACATTATTATTAAGGGAAAATATTATAAAGAAAAATTTGTTTGGAGTTTTCGTCAATTTGATTCTTAAACGTAAGGGTGATAAAGTAAATCCAGTGGACCATGACATGTTTTGTTTAAAAATTTGTACATTAGCTCAAGTAAGTTAATCATTTTTAGTTTGTTTCTTTAAAATTATTTTTTTATATTTCATGATACCTTTTTTTAAATTATGTGATTTGAATTTAAATGCCCTAGTCGATTGCCCGCTCTAAGAGCTGTAAGTTAAAATTAGTATATGGTCTGAATTCACCAATAATATATGTTTGTGATAACTTACCCACACACTACAAATGACAGTTTTATTTACTTAAATGTCTTTTAAATTGCTATACATACGAACACATATATATTCACCAGCCACTAAGCTTTA
Organism: Corella eumyota; assembly: GCF_963082875.1. NCBI lineage: Eukaryota > Metazoa > Chordata > Ascidiacea > Phlebobranchia > Corellidae > Corella > Corella eumyota. Next base: position 9,929,600 of record NC_137494.1, on the reverse strand, counting down.
TTTTATATAGATTTCTATAGCATATTTTAATTTTTCAATATCTTTTTCAAGTTTGTTCTACTTTTCGAATGTATTGTTTTTTGTTTAGATTGTTCAAATAATGTTGTTTATTGATGTTAAACCACTCAAAAATGAAAACCAAGGTCAACACCAAAATCAACAACTCGTCAAGATTTTTAATAAAGTAAAATCTTTTAAAAAAATTAAAATTTTCTTTTTTGTTACTTGTATTTTGACAGAACATAAATATTTTTTTTTATTGATTTATCCTCAAAGCTGGAAGGCTGACTTATTACCTAATTGTAAAATCCATTTTTTTTCAAACCAGTCTTAGTGTTACTTTTTCAGTTTATAATATATTTTAAATTAAAGTTGTTTAAATATTGAACTGTCATTATTTGTTTTATAAATTTTAAAATTGTTGTTGAATTTTGAACCAGGTTCGTAGTTATGCAGATATGAAAATTGAGACCAATGTTTGTGGAGGAAAATTAGAAGAAGTTTTGTTCAAATGTTTAAATCCTTTTATTAGGTACAATTAAAAAATACTATAATATTAGTTTAAAAAAGTTACATTAGAATATAAACAATTTTTTATGTATTTTTAGGTCTTGTGCATTGTTTATGAGATATGTCAGCAATGTGACGCCCTGTGATGAAATGGAAGATAGGCTTTTGTTCAAATACTTAGGCTTGTCAGAAGATTTAGTTTCTTATTTTAATGAGAATGAGACTTTGGAAAATTTAGTAAAAAAGTAAAAATTCAAATACTTAATATTTATTGGTTTAACTACTATTGCTCTAAAAGATTATAAATTATATATTTTATATATTTAATTTTTACGATTTTTATTTTCTAGGTGGTGTTATTCAGTGAAAAACATGGATCAAAAATTGTTGTTTTCGGATTTAATTACTCCAAATTTATTAATGGACCTTCCTGAAGATTACAGGTATTTTATTAAACAAAATAAATATTACAAAAATTTCTTAATAAGATAGGTTTTAAAGACTCAATAAATAATGGTAGCTGTTAGAGTAAAGAAAAAATAACATTATATTTAAAAAAAATAAAAAACCCTGCGTATCATTATCTCTTAAAGGTACATAACATCCTAAGGTTGGGTTTAATTGCAATTAATGTCATTTATTATAAGGCTTATTTTATATCAAGAACATAAATGTATTAATGATGTTTTTTAAATATTAAATGGTTGATTTATTAACATTACTTTATGTAACTTATGTTATTAAATTACTTTGTAGTGATGTAATATCGATGGCATCGGATTTTGTTTGTCCCAGATTTAACAAGGAAGATGATTCAATTTGTCCAACTATGTGTCTTAAATGTGGTGAAATTTTGTGCTCACGGGTAAATCGATTAGTTATTTTTCCTGCAGAATAATTTATTAAACTACTGGTAGCGTGGTGTAGTGGTAAGAACACTTGCTACACTGCACATGAGGTCGTAGGTTCAATCCCCACTAAGCTCATGCTGTAGAGGCCTTGAGTAAGGCACTATAAACGGTATGAACTCCTGCTGATCCAGTACTTAATCAGCAGAATAATAATCGGGCAATTATTATCTATAATATCCCAAAACTGCCACAGGCAACTCGAGACTGGATTGGAGTAACTGATGTTACTCTATGTTTAAGTCGCGCATTCGACTTTCCCATATCAAGGATAAAGATATATATAAAGAGCAATTGTTTTTTAGTCCCATCTAATTTTTTCGTTATATGTTAGATACAAATATAGTAGATATAGACATCAAATAGGCGTAAAGTGAGTGTAATATGTTTTTTTATGCTACTAAAACTACAGAACTTTATCGGCGATCTTACCGTGATTAAATTGGTAACAAATTTACTAAACGTGTTCCGATTTGATCACAAAAAAGGTATGATCGGCACATCACTAGGGTTTTTGGCATGGAAGCAGTAGGTTTCGAGCCAAGTACCTCATGTGGTTAACTAAAGTATTCTAACTTCTTTATCATGCCGTGGTCGTAATAAATAGATATATTTTTTTAGAGTTATTGTTGCCAGCAAAAGTTGGACGGGGTCACTGTTGGAGCTTGCACTTATCATTGCACAAAATGTTCAGCAGGCTTTGGTTTGTTTTTAAGGTAATTTCGTAATTTAATGTATTACTGCTGGCTTATAAGAATAATATAATATATGTTCCTGACCGACATGGTGTAGTGATAGGAAAACTTGTCTAAATAGCGTAAAGACGTTGGGTCGATTTCCACTGCATTTATGTCAACGTGCCCTTAGGTTAGGCACTCTAAATGGTAAAAACGTCAGCCGAGCCAAAACCAATTGGCAGGTTTTTTATTTATATCAAACTGGAGTGGAGTAACAAATGTTCTTCCATGTTTATGCTGTGAAGGCAGTCCATATCAAAGCTAAAATTACTTGCGTTAAGTTAAGTCATTTGTTTCAAAATAAAGTTAGACCTAATGGTAGTATTTGACTTTTATAACTTAAATCAATGCTGATATGAATTTAGTGGTGTGTTGTATTACAGGATTCGAGATTGTACTGTAGTGTTATTAAATGGGGAAAGAGGATCAAAGATGGCTGCACCTTATGTTGATGAACATGGTGAAACAGATGAAAGGTTAAGGTATGTTGTCAAACATATTTTTAAATACGAACATTTTTCCTTGATTTCATTTTTAGACTGGCAATAATATGTTTTATTAGCACAGACATAATGGTAAAGATTCTTCGGATTAGTTAGCAAATAATTAACTTTAAAATGCAAAAAAAGGTGGTAACATTAACCCCTTTTTTTCGGGATTAAGATATATATATATATATTTAATTATTCTGGATATTTTTAGTTTTTGATTACCAATTAACTGCTTCTAAAAGCTAATTAAAATACCTGAATTGTTGGGGCAAATCTCCTAACTTACTTCAAATGGCTTGATGTTAACTTTTTTTGCATTTTTAAGTAATTAATTGACAACTAATCACCCAGAAATCAAACCATACATGATGTGGATGTGTTTAATATCTTATTTGCATCATCATGCTGCACATAATTCTACAACCTATATTTAATGTTTGTTAATTTAAACCTAAGATTAAAATGTAGTACAACAGCTTTATATTATTAATTTTTTACAATGTTAATGACCAAGATTTTTGTATTTTTTTTATTTAATTATCAGTAACCAAAAACACAATAGTTTAACAATAAATTGCATAATGTAGTATTATTATTTAGGCAACATAAATTTATAAAAATTACATAAATTTATTAACTTCATTATATCTAGGAAGAAACAATGTTTGGAAAAAAAAATTTATTTACCATACCGAAAATATATATTTAAGCTAGATAAATGCATTTATGTTTACAGAAGAGGTAACCCTCTGACATTGGACCAAGGCCGAATGAAAGAACTAAACCTAATCTGGTTAACCCATTCGATTGGAGATAATATAGTTAGGGATATGGAAGCACACAGGAGATTTGTTATTGCAGATTGGAACCATTATTAGTGTGAATAATCGAAAATATTCACATTTTTGTTTAATTTTTGAGAATAAACAATTCCAAAAATATTTTAAAAAAAATTTCTAGATTTATTGGTGAATTAGATAATTTACATTTCTTTAGTTATATTTTAAACTTTGTTTAAAATTTCAAGTATTTGCATTGGTGGTTTGTAAACAACTGTCCCACTTGTTGGACTAATGTGGTCCCCATCGAGCCGGATAACTTGGAGGGTAAAGCCCAATAGGTGGGTAATATTGACTTTGGTAGGGTAACATTCCCATGGGGTGTAGTTCTGGGGGTAAATGTGGGGGGATATGGGCCGAAACATGGGGACTAATATGAGAATGTTGTAATATGTGTTCCTGGGGAAAAAAATTGTATCTAAAAAAAATAAAATGATTATTAAATTTATTTTGATTTTTTATTAACCTTTTTGCTTGTTGAATTTACATTTCTTTTTACTATATTAGTCCCAAATCAAATTGAACTTTACCTGTGATTTGCATGTAAAAGAGGTGGTGGCCTTGTTAATTCTGTCATTATTTGATTTCTATGTTGAATAGGATTATCTCTTAGAAGGCCACTAGTTGTTCTATATGGAATATTATTTAAAGTGTTATATTTATTTCATTGCTACCTAATTATAACACTTTTAAAACTAATGTATTATTATTATTAACATTTGGTTAGGCCGCTATACTTTGTATTTAAATAACTTACGCCTGATTAGGTTGACTAAATAAAGAACTTGGCTGTGGTCTCCAATCTGAAATGCATTATTGTTAAAAAAAAACAGTAACAAAGGATAGCAATAACAACAAAAAAACAACAACATTTAGCTAAAACTTACTATTTTCAACTTGATTTTCAAATCCTGAAACAAGAAGTTTTAAATTAACAAAAAAAAATTGTATTTAATTTTGCAAACTATACATAAACTTTATTTTCAAGTTTTTATTTTTACTAGTGAATTGCCTTCCTTATAGGCGTTCTTTTATTTGTTAATATGTAGTTACAACTCAGAAATAACATTTGCCTGTGGTAATTTACCAGCGCATCCCAAATGGCATTGTTTTGTTGAAGCATAAATTGAACATACAAAAAAAGGTCTAAATGTACCTAAACATTCATTAAGCTCCATTATATGTTTATTATAAAATATGTAAAGATAACCTTGAAATGGATCTCCTAAATGGCTAGTTGTCCGAAATGACGAATTTCGTAGATTTGAATTTGTACGTCGAAGAAATTTGTTCGGTTTTTTCTTTAAAAAAAATTAACTTTACAATATACAACCACTCCTTAAACAAAAGATTACATTAACCTGACACAATTTGTTATATAAAAATTTTGTAGTTTTTGATAAGCATAATAAGAAAGACACATAGAGTTGAAATTAATATACTGGTAATTTAAAAATACTTGAACAGAAATATTATTTGAGTCACCTTGTTTGCTTGATGTTGATAAATCAGCCAGGCAATATCAACATGTAATGCACACCACCGACCTGGCTTCTACAGAAAATTATTAAATATATTATTGTATTAAAATAAACCCAATTAAGGGATAAATTTTATTTATTTTTTGTAAAAATATATATTAACATTTATCTCAAATATCAAAGTTTTAATAAAAAAAATACTATTAAAAATGTGATTCTGTGCACTACAGCACATAACAGGTAGGCCTACACTTCTGCCATTCTGTTACTTGTTTATAAACAATTTCTTACAACCCATTATAAAGTCTGGCAATAAAAATAAACTTCACAAGCAATTTTTTGCTCTATGTTTTATATTATGCTAACTGCTGCGGGTGTTTTATGTGTAACGCTTACAGTTGTTTTGTTGTAAGTGAGTTGATCTTTTCTGATTGCTGGAATCAACCTTGGTGGATAATTTTGTTCCATTCTGGAGTGGTAATGTCTTGATTTTGACTGGAAAGCCCCAAAGTTGTACATCATTTCATACGGTGGCTGAAATGTTTTAAACTGTAATTTTGTAATTTGTCATTAGGGGGGTTAAGATGATAATACATTTACACAAAAAAACATTTACATCAGGATCTTGAGTGGTATAACCAATTCATGTTATATTTTTGATCTTTGTTTAATTGTTACCTCAAAGGGGTTAGAAATGGTGTGTTGGTGGGTATGTTGATGTGTGTGTTGGTGAAACTCGGTTCTTGGTTGCCGTGAAGAAGACATCAAAAATCGACTGTTCAATTCAGCATGAAGAAAACTTTGTTGGTCTAAACATATATTAATTATTAAAGTTAAGTCCTTTAAAAGTATATTTTACATAAAATTAATGTTAACTAAAATGTAATATCAAAACCACTCAAGTTAATTGTGCCTTACCAACAAAACCAGGTCTTGATTGATTGTTAGGATAAGAATTGATTCCAACAGGTGGTTTGTAAGGAATTGAAGTTGGTTTGTAAGGTTGTGTGACTGATTTGTATAGGGTTGTGCTTGGTTTTATTACAGGGGTTGGTTTTGTGCAGTGGACTGGTTGCAAAGATGGACGAATTGTCTTTTTTTGGTTATTGGTGGTAATGGTATGAACTTGAGTAAACAAAATTTGTGTTTAAGTAATATCTTTAATGTAGAAACTTAGAGTTAAAAAATTGTTTTAAAATATTGAAAAAAAACTTTTACCTGGTGTTTCTTCAGCCATTTTTTTGTCGTGAGATTTTTTGTTGGGCACCGCTCGAAAAAACCCCTCATCATTCTAATTAAAAAAAATTATTTGTTTGTTTAATAGTCAATTACAGTTGCTATATTTTTGTAAATCTTACTTTAGCTTCTTCTCCTTCACTTTTTTCTGATTCCCCCTTAAATGTAATTAAAAAAATTAATTTGAAATTATAATATTACAAAAAATATTAATTCGCATTAAAACACCAGTTCAGGAAATTTTATTATGATTTTTTTTTTTGAATTTAAATTTAATTGGCTTTTGTGACAAAATTGTTAAAGTAATTAAAGGAAATCGGAAATTAAATTCTCAATTGGTTTCCTGTTCATATTGGCATGCAACAATCTTTAAACCTAGTTAATTTTTGCAAAAAAAAAATTAAAAATAAATTCTTACCAAATATCCATCAAAAGATTTTGAAATTGAGCTCGTCTAAAAATTAAAATTGCAACAAAATTTCATGCAAAGCAAAGAACTTAAATCACAATTAAATAAAAGTGAAAACAACTTCGTTATTTTCAAAATTAAAACTCACAAAAAATATAGTAAAAAATCAAAAAAAAATTACATAAGATTCGTCGAGGGCATTTGCTGAACTTTCAGTACTTTCCCCACCTTTCTTTATTACAATATTGTTATTGTTTGGGATGTCATCACTTAGAAAATAACTGTTTTTTCGCATAACATCATCATTTAGGTTACCAATACCATTTTGTTTAGCTTCCAACAAAAGCGGATAATTCTTAAAACTTTTAATACAAAATCCATCAATAATATCCTCGCAAATCTCTTTCTTTCGCCTTTTACGCTTAAATGGTTTTGGTACATTTGGACTTTCTTCATCATCAGTTGTGCCTGGGTAAGCAAAATAGTTTTAATTTAAATATCCTTGTAAAAAATTCTTTTCTTAGCTTTGATAACCTTATGTTGTAATAGTTGCCAGTCAATCAGTACTCAGGTCTATGCATCTAAGTCTATCCGTAACAAAAAAGCAGGGCTATTAAAACACCAAATTATGAGTTTTTTCTAGGCTGTTACCTTGGCAGACAATCCTTACTTACTATTTAAGAGTGACCTATGTTGTACAACTTGTAATTATATATATACTTGTAATGAAACTATTGTTAACAGTGTTGCTGTACATAAAATTAAACAAATAATTAAACAAATAACACAATATATTTTCAAAAAAAAAAATTTTTGTTTGTTATTTGAAATAAAAAAACACACAAAAAATGGTCATATGGTAAATTTGTGTGCCTACAATTGTGAACTTAAATTAAAACTTTCAAATTTAATGATAAATTTAAAGTATATACTGCATAGAGCATACCTAATATAATATCCTTTTTTTGGGTATGGTAACTTCATTTTTGCTCTGAGGAGCTATTTTTAAATTTTCAGGTAAAATTTGTTTGGCCCATTTAATTAATCAATTGCTAACCAGGATCAGTCTGTAGCTAATTTACGCTACCTATAAAACATACTGGACTGAATTAAATAGATCGCATAACTTGAAACCCTAACCCATTCAGAATACAAATTATCCATGCAATTCAATCAAATCATTTAATCTATTTAACCCAAGCCAACCATTCGAAACCATAAAATAAATATACATTTTATCTGTTTAATTATACATATTTTATTTGTACCACCCAATCTACCAATCCATTTAACTGAATTAAGAATTGGCACATAGAAAAATTCGGCATATTATGAGGTATCAAAATTCAGAGGTGATGTCCAATGTGAAAACTGCATTACCTTTCTTACTGCTTTTATTACCAGTTAAGGACGAACCTCGTTTTACGATTATTTATTGCTAAATAACGAGAAACAACAAATATATATTGTAAAAATATCAAATAGCCAGGTATAATTGGAAACTAAACAGCTTGATCGGACAAATAAAAAATGAATTAAAATGTAAATTAACTAAGTGTACCTGGATTTTGAGCTTCTCTAGCTGCTTTTCTACGCTTTAGTCTTTGTTTACGTCCATTTTTCATATTGTACACGTATTTGGCAAGAACTGTACAGTCTGAAAGTTTTAATTTTATTTATCTGCAAAGTTTAAGATATTTAGAAATTTCTGAATCTGGTTTTATGTTCACTTGGACACTGCTACTAGAAAATACAATTTTTGTTACTTTAACTTCAGTTACAGTTGACAGTCAGACAGTTTTTAGTTTTATTACTGGCAGACTTGGCAGCTAGGTGTTGAACTAAAATTTCTTACAAAAAAATGACAGATCTACTTTCAGTTAGTCAGTGTTAACAATTACCAAAACCGCAAATCCTCATTATGCATGTTATTGTATTTTTTAAAACTTATCTTATTTATTAATGGAGAGAATAAAAAGAGAGACTTTGCAAAATACCAAAGGTCTTAACCATTTTGTGACATTAAATGCAAAAATAAAAATTTAAATAAAGTTAAGTATAAAGTATTTTTAGTATAATATGAAATTAGTAGAGCCATATAGCCTATAATTTTCGTAATTTTTAATGTTCGTGAAAAATTATATTTGTAGAGTCTAATCAGCATTTCTTGTTAATAAGTAGTTCTCAAGTTATGTATTTGGATTACTCGTACTGCAAGGTGCTCAGAAAAACTCTCGTACTTTATGGTTTTAGCTGATTTTCTCTCGTATTTTACGGTCGTAGCTTATTCATTTTCATATTTTAAATATTTTTTTACGATCTTTATGTCCGAAAACGCCAATTTAGGGTATATATTATTATTTATACAGTTGAAACAGTCATGTTCGCAAGATTAACGAGTTTGCAGTAAAATCTGCAAAATAAAGTAATGTACTGTCCCGAATCCGCCATTTTTTGTTTACTTAAAACCCGCAGCGTGGTGTGCTAAACCTTCAAAAAACAACATAAAGGTAGACTTCCCATTTGGGAAATAGGTTACTTTTTACATTTGGTATTTTAAAAAATGTTTATGCATTTGACTAAATTTAAAATAAATATTGTTGTTAAAAAAAGGCTGTATTTTAAAATATTTTTGATTTATTGCAATTTTATTAGTGCACTATACTTTCAAGGCTTCTTTAAAAAAAAAAAACTCACGGGGGGGAAAGGCGACTCGCTGGAAGAAACAGAAAAGAGGATTGTCCGTAAAACATAAACATTTTTAGTAAAACAATTGCAAGCGAAAGCAAAAAAATGGGTCAGTGGTGGAAGAAGGAAATGGATTATTTGAAAAAAAAAATTTGCCCCTCTTCTGCCCTCAATGGATTCCAACACCCACAAACCTTTACTAAAAGTTTAACAAAATGATATAAAACTTTTTTAAATTAATATGGCCTAAATATATAGTAGTCACCATACCTTTATTATTGATGACAACAATATGTTTTATGAGGCTAAGTAAGAATTTGCACCAATATAAATAAATAAAAGTCAATAGTTATAAAATAAGAGTACTTTTATATTTAAAAGTTAGGTATGTTTAGCGAAATCAAGGTATGTTTAGCAAAAGTAAACAATTTTAAATATTTTTTAATTTTGCCTTTAAACTTTGCCTTTAATTTTTTAACTTTGCCTTAAATTTTTATAATGGCAAACTACTAATACAACAGAAAACTATAAAATAAGTATAATGTACCTTCGCAAAATAGGGCATACATTTCTTCCCGAAGAATCTTTTAAAGTATGACCAAGATAAACAAAAGGGTGTTCACCACTGCTTTTGCAAAACCCGCAAAAACTACCACCATAAGGTGAATTTGCAACGGACCTGTCTGCTCCATAATCCTGGATTTAATCAAAGATCTTGATTAGTTAATTAATTGTTGTTAAATATTAAATCTTTTTTTATTAGGATGCCAAGCATATTTTTAAAACATTGTAATAAAATTTGTTTACAAGTTCGCTTAAATAAAGTATTACAACCAACTTTTAAAAACTTAAAAAAGCTACCGTTCTGTTCCAATATCGCGGTTCGGAATACCCAGATAACGGGGGCAAAGGATTCGCTTGCACAGTTGGAAAAAACATTCCAGGTTTGATTTGACGAGTCCTATCACAATTTAACGTGCATATATTAGGTAGCTTATGGAAAATACAATTGTATGAAATATACAACATTAAGCTTGTTTTTTGTATAAAAATAAACTTACCAAAGAGGGTTGCTGCTGTTACTTTCAAAATTGTCATAATTTGCATGGAAATGTGTGATGCTTTTGCTGGATTGCTGAAACAATGAAGGTGGAAGATCAATTTCCCTAGTATAACGTTCCATTATAAAATCTTTAGGTTTACACAAGAATCAAAAAGCTACTTTTATAGGTAACCTTGTTTTAAAAAATCAGAACTAATACAAATTGGTTAACTTGTTACTATACATGCTCGTTGAAATAATCTTTATATTTCAATAGTACCTACAGATGCTCAAAATTAAAACACATAAACCTCGTGGAAAAGTTAGAACGACTGCAATGAGACTATATTTTTTACATGAGGCTTTATTGTTAAAAAACAATTAGGACTGTGACGAAATAATAAAAAAAAGGTAAACTACGAATGTATATTTTATGTATTTCTATGTTTTCAATCTTGTGATTTTTCTTTATTTAATTTGTATTAAAATTAGCTGTGATGTTAGTTTAAAATAGTGTACTTAACTATTGGTGCTATTATTTTAGTAATTTTTTTAAATATGACCTGCCAATGATCATACAATATACTTTATCTTCAATTTGTCTTCAATTTTAACATTTAAAGCTTACGCATTTTCCGCTTGGGGGCGATAGAGTTAATTTGATGGGTGATTGCTGTGGGTGAAGTGTTCTTCTTTCGTGCAAACTTTAAATCGTTTAATTTGGTTGACTAAAATTCAAGTTATTAACCAATTTGTCAGGGGTAATTTATTGGCGTGCGAATCTACATTTGTAACAGCACGATATTTCGCGGGATAGTTTAATGGTCTATAAAATCTATTTGGGTTGGGTTAGAAAGCTATAATTATCAGAAGTTGTTAAGTAGATCAATTTAAATGCAACACCAACTATAGAAATTATTTGGGCGACTTTATTCTAAATTTGTCCTCAATTTTAACTTTTAAAATTTATGCATTTTCCGCTTGGGGGCGATAGAGTTAACTTAATGGGTGATTGCTGTGGGTGAAGTCTTCATCTTTCGTGCAAACTTTAAATTGTTTAATTTGGTTGACTAAAACTCGAGTTATTAACCAATGTGTCAGGGGTAATTTATTGCCGTGCGGAACTAAATTTGTAGCAGCATGATATTTCGCGGGATAGTTTAATGGTCTATAAAATCTATTTGGGTAGGGTTAGAAAGCTATAATTTTCAGAAGTTGTTAAGTAGATCAATTTAAATGCAACACCAACTTTAGAAATTTTTTGGGTGACTTTATCCTCAATTTGTCCTCAATTTTAACTTTTAAAGCTTACGCATTTTCCGCTTGGGGACGATAGAGTTAATTTGATGGGTGATTGCTGTGGGTGAAGTGTTCTTCTTTCGTGCAAACTTTAAATCGTTTAATTTGGTTAACTAAAACTCGAGTTATTAATCAATAAGTCAGGGGTAGTTTGTTGGGTAATATTAATAATTCATTAAACATATTTTAAACTAATTTTTATTGTTTTTGAGAATAAACGCCTAAATATTGAAGTCATGCGATGTAAAATTATGACGTCATTTCAGATTTTAAAAAATCTGGTGGCACATTTGCCATATTTAGGTTATAACGCCTTGTTCACTTAGGTTATAACGCCTCGTACTTAGGTTATAACGCCTTGGCGTGCGAAATTAATAGAGATCCCAAATAGTTGTTTACAATCCAAGTTTTTATTAATGGTTTTAACTAATATTACAGTAATGTTATTCAAATAGAATCAAAATATAAGTACAAGTTATTTACAAAATAGGTTATTAAAATAAAGTATTTACAAAGAACAATTAATCTAATAAAACACACTTAAACAAAACATCTAGCTAAACACTGAAAAGTTATACAAAGTAAGCCAGACAAGGTGACAGGGTTGATAAGAAAAACGATAACAAGAGTTGTGCCTTTAAACATATTGCCCCGAACTAAAGGCAGAATGAAACGATAACGTTTTATAAGTGTTAAATACGCGCTAATATGTTTATCCTCAATTTTGAATCGTATTGCGGTTAATACTCTCATGCAATGTATTGCACCACATGTCGTAAAATAACTTTCTAGAACAGTCACTAGAACTGATTGTTATCAGAGTAAATCGTTACAATTTGGAAGAATTTTTATGTAAATTAGTTTTTACTGATATAATAGTTCATTGTTAATCACGGCGGATCTTTCATTGACTGATTGGAATTTCTGGTAATTATTTTTTGTTCTTTGTAGTGTAAATATGTTACTAATCTGTTTTTTTAAATGTTTAAAATATGTCATAATCTTTAACCACGTGCAAAACTGGCCAATAACATACATAGTCTTGGGGTATCTTAACAGTGTTTTTTAATGTTTTTTATAACACACTTTTAGAACTGTGATTGTTCACTTGGGTAGTACTGTTGGTTGACACTGTTTTTCTGTTAGATCTTACTGACTGGATATCAGGTATTTTAATATTGCTGTATTGTTAACTGCTATTTGTGTTATTTGATGTAGACTGTAATTTCTTATTTTTAACATGCTTGCCTACTATTGCAGTAAGTGAGCAGCTTACCTTATTGTGTCACACTGCCCATTAAGAGTTGAACACCTTTTTTAATAACTGGTATGTTTTAATTGATACTTGTAAATTTTGTTAATGGATCTACTTTTATGCCAAATAACCTCTTATTAATGCATATAGACTAACGTTAGGTTTTTTATTCTTCTAGTGTTCACTACTGTTATTGTATCACTGTTTTTGCCGAATTTGCCAGTATTTTTGAGTGGTTAGCATACTGTGTTGGTAAGCTTAATTTGTGCCTTACTATAGTTAATACCTGTGTAGTTATTGTTATCATATTTTTTGTATATTCACACGCGTTATTCGTTTCTTTTAGAAACTTCGGGTACTAATTCTTGAACGTGGATGAAATTTGTGTGCCATTATTCGTGTTAAATACATGTAAACGAAGTGGTTTTTTATCCAAGAAGAGTTATTGCTGTAGTGTGCCTCTAAGCGCTACTTACTTTATAAGGCAAACGGCTATAGGCAGTTACAAATTTGTTGCCATATTAAATACTCCGGCATTTGACCACTAGGTGCTAGCTAAAGAGTATTTAAACAATAAGAACACTATTTAAACAATAGATAACGACAGTCCAATATTGTTACAATAGCCAAAAATCGCGTTTGCGCTTACTAGGTAAATTTTAACAGTCTGATTGTTTTTAAGCAATTCTAACGTTATTCCTAGGTTTGATTTGGCAAACAAGAATACAAATTAAATTAAACTTTTAATTAAATGAAACTTATCATAAAACTTCAAAGCGCAAAAGAAAACATTGTAAAACCGTATGTTGAAGCAGCGCTTCTACCATTGTTACGTCATAATCTATTAGAGTGACGTTTGTAATTAAATATTTTTAAACTTCAATTACAAACGATTTATAAAAATTTAAGTTATAATTTTTGGCGTGGCATTCTGCATGTTTTGATATAAAAATGTCAGGACAGACGAAAAAGCTGAGCCGTTCACTTTAAAGAAAATGCAAAAGTCTGAAAATTTTTTTTTTAAATACGAAAACCTAGAAGGCAGTATGAAGCAGAAATTGGAATTAAAGCGACAAGCCTAAGCTAAAAAACTAAACAAAATCGTTTAGAAAATGGCAATTTACAAACTCTGGAACGTAGATAATACTTATTCACAGAAAATACGTAACAGGAAAGCTTGCAAATTTGGAATTTCTAGCTCACGGAATCGTTTCATGAAACAATATCCTATTAATATTGCTTTCATTTCTTCAAGTGAAAATTTGAAAAGTACATCAAGTAAAATGAATTGCTTCAAAAGACCTAGGTTGTTTCCAAAGAGTTACAGATTAATTTTTATAATGTAGTACCTTAAAGTCATTTATGTTATTAAAACATAATAAAAATAAAAAGAAAACAAACTTTAAAAAAGGAAATAAATAAAAATGAAGAAAAAATCTTACCGTACTGGAAAACAATAAAGAGCCCTCAATGCTACGCAAAAAAATAAAATCAATACGAAATGTTACATGCAATCTATATGTATACATAAAATACAAAAAAAAATTATTATTATTTTTTTTTGAAATCTCTTTACTTTTTACCACACGACATCGTCGGAGTAAATAAAATGCTTTTCGTCGATTGTTTTCCCCCATATTGTTTTTAGACAGTAGCTCCTTATGTATGCACAGTCTTTAGTAAAATTTGTAGTTTTCTATCTAAAATAATTTTAATGTGGTTAACAAGCCAGGATGCTGTAGTGGTTAGAACACTTGGATTTACTATATCAAGTTATTGGTTCGATACCCACTTCTCTCATACTTAGCAACGCTCAAGCGTACTGACATACTTAGCAACGCTCAAGCTGACAGGAAACAACCCAACAAGCGAGTTACATTGCAACTTAAAAAGCATATGTTAACTAAGCGCATATGATCATAAATCTCTTCAAGGCGGAAAAAAGGTGGAGCTTTCAACCGCTTCGAAGCTGGTTGAAAGATGCGCTTCGTCTGCTCGGGTATTTTCATTATTCTCTGTAGATATATTATATTAATAACTGTACTTTGTAAATAATTTGTATTTTCGCTTGGATTCTTTTTAAATAAGATTAAAATATTCCTGCTTAATTTGGTAAAATAATTAATAAAAACTAAATTGCAAACAAACATTTACTACAGTTGCAAAAAGGGCGTAGAATTAAAACTAGGCATTAGCTTAAAAATAAAGATTATATTAAAGTTTAAAGATTTCCATGACGACATATAATATGAATTTTTTTTAATCATGTGCTAACAACAAGTCTTTTAAAATGTCAACGAATAGTATAAAAAAACATTTTGTTTCATCAGTATCTTTGCCAATACCAGCAACGGTAGTAAAATAGTTTTTTTATTTTTTGCAGATTTTAAGTCAATTTTTGCAGGTTTAAAGTAAAGTTAAGATTTTATAATATAATGAACTTTTTGGTTTGGCTTTATAATGCTTGCTGCTGAAGGTAAGTTTTAAAGTTCATATTATTATGGAACTACATTTCTGCAAGTGAAATTTTTACTAAGTTGTGCATTTAAATTTTTTTATAATTAAGTTAAAATATTAGTATACTTTAAAATATTTATTATACGTTTGAATATACGTTTTAAACATTTACCAAAAGGTACTAGTAAAAATTTGGTTAGCTAACTTCCTGAAATTACAATTGACAATGTGTTAGCTCAGGCAATGCATACGATGCTGCAATTGTATATTGAATGATATAGAGACCTTGCTGCTCTAATACATGTCGATCCAACACGCTTTGGATTGTCCGCCAAGCGAGTTATTGTGGTATGTTCAACATGTTCATACTATAATACCTGGTAAGTTACTCTAACTTTATTTTTTTAAATGCAGTGATGTATTTTTTTAAAGCTTTGTTGTAAATTTAATTACGTTCGTCTAAAGATTAACTTGAAACAGGCTTTGATATTAATTCGGTGACAATTCTTCGAACTTGCCCAAAGTTTAACTTTAAAACTTGCACCACCCTTAAGGTCGTTATAACATGTATAGAATCTTGCACGACGGGTAAGTGATATTAATTAATATTTTTAAGTTTTTTGTTACATGCACCATAAAGCAACGAAAAATTCACTTTTTTTTAAATCTTATCAAAAGGCAAGAAAGCTAAAATCTTGATCTTAAAATCTTGATCTTATGTAACACTGAGAATAAAACTAAAAATAAAATAAAGAAAATGAAAATAAAGGTGACGATGACTGTGAAAATAAAGATGAAACAAAAAATGGAAAAGATAATTACGCCAACCTTGTTGTTATATATCATAGTGTTGTTAATTTTCATGTTTACTTCTATTGCATTGATAACCTAATAAGCTTATATTGTTTAAAAAATAAATCATTGTGGTAAATAGTTGCAAATGTAAAAAAGTTACGCAATTCATTTTTAGGAACTTAAAATTAAGAAACTTTGATAATATAGGCGATATATATACATTTAATTTAATAAAATGTTTATAAATTTTTTTTCTAGAATTCTTAATAAATTGATAAATATAAATATGTGTATTTATCTTAAATATTTTTATTTAAATTAATAATGTGGAAAAAGTTTTATGATCAATTTTTCTATAAAAATCTTCGTTATAAAGAACACATAAAAAAGTACATTGATTAAATTTAAAATCAGTCTTTATGAAGCTGTTTTGGGTTGCTGGATAATCGTTAATCAATAAATGCCATTGCTGTTTAATATAAACGCGTTTTTTGTACAAAAAAAAACCTTTCCCCAATTGCTACCTTTAACCCACAGTTAAATAAATTAAAATAAAAGTTATGAAGATACTTAAATTTATTCAAAAATTCTTATACCGTCCCGTTTGATTTGAGTAATAACTATAATTTGTTTTCAATACTAACACAAACTTTTAATGCATTTATTATAATTAAGATGGTTAGAAAGCATTTATAACTTTTCAGTTTACAAATTAAAAATAAATTAGTAGGTAAAAAAATTGAAGGTTGTTTTTAAATTTAGTTATGAAATCAATCCTGTAATAGTATTTCCTGATTAAAATTTAAAATTAAGTAGTAAATAAATTGGATATGAAATAACCATGTTGATGTTTTTATTTTATTTTAACTATAATTAAAATCAAAAAGAAAATTATTTTATTTGCAATTTTTCCTTTTTTTAAATTGTTCAAAATGATTTTATGATGTAGGACATTAACTTGTTATTATAAGTTGCATTTTTTAACCAAAATGGATTTTAAGTTAATCAATAATACAAATTTAAAAAAATCCACCATCTCCAGTGTTGCACAAATCTAAAAAAAGATTTATTTGTTTAAAAAATTATAATATTGTTATGTAGAATGGGTTTGGCTTTGTGTTTTTAACCAACAGTTAATAGAAACAATTGATTTAAACCCAGTTGTTAACATTATTTTTTTGTATTATGATTTAAACTGTTATTGACTAAACTAACCAAAACATTATGTTTAACACTACAAAAATTATTGTTGCCGCCTTTTTTGCCATTAGGCGCTAAGAAAGCAGTCGAAACTAAACTTATGAATTTTTAAATTAATTTCTTACCTGTTGTGCACGATTGAACGCATGTGCTACTTTCACCTTCTAAATTTAAGCAAAAATCTCGACCAAACTCAGAACATCTTCGTAACAAAGTAATCGAATCAATTCCAAACTCTAATTTAAAACATAAAGTATTTTAATCGGTTCCTATTATAACCTATTTGCGCTATGCATTTAGACAATAGACAAACAAGGCTATTTTACCAAAATAAGGTGAACCAATACTTACCGGGCAGGATGGTTCGTACAGTTTAGGTGTAGCAAAATGTTTTTTCTTCTGGGCATTTCACAATGTGCTCGGATCCGATTAAAGGCCCTTTGCAATTAGTAGAATGGCCAGTCTCAGCGACACCCAAATCGTTTTGTTTTTTGTATAGTTTTTTTTACTTTTTAAACTTTAAATTTTAATTCCCAATTTCCAATCATTTATTGAACTATGCACCTGTGCAAGCAAACAGCATCATAACCAGGACAAGATAAGCAGAAAAGTGCATTTTTAGAGCAATATCGTTTTTAATAATTTTAAAAACGTTCTTAAGATTACTTAAATTAATTAACAAGTTTATTTATAGACATCTATACAGCAACAGTTTTTACATAAAGACTTTATAATTAAACTCACATTAGCATAATTGTAACCCTAGCAGTAAAGACCCCAACTTTAGTATAAAATTAAGTAAGAAATTCTTGCGTTCTTAAACAGACATTTTGGCAAAAGTTAAAGTCATGTGCCTTAATAAAGAAGAAATAAAATGTTCCAAAACGATTACAAATCCGGTAATGTTTGCAAAACTTAGCGTCGCTGCATAATTAAAAAGTCATTATTTTTAGCTGCATTAAGCAATCGCTTAAAGATAAAAAACATTTAATAAGAACATTTTTTTAGATTTCGAAACATATTGTTATTGTGTCATCATTTATTTTGGTTTCCAATCCTAGATTTCGAAATATATTGTTACGTCATAATCTATCATAATAAATTTAATTCTTGCTCGAAAAAGTTGTTTTTTAAACTTTTATTACAGCCGATCTATAAAAATTAAAGTATATAATTTTAATGTTTTGTTTAGCATAAAGTTATAAATGTTTTGATGTAAAAATGTGAAAACTATCACACAAACTTTTAATTTTAAACTATTGTCTAAAACATTAGTAATAGACTTCAACAACTAGAAAACTAAACTCAACAATTAAGTTTCGATTGTTTTTTTAAAAACATAGTTAATTTTTGTGATTATACTGCAAGATTATCCATAGTGCTAAATGTTTTGAATGAAAACAAGCAAACGTTTTTTAATCAAAATTTAGGTATTAAATATATCCTGTTTATTTTAAAATAATATATCTTTTTAGCAAAAAAAAACTTCCTTGATTTTTATTTAATAAAAAGTTGATTTCTTCTAAAATAATACAAACAATTTTGTAAAAAAAAACTTTATTTAAAGTGTTTTTATCAAAAGAATAATTATTTATTAAAAAAAACTTCAATAAATAAATAAACAATATTGAGGGATTTAAAGCCCAGCCTTAAAACATTCCATTCATTCGCATAAACGAATTAGCGTAAGCCATAGGCTTCATCTCCGGGTGTTTCTAAGAATAAAAAGTTATTGGGAATTTTTATAATAAATAAGAATTAAGTTTGCAGAATAATTAATACTTTCCTACTCTATTTTTTAAACGTTTAATAAATTAGGATTATTAGCAAGTCTTAAAAAAATTTGCATTTTCTACATTTTTAGGCTCAATGTGGAAAGGCTGACTTTACAAGCTGAACAAAGAGCAACACTTGATTTTGACCCAGTCTTAAGTTCTCTTAAGCAGTTTGAGATATTATTTAAAATATTAAGTGATAATTAATCTTTTCATTGGTTTTGGGCTTAGAAAAAATTTGTACTGTTTATATACCTAACTCGAGAAAACTACAACATTGAGATAGGTAGGGATCATTCAATATGAGTTAATGTTGTGCCGCCAGTTTATTTAAAAATATTTTTTACAACTACTTAATCGAACAGCCCAACTAAAATGTAAAAAAATGATTTGATATTAACAAATTTTAGTTTAGTAAAATAGCACAAAACTTGCCACAGCATCAAATTTGGTGAACTCGGGTTTGAGATCGGGGTACCTTAGGGTGATAAAAGCGCCTTTGTTTCCCGATTGGTCACAATAATTGGGGGCTGAAAATATTGTCACTAGTTTTCCGTTGTGTATTTGCTCATACCCTTCAATCTGAAAATACTTTTGGTTATTGAATGTGTTTGTTTACCCAAAATAAATAATATTTTTTATATATTTACAGTCTAAATCACTTTTTTAACATAATAGAAAATTTGACAATTTAATTGCTTCCATTACTAAAACAAATTAGACAAACCTTGACTTCATGGCTTCTAATAATGTAATCTAGTCCATTATTTTGTAAAAACTTCTGGGTAATGTCTGGCCCAAACTGAAAACTTACTCCCCTTTTACTTGGGGTAACCCCTTTCTGAAATGCAGAGAAAAAACAAACAAAATTAAATTATATTGATTTCAACTTTTTAAAAATTGTTTGTTAAAACAATGATTAAAAAAAGTTCACTTTAGAATTAAAAATAAACTAACTGCAAAATGTGGATCTGACCACAAAAGGTCACACATAAGTCCACTGTCAGGTGGTTGTCGGTTTCGGTCGATTGATCGAAGGTCATCTAGGGTCACATCTTCCCGCTCACACAAACCACCATGCATTACCTAAAATTATGGTGCAAGTTTGGTGGTTACTTTACATGTTAACTCATGTTAGGACTCGACTTTATGGCCTAAATATAGGATAACATTAGTTATGGCCTAAATATAGGATAACATTAAACTATTTATAGCGCCTTACTTAAGGGTTTTATAACATAGAGGCTGTAAAAGTCAAACCTATGACCTCATGTTGTGTAGCAATATATGACTTTAGTCAACAATATAAACAACTTTAGTCAACAAAAGTATAGCTAGCTAGAACAACAAACAATATTATACAGCCTAATCTATCCAACATTAATATTATCATTTTACATTCTAACTCACATACAACTTTAAAAATTTTAACTAAAACTTACCAAAACTTTTTTATTAATGCAAAAAACTAGGGGCAACCAGTTAAAAACTTCACTAAAAAATTCCATCATATTTCCTCCATATTTTTCCTTCACTTCTCCTTCAAATCCATACATCTGATTCATATTATCAGTCTCATGATTACCTGAAAAAACAAAACATTGCAAATAAAAATACTTGTTAGCTTGGAGTAGTTTTTCCTTTAGAGGTGTAACCACGAATAAATCAATACACATAAAATATAAGAAATAGAATGTATACAATGGATTGAATAATTAAAATTCATTTAATCCAATATTAAATTGTTAATTCATTTAATCCAATATTAAATTGTTAATTTATTTAATCCAATATTAAATTGTAATTGTTAGATTGTTAAAGTCTAAGAAAGGCAAGTTTTAGCATGTAAAAATTTTGAGGGTGCAATTGTAATTTTAATGTCAGCCTAATGTAAAAAGTTGCCACTTGCAACCATTCTAACTATTCTTTAAACTTTATTTTAAATTTTAAAGCAAAAAGAGTGAGAGACAGACAATATATTACAGTTGTGTCATTATTTAAAATAAATGCACAAAACAAAAATCTAGGTATCATGGTTAAATAATTAAATGCTATTTTCATTATTGTAAAAAAACAAAGAAAAAACTTGAGTGTTTGTTATACCTATCAGCTAAGAAAAAGATTTAAAAAACTCTATAAAATCATTTAAAAAGCAAGGTTAAGGGGGCAAAAAAATAATAGGCCAAGTTGGTCCAGTTTTGACATAGATTGTAGAAATATCTTATTTAATGAGAAGGTCATTTTTAACACAAAATTTTTATTTAGAAAAATTTACCTCTAGTTAAATGGAAATGTCGAGGATACAGTATTTTAAATCCAAATAAAACGAGGATAACTTCAACAGACCAAGACCCACGATCTACAAAATCTCCGTTAAACAACTTAACAGGTAGATAAGTCAAGAAAAATAAACTTCTTGTATTTTAATTATACAAAGCCATTTAAAATCATTTCCACAAAAAAAAACTTTTACCCATTTCTCAATGAAACACAATATTTTAAAAGCATATTGGATAGTTACGGCCTAAATTAATTTTACTTTCTAAAATCTATACTATTAAAGGATACATAAGGATTGTCCAGCGATGGGATTCCGTTGAGTTCAAAAATATTACATAGGTCGTAATATTGGCCATGGATGTCACCACAAACTGTTAGTTTTTCGTTCTAGACAATAAAAGAAAAAATTTAATTAAAGTAAGGGATAATACATAAAAAATATTAAATTTAAACAGGTTAAGGTTATAAAGAAACAAATTTGTATTGTGTCCATTTTAAGGCCTTTAAAATAAATAAACACCTTTTTAGTTGTCTGTAAATTATAACAGACATTAGTTTCGAGTTGCGATTAATGACTAAATCATGACAATTTAATGTCAGATTGTAGGATGGGCAATCGATTATTTTAACAAACCTACCTCATTTACAGTAACATCAACTAAGGAATCTAAACTCGATAAAATTTTCTTTACTTCCAGCAAAATCTGATAAGCGTACCTTTAAAGTAAAAATGCTTTTATTATTAAACATTGAAACAGTGGTCCCTATAAGAAATACCCTACCACACAGGTGCCCAAAAAAGCACACAATCCCAAAATTGCGTGTACAGATGCCCAAAACCTATAAGTGTACCCAAAATCAATTACTTGCTCTATTTAGGCCTTATTAACATAATCATTCAATTTTAAATCTTGTGTTTAATTAAAAAATAACTAAACCTTTTTTTCGTATTGCGTCGTTTTGTGCCTTTCTTTTAATTTTTGTCGTGTACTTTTAATTTAAACCGCACGTTTTTTGTTCTGAAAAAAACTTTTCTACGTTTTTGTATATACTTTTATTAAATCTTTAAAATTTGATTTAATAGGCATCTTTTTTTTTGCGCAGTCCTTAAATTTTACTGCGCAGGTGCCCTGCAAAATTGCGCGTTTTGTGCACTTTTATCCACTTAATGGTAACACTGAATGGAAATATCAACAAGTTTCCACTTTTGGTTGTTAAATACCTAAGCCCAAAGTTAATAAAAATTTTAATCCAAAAATAATAAAAAAATTATTTATTAATCCTAAAAATACCTTTTGTGTAATTTTTTTTGTTCTTTAAAATTTTGAATTAAATCTTTCATAAAATCCTTATTAATTCCATTGTCAGGAATTCTTGGTCCCTCGTAACTTGATTCAACATCTAGTAAGTTAAAAAAAAATTGATTATTGTAAAACTGAAAAAGAATGCTTTTTAGGTAAAAATAAAAATACAAAAAAACAAAAGCTTGTTACTTATAGTATCTAGATTTAGAGTTTCAGAAATAGGTTTTTTGTTGTCATCATAGGAAATAGCTTTTTCGAAGGCTTTTTGTTTTACTATTTTCCCACATTCTTTGTATTTCATTTTCGCGTCTTTGTCATTGGGACGCACTTTTATAACCTAATCCATCAAAAATATTTTTTAA
This sequence comes from Corella eumyota, assembly GCF_963082875.1. Classification (NCBI taxonomy): domain Eukaryota; kingdom Metazoa; phylum Chordata; class Ascidiacea; order Phlebobranchia; family Corellidae; genus Corella; species Corella eumyota. The sequence continues at coordinate 9,906,532 of NC_137494.1, read as the reverse complement.
AACAATTTTACTAAACTTTAAGCTCTTAAATAAAAAAATAAATGCTGTTTCAAATAAACACAATTGCTTTCAAATATTACTACAAAACTTTATAAACTTAAATTATTATACTGGAACTAATCATTTTATACAAAAATATATTTTATTACCGCTTCAAAATCCCGAAGAGCTTGTTTAAATTTTCCCAAAGACATATGAGCTGACGCCCTCCTGTAGTAACCCTAATTTAAAAAAAAAACATTGTTAGAATTTTTAATTCTTGCAAGTAGTTAAAAATATAAAATTTAGGTTCATGTTATTATGTGGAATGGATGCTTAAATAAACTATACGGGATTAAAAGAATCTCAAATAAGTAAGGGTTTATTTTATTTAATTCATTAAATTCTTTTTATTCAAATAATTTTATAGGTATTAGGTATCTTAAAATCAGTTTTTTTAAAGTATAACACTATTCAAACAAAAAAAAATTTTATATCAAACCTTAATATAAGCTTTATCGTTTTCAATTGACTTGGTTGCATCATTAAGTGCATACCCATAATTTTCAACTTTCAAATTTGCAAAACTTCGATTTGCATAGTAAACAGCAGAACTTGGATTTGCCTCAATGGCTTTAGTGTACAAATCAATAGCTTGGATATAGTTTTTATCTGTAAATTTATAAAAACCAATAATTAATATTTTGCTTAAAATTTATAACACTGATACTTACCAAATAAGAAAAAATTGTAGGTTTCCCAATCTTTTTTAATATTTACATATTTTAATGGCACAACGTGCTGCGCATTTCATAATCTAACTTCTACTTAAATTTTTGTTCATAAAGTTTATTAATTTTTATATTTCTCAAAATAACATAGAAGTTACTGTCGTCTGTTATATATATTACAAAAACTATTTTACCTGTAATAATTTTTTTTTAATAATAACTTTCACGCTAACCTCTTTTAAAAAATATCCATTAATTGTTTAAATTTAGTCCTATGGGTAAAAAATTAGTAAATATATAAAAACAATAACACAAAAAATGCATATAAAATATAGGAAAAAATTACCTTTAAAGAAATTGTTTGCCTCAGTTTTAAATTTCTCCGCAGCATCTAAACTTTCTTGATCAATTTCCTTAACCCCATTTTCAACTTTATTTGTTATTTCCGAAGTTGCCATTATGTTTACTTAAAATGCCTAAATGTTAACATGATAAAAAAATTGAATGACAAAATAAACAGTCAGATAGTTAACAACCTTAAAACTTCTGAAAGAAAATAACTAAACCGACACAAAAAACAGTAACATTTAATAATCCACTCCTTTTTTCCAATAAACCCTTACCTAACTTTTGTATAAAAATATTTTTGGATATACCTCTTGACTTTCTTACCTAAAATAACTAAAAAACATTGTCTCAAAAAAAGATAGGTTATATAAAAATATATCGCTATATATTTTTTTTTTGCTGGAGATTAGCTTTGTGACAGCAGTTATCACGTGCTGACAGGCTGACGTGACGCCACTTACACTTATCTTGTGACAGCAGTTACCAACTTTGGGTTGACTAATTGGATGTTAAACTGTAATAAGGTGAAAGCCCAGTTAATTGCAACGACTAATTTAATAGTTAGTTTATTTGTTGATAAATAAGTGCTTAAAAAAATTTGTGTGCAATATAATTGTGACTGTGACCAAGATATCCAACATGCAACATCTACATTACACCCGTTTAAACCGGAAGACCACGCTATTACAGCTCCATGAGTTCTAGTGGGTGTCTATAACCCGTATTTAAAAAAATAAGTCTCCTCATTTATTTTTATTTCCGTTAGTCATTTATCTAATTTTACATCCTCAAGCAAAAATCTCGAAAGGATCAGCTCGTAACCGAATTTCAAAGACCGCAAACCGCAGTGCTGCCATTTTCCATTTTTTTTACGCAACACTGATCATCGAGATACTTTTATATACATATAGCAATGATATATAATAATGTTTATTATGTATCGTTGACATATAGACATTTCTATTACATTATTGATAATAACATGTATAAGTATAATATTAGTATACCTATAACACTGCAATAAAAAAATAACGGTTAACAAATAATTTTTTGTTTAAATAAAACAACAAATTTTTCTGTAAAATCATAGAGAACTATCCTAACAAAAACAAACACCCATTAGGTTATTTTTTTATGTTTGTACATTACTGCCTTCAAAAACTGTTATTTAGCGTCGTACTTTAGGCCTACTTTGCGGGGTCCTACTAATTACCACACAGGACCGCACAGAACCACACAGGACCCCACAGGACCGCACAGGACCCCACAGGACTGCACAGTAAGTGCCTAATTACCACACAGGACCGCACAGAACCACACAGGACCCCACGGGACTGCACAGTAAATGCCTATTTACCCCACAGGACCCCATAGGACTACACAATAAGTGACTATTTACCACACAGGACCGCATAGGATCTCATAGCACTACACAATAAATGGGTTTGGTGACCATGCCATAAAATAAAATAATCTTTATGTAAACATTAATACTTTTGGCATGTTTTAAATCATTAAATTGATTTTGTCATTTTTTCCCGTCGCATTGTTGTAATATTAATTGTATATCGTATTTATTATTTACTTTTATCAATGCGCGAAAAACCAAAAAAAAAAAAAGTGACTATTTACCACACAGGACCGCATAGGACCCCTCAGGTCTACACAATAAGTGACTTTTTACCACACAGGGCCGCGTAGGACCCCACAGGACCACAAGGTACCCCACAGGATCGCACAGGATAACACGGGAAGTGACTATTTACCACGCAGCACGGCGCAACAAGTTTCGATAAAGATCTTGAATTTTTCTGTGACCAAGTCAATTTTGGATTATTTACCGAAAATGGAATATCATTATAGAACTCCTGCGACAAATTTAAAATTACCGGCAGTTGTAGGATTATTTAATCGTTTAAAGTCATTGATGTTTATATCTTATTGTGCAAAATACAATATTTTTATGCAACAGTATTGCAAAAAAATTTACTTAAACTTTCGATCAATTTGTTTAAATATTAATTTTATTTTTGTACATTTTTATTTGAGAAGCTTAATTTACTGTTCGCAGATAATTAAAAACCGAAGACGTCCAACTAGGCAGAAAACAATGGTATCAAGCTGTGTAAGAAGCCGCTTTTAACAAAATTAAAAAACTGAATCTTTTTGTTCAAATAAACCTAACAGTTTAATGTATAAAGTGTTTAAATTATTACCAGTTTTATATAAATAAAAACCCTAGGATAGATTAAACAAACAATTTTAAAAAGAAGCACAAAGCTATATTTTAATTACACAATTATAAAAGCTTAGTTTTTTATCACTTTTTTATTGGTAAAAATCTTTTTAAGGGTAATAGTAACTAAAAAAAAGTAAAGTTATTTTGATTAAACGTTAGACAATTTTAAAATAATAAATTTTAGAAATAAATATGAATAAAAAAATCAAATGGCAAAGTGTGTATGTGTATATGCGAAGTGTGTATTGGTTGGAGTCATTTTCAGTGTGAAAATTTAAGTAAAAATGAAGTAGCAGAATTACAAAAACTGAAGGATATACCATTTATTTGTCATCTCTGTACCCAATCGTCCGGTGATGGGGGTTTTGATTTTTGCTTATCTTTGTTACGTCTAAGCGAGGTAAGTAAAGTATATAAAAATTACAAAAAACTAATACAAAAGACATTATACTCGCATATTAAACGAAATGTAACGAAAGCTATCAATAACCGTTAACGTTTAGTTTGATTTAAACAAACAACGTTTTCTATCTGGACGAACATTTGTTTTGTAGAATTTAAAATCTGCTGTTTAATGGCGGGTTAATAGCAAGAATTTATAACTTCTAAATTCAATAAAACAGCAATAATAGGACTTAAACATGTTTACTTTAGTTTAATTGAAAAAATTTTAAACATTAAACTCCAATTAACGGAATCACGATGTCCGATCATGATATTCAAGGTTAACTTTAGAAATTAAATTTTAATGCAAAAGTTCACTTGGTTAATTAACGAATGAGGCATTAGCAGTATGGTACTTAACTTTTAATATTTGTGATATGGTATTTGTATTAAATACAATTTAAAATGCAAATAAACCAATTACATAAAAAAGCAAATTTTTTTTAAAACTTTTTTAGGCTTCTAAACATGGATTTGAGAAGCTAAAAAGATGTGCATTTCGAGAATCTATACTCTTAAAGCATAACTTTTTAAAAGTTGATGAGACCGGAAAATTATTTTCGGAGCTGGAAATAGATTCTTGTTCAAATAATCTTTTGAAAGATCATTTACCAGAAAAGGTAGCACTGTATACTCCTGGTGACGGAAATTGTCTTTTTAACGCGGCCTCGCTTGCCTTAAACTGTACAACAAATTTGGCTTTGGAATTGAGAGTCCGTACTTGCATGAAGATGGCGTTAAATAAAAATTATTATGTAACACATCCATGTGCAACAGATTTTGATATTGTTTCTCCTGATTACAGCGATGCATGCATTGACTGTTCAAAGAACTGGGCATACTCATCTGCATGGACAATGCTCGCATTAAGCAACGTTTTAAATAGACCAATTGTTAGTGTATACCCACCCTGCAACGGCAATGACGACAAAGTAATAGGGATAATGTAGACAACGGTTGGTCCCTCTGGCAAATCGATATGGATTCCCAATCATTTTGTCCCACTAAAAAGAAATGTGGGAACAATACACCACTCGTCACCATACAGTGGAATAATAAGTTTTGAACAATTTTTAAATATTGAAACAACTGAAGCTTCAGCAATAGAAAATCCCAATGTTTTTGTTAATACATCTATGTCTAAAATATTAAATTCAACGCTACAAAGTGCATTTTCGGAGGATCATCACCACTCTCAGTTTCCATCCCAGTTGAGTGCGAAAAACATTACACCAGTTTCTCCACAAAGGTCCAATTCTGAGAATATTCCTCCAAATATTTTAGATGAAAGTTTTAAAAAGCTTTCTGCAATACCAAAAAAGCACGAACTAGAATATAGATTTTTGAATGTTAACGATGTATATAATTTTGTTTTGTCCGGCGAATTGGAATTTCAACATATACCTCCTGATAACAAATCAAATTGTTATTTTTTATTAAATAATGAAGATAATGCCTTACGGAAAACCAATAAGAAAAAAAATGTGTTTGCTGACGATTGTGGAGTTTGGTCAAGCAAGTTAGGCAAAACTACTAAAACAATCTACGTCGTCAAAGAAAGTGTAATCAAGCTAGTATATTTAAAAAAAAACAAATACTGTGTCGAAAAAACAGTTTCTGGGACTAAAATATACGATCCATTACAACCTCAACCCATAGGCGATGAAATAGTTGAACTACATCGATATTATTGTACCCTAAAAAGAAAACCTAGTTTTAAAAGAAGAATTTCGGTTTTTAATTCAAAAAGTTGTGTTTTGAAAAATAAAGCTGTAGTAGAATATCTTGGGGAACACCCAATTACTGTAAGTAGCCATGGAAATCAAGTTAATTCGGGAACGGAATACATTAAAACAAAACCAGCCGTTCTTGAGAAAATCAAAAAAAACATTAAGCACAATATTCCAACCAGAACAATATATGCTACATTGAAAGAACTTGATTCCGTTGATGGGCCACAAGATTTTAAACAAATCCGAAATGTACGTTACAATTTAGATAAAAACACTCCTACTACAAAAACCGTTGCCGATGAAGTGGTACAGTTTTTTTCGATGATGAGTAAAAAGCACCCTTTCATCAAAGAAATAATCCACAACAATTCAGATAAGCCTCCATCTGTTATTTTATATACAGACGAACAGATGGAATTGCTTAAAAATTTCCTTATTATAAATAATAACAAATATGTTATTGGGATCGACAGAACTTTTAATGTTGCAAAATGCTTCGCCACAGTAACCGTTTTTAAAAATCTAAAGGTACTTAGCAAGGAGACGAAAGAGCACCCAATTTGCGTCGGCCCTTGTTATTTACATTGGTATGGAAAATGCTCTACGTACTGTTCATTTTTTTCACACATCAATTTTAAATTGGAAAGTGCCAACCTTGGATTTGATATCAAGGTCGCAATTGGAAGTGATGACGAAAAAGCTTTAACTAAAGCAGTACCATTTGCTTCCAAAATTCAACACGATATCTCTGCGTGAAACATATTAAAGATAATGTAACATATTTTTGCAAAACAAAATAGGCGTTGAAGCTAAATTACGAAAAAAAATTGTAAACAGTATTTTTGGAGTTGAGGGCCTTATTGAATCAGACACCACTACTGAATTTAACAAAAGGGTTGCTAAAATAAAAGAAACAAATAAAAAAATTCCTATTTTTGAAGATTACTTCGAGAAAAATTTGAAAGAACGTCTTCTCAAGTATGTTATTCGTCCCCAGCGTTTTAACCGGGACCGTGGCTGGTGGACCAATAATAATTGCGAAAGCATAAATAACATTATAAAATTAGACATTGACTGGAAACCTCGAACACTACCAGTTTTAATTGATAAACTTCACAGCATTGTCAAAATGCAAATGATTGATTTGCGGGGATGTCTACACAGCATGGGAAATTATATAGTTTGCGAAAACTTTCAAAAATTTGTAAAAAGTACAAACGAGTGGGTAAAAATGACCACTGAACAGAGGAAAGATCATTTATTTAAATTTATTGCGTGCAAAAATTCGGAAAAAAAAACAAAAAATAAAATTGGTTAAAGATAAACATTTTAATTTGGTTATTCCTGACATAAAGAAAACAGCCACCAAACCAGGTCAAAGACAACGCCCAAAATCATGTAAAACCCGGTCATTAAAAAAATTAAAAAATAACTTATGTTTCGTATTTTTAATATAAAAAAGAAATACAGCCTACTTAATTTGTAAATATGGATGTTTATATTAATTTTACTGTGTATATTGTAAACTTTTTATTTGTTTTGCGTTAATTATTGCCTAACCTTTTCTTTATTAACCTAATCGTTTTTTATTTTAGTCGTTTTTATTAATTTTAATTTTTAGTAGCCTTATTATTGCCTTGTGTTTGTTAGTTTTTTTTCAACCAATAAATACATTAACAAATAAAAATGTATTGCTTGTTGGATATGGCGTGTATAAATTGGTAATTACGTTGTCCTGTTTAGCAAATAAGTGATTCTGTATGGCCTGTTTGGGAATTACCTTGTCCTATATGGTAAATAATATTGTCCCGTGTGTCCTGTGTGTATTACTTTGTCTTGTGCGTTCCCGCGTGGTAAACAGTCGCTTTTCGAGTGGTCCTGTTGGTATATATGTTATAATTACTTTGTCCTGTGTGGTAAATAGTCACTTATTGTGTAGTCAGGGGGGTCCTGTGCGGTCCTGTGTGGTAAATAGTCACTTATTGTGTAGTCCTATGGGGTCCTATGCGGTCCTGTGTGGTAAATAGTCACTTACTGTGTAGTCCTATGGGGTCCTGTGCGGTCCTGTGTGGTAAATAGTCACTTATTGTGTAGTCCTATGGGTTCCTGTGCGGTCCTGTGTGGTAAATAGTCACGTACTGTGTAGTCAGGGGGGTCCTGTGCGGTAAATAGTCACTTATTGTGTAGTCAGGGGGTCCTGTGCGGTCCTGTGTGGTAAATAGTCACTTATTGTGTAGTCCTATGGGGTCCTGTGGGGTACTGTGCGGTCCTGTGTGGTCCTGTGCGGTCCTGTGTGGTCCTATGCGGTCCTGTGTGGTAATTAGTAGGACCGTACCTTGCGCTTATTTCTATTTTTTTCTATATTTTTCTTCTGAATTTTACGGTCCTTGCCATTCCTTACTTTTAATTTTCAGTAGTTGGTATTTTTTTCCTTTGTTAAATTTCTTTTTTGCTTTATGGTCTAATTCATACGCCTGTTATTCTTTGGAAAACAGCCTTCCTTAAGTTTTTTTGAAAAAATGCAATTTAGTTTCTAAAAAATGTTGTCTTAAATGTTAGTAAGATTTAGTTTTCGAAGTATTGTATTTGTAAACATTAACATAAAATATTCCATTAAAATATCAATACAAATATCATATGTATATACACCACTGTCATTCTGCTAGAATTTTTTTTTTTTTAATCCTAGCAGAACTCCGCATTTTTCCGCGTAAGTGCATGTTGATATAAATTGGTAAATCGGTAATACAAAAAACTAAACATGATAAATTAATTATTGTTACATGAATTTTAATATTATTCTCTTTGTTTATCCCGATGTCGACTCGGATAATAAACCAATAATTTCGCAAGATGCAGATTTTGCGTTAGCGCAAAATATTGACCTTTTAAATAATATTAAATAAACAATATTAAAAGTTATATTAAAGTCAAAAAACAATAAAAAAACAAGATTTCGCTCCGACCCGAATTAAAATACTTTCCGACATTATGAAATTAAAAAAAATTTAACATCATATTAAACGAATTAAAAAGAAGGTGTATGTTAATTTTCAAAATGAACAAACTTAGTTTACGGGAACTATCGACCGAAAACTGTTAACAAATATGTCGAAAATTCGACAATTTTTTTTATTTCCGAGTTATTTTAAAATACTTTCCGACATTATGAAGTTTAAAAAAATTTAATCACAGCTAGGAGCTGCAATTATAAATAAGTTTGCGCAGTTTTAAGTTGCACATTTTGCGTTTTCGCTAATTATCGACATTTTAAATACTATTAAAGAAACAACACACCGCTCCTTTAGGCGAAAAACGAATCCCACTCTCCAGCAGAAACTACTTTTCCCAAAAAATATACGAGCCAAATTTTATTCAAAAATAAGTAATTGTAAATTAAAATTGCAGGCAAAGTTTAAAGCGAAACAACCTTTGTTTGCAAAAGTTATAGTAATTTCAAAAAACAATAAAAAAACAAGATTTCGCTCCGATCCGAATTAAAATACTTTCCGACATTATGAAATTAAAAAAACTTTAACATCATATTAAACGAATTAAAAAGAAAGTGTATGTTAATTTTCAAAATGAACAAACTTAGTTTACGCGAACTATCGATCGAAAACTGTTAACAAATATGTCAAAAATTCGACAAATCTTTTTATTTCCGAGTTATTTTAAAATACTTTCCGACATTATAAAGTTTAAAAAAATTTAATCACAGCTAGGAGCTGCAATTATAAATAAGTTTGCGCAGTTTTAAGTTGCACATTTTGCGTTTTCGCTAATTATCGACATTTTAAATACTATAAAAGAAACAACATACCGCTCCTTTAGGCGAAAAACGAATCCCACTCTCCAGCAGAAACTACTTTCCCAAAAAAATATACGAGCCAAATTTTATTCATAAATAAGTAATTGTAAATTAAAATTGCAGGCAAAGTTTAAAGCGAAACAACCTTTGTTTGCAAAAGCTATAGTAATTTCAAAAAACAATAAAGAAACAAGATTTCGCTCCGACCGAATTAAAATACTTTCCGACATTATGAAATTAAAAAAACTTTAACATCATATTAAACGAATTAAAAAGAAGGTATATGTTAATTTTCAAAATGAACAAACTTAGTTTACGCGAACTATCGACCGAAAACTGTTAACAAATATGTCGAAAATTCGACAAATCTTTTTATTTCCGAGTTATTTTAAAATACTTTCCGACATTATGAAATTAAAAAAAATTTAACATCATATTAAACGAATTAAAAAGAAAGTGTATGTTAATTTTCAAAATGAACAAACTTAGTTTACGCGAACTATCGACCGAAAACTGTTAACAAATATGTCGAAAATTCGACAAATCTTTTTATTTTCGAGTTATTTTAAAATACTTTCCGACATTATGAAATCCAAAAAAATTTAACACCATATTAAACGAATTAAAAAGAAGGTGTATGTTAATTTTTAAAATGAACAAATTTTGTTTACGCGAACTATCGACCGAAAACTGTTAACAAATATGTCGAAAATTCGACAAATCTTTTTATTTTCGAGTTATTTTAAAATACTTTCCGACATTTTGAAGTTTAAAAAAATTTAATCACAGCTAGGTTCTACAATTATATAAAAGTTTGCGCAGTTTTAAGTTGCACATTTTGCGTTTTCGCTAATTATCAACATTTTAAATACTATAAAAGAAACAATATCCCGCTCCTTTAGGCGAAAAACGAAACCCACTCTCCAGCAGAAACTACTTTCCTCAAAAAAATATACGAGCCAAATTCTATTCATAAGTAAGTAATTATAAATTAAAATTGCAGGCAAAGTTTAAAGCGAAACAACCTTTGTTTGCAAAAGTTATAGCAATTTCAAAAAACAATAAAGATACAAGATTTCGCTCAGACCCAATTAAAATACTTTCCGACATTATGAAATTAAAAAAAATTTAACATTGGCTCGTATATTTTTTTGGGAAAGTAGTTTCTGCTGGAGAGTGGGATTCGTTTTTCGCCTAAAGGAGCGGTATGTTGTTTCTTTTATAGTATTTAAAATGTCGATAATTAGCGAAAACGCAAAATGTGCAACTTAAAACTGCGCAAACTTATTTATAATTGCAACTCCTAGCTGTGATTAAATTTTTTTAAACTTCGTAATGTCGGAAAGTATTTTAAAATAACTCGGAAATAAAAAGATTTGTCGAATTTTCGACATATTTGTTAACAGTTTTCGGTCGATAGTTCGCGTAAACTAAGTTTGTTCATTTTGAAAATTAACATACACCTTCTTTTTAATTCGTTTAATATGATGTTAAATTTTTTTTAATTTCATAATGTCGGAAAGTATTTTAATTCGGGTCGGAGCGAAATCTTGTTTCTTTATTGTTTTTTGAAATTACTATAACTTTTGCAAACAAAGGTTGTTTCGCTTTAAACTTTGCCTGCAATTTTAATTTACAATTACATATTTATGAATAAAATTTGGCTCGTATATTTTTTTGGGAAAGTAGTTTCTGCTGGAGAGTGGGATTCGTTTTTCGCCTAAAGGAGCGAGATATTGTTTCTTTTATAGTATTTAAAATGTCGATAATTAGCGAAAATGCAAAATGTGCAACTTTAAACTGCGCAAACTTTTAGATAATTGCAGAACCTAGCTGTGATTAAATTTTTTTAAACTTCATAATGTCGGAAAGTATTTTAAAATAACTCGGAAATAAAAAGATTTGTCAAATTTTTGACATATTTGTTAACAGTTTTCGATCGATAGTTCGCGTAAACTAAGTTTGTTCATTTTGAAAATTAACATACACCTTCTTTTTAATTCGTTTAATATGATGTTAAATTTTTTTTAATTTCATAATGTCGGAAAGTATTTTAAATTAACTCGGAAATAAAAAGATTTGTCGAATTTTCGACATATTTGTTAACAGTTTTCGGTCGATAGTTCGCGTAAGCAAAATTTGTTCATTTTAAAAATTAACATACACCTTCTTTTTAATTCGTTTAATATGGTGTTAAATTTTTTTGGATTTCATAATGTCGGAAAGTATTTTAAAATAACTCGGAAATAAAAAGATTTGTCGAATTTTCGACATATTTGTTAACAGTTTTCGGTCGATAGTTCGCGTAAACTAGGTTTGTTCATTTTAAAAATTAACATACACCTTCTTTTTAATTTGGTTAATAGGATGTTAATTTTTTTTTTAATTTCATAATGTCGGAAAGTATTTTAAAATAACTCGGAAATAAAAAGATTTGTCGAATTTTCGACATATTTGTTAACAGTTTTCGGTCGATAGTTCGCGTAAACAAAAGTTGTTCATTTTAAAAATTAACATACACCTTCTTTTTATTTCGTTTAATATGGTGTTAAATTTATTTCAATTTCATAATGTTGGAAAGTATTTTAAAATAACTCGGAAATAAAAAGATTTGTCGAATTTTTGACATATTTGTTAACAGTTTTCGGTCGATAGTTCGCGTAAACGAAATTTGTTCATTTTAAAAATTAACATACACTTTCTTTTTAATTCGTTTAATATGATGTTAAATTTTTTTTAATTTTATAATGTCGGAAAGTATTTTAATTCGGGTCGGAGCGAAATCTTGTTTCTTTATTGTTTTTTGAAATTACTATAACTTTTGCAAACAAAGGTTGTTTCGCTTTAAACTTTGCCTGCTATTTTAATTTATAATTATTTATTTATGAATAGAATTTGGCTCGTATATTTTTTTGGGAAAGTAGTTTCTGCTGGAGAGTGGGTTTCGTTTTTCGCCTAAAGGAGCGGGATGTTGTTTCTTTTATGATATGTAAAATGTCGATAATTAGCAAAAACGCAAAATGTGCAACTTAAAACTGCGCAAACCTATTTATAATTGCAGCTCCTAGCTGTGATTAAATTTTTTTAAACTTCATAATGTCGGAAAGTATTTTAAATTAACTCGGAAATTAAAAGATTTGTCGAATTTTCGACATATTTGATGTCAGTTTTCGTTCGATAGTTCGCGTAAACGAAATTTGTTTATTTTAAAAATTAACATACACCTTCTTTTTAATTCGCTTCCTATGATGTTAATTTTTTTTTTTATTTCATAATGTCGGAAAGTATTTTAATTCGCGTCGGAGCGAAATCTTGTTTCTTTATTGTTTTTTGATTTTACTATAACTTTTGATATTGTTTATTTAACATTATATAAAATGTCGGTCGATAATTGGCGCTAACGAAAAATCTGCATCTTGCGAAATTATTGGTTTATTATCGGAGTCAAAATTGGGATAAACAATAAGAATAACATTAATAGAACAATAATTATTTTATCATTTTTAATTTTTTGTATTGCCGATTTAACAATTTATATCAACATGCACTTACGCGGAAAAATGCGGAGTTCTGCTAGGATTAAAAAAAAAAAAAATTCTAGCAGAATGACAGTGGTGTATATACAATATATTCTTGTATAAATGATAATTTGGTGAATATATATTGTTTATATCAACTAAAATACAAATGGTTATTTTAGTTACAAAAATCATACAATATGCCAATGAATAACGCACTATTATTCTATAACCTTGCAATTGCCCATACAAAGCCGATATGAAACTTTTATTTATACTTTCCTGCTAAAAAAGAAGAAATTACATTTTTTTAACAAAAACAATTTAAATGAACTTAAGGACAAAGTTATATTATGAAAATATAGGTATATTCTTAAGAGTAGAACTTTACAATGACGAGCGTTTTACCAAAAAAAACAATTGGAAAAAATAACACGCGAAATATCAAGGAGTTCACGGGCCTGTAAGTTTTCATAAATCTTAACTTCCTGCGCAATATTTGGGTTTACATATGTGTTTATATTACGTTTGTTTATTTTTGCGCGAATAAATAAGTTTTAAAGAAAAAGAATAAACAAGCTCTTTATATTATACAAGTAAAAAATGTAATTTTTGATAAATAAATTTGATCATAATATATCTATTTAAATATTTAGATATGTGTGAACATAACTTACTTTAGAATATTAGATAAATTATACATCAAATATTAAAAATATAAAAAAGTCAACAACATAAAACTATGATTTTAACATCATGTGTAGATGTTAACATCATAAATCCACCGAAAACGAGACCCCACATGAACAACTTGACCCTGACTGGGGATTGTCCTTAATTCGAAAAGCACTTTTAATTAACTCGACTTCGTAATCTATTGTGGAGCCTTTGATCAGTTCCAATGAACCCTCATCTGTCACAACTTTTATTCCAGACTTCTCAAACACTCTGCAACAAAGTGTTCAGAATTTTTCTTAGTACAATTACTCACAAAAAAATTGTTTAAAAAGATAGTTACATGGAAATAAAAACTTCTACCATTACCTGTCATCTTCATCCAAGTTTAAGTCGAGATCAAACTTGTAAGAAAACCCCGAACAACCTCCCCCTTCAACTGTTACCCTTAAAAATTCATCTTTTGTTGCCTTCTTTATTTGCTGTAAATTATAAATATTTTAAAACTAAAAAAAAATCAGAATAGAATGACCTTGTTTTCAAAAAGATGTGCACTAAGCATGAATTTAATAATACTTTAAATTTGTATGTTGCTATTATTAGTGAACATCTTACTTCTACGCAGGCATCAGTGATTATTAAATTGTCTTTAAGTTTATTTAAAACTTGGTTACTTGCAGGTCTTTGTAAACTGTTCCAGCATTTAATTGATTTATTGTCGAGATTTTTACTACTAAAATCAAAAAAATTTAAGATAACATTTGGCTGAACATTCAAGGCAAAAGTTTAAAAAACTCACAGGTTCTTAAAAGCTAAATTTGTAAATATTTTTCTTGTTACGCTTGTCATTTTACCTTATGATCATTTTACATAAAATTATCTGAAACAAGAAGTCTTATGTTATATATATATATAGCACAAGTTTTAGATTTTAATAGCAGTAAAAGTTACAAAAGACTTCTAGACAAAATAATCGAATGATCTGCACCCAAGGCTACATTAGTCACCTTTGAGCCAATCAAAACTTTCCATGGAAAATATTGATCTCTGCTTTCTCCTATACCCAAACAGCCGAATTTGTTTTTTCCCCATGTGAATAATTCACCTTTGTTTGTTATTGCAGCAAAGTTACCTAGACCGCATTGGACTTTTGTAACCTTTACCCCATTATTAGTAAACTCATTAAGGCCAAACAAAGTTAGTGGAATTGGTTTGGGAAAAATTGATTGTTCCAGTGCTGGTCCTTTGCCTAATATTCCATATCCCCAAACATAAACTATCCCATCTTCATTAAGTAAAATTCCTGATGTACCCCCTATTGAGATATCAACAACTTTTCCTTGTTTTGTAAATGGTAATAAGGTTGGGGTTACGACTTGTATTGAGTCGGTTATGCAACCAAGTTGATTATATTCTGAACTTCCCCATGCAAAAACTTCATTGTTTTCAGATAAGGCTAAGTTTGTGTCAGCATTTGTTGAAATTTGAGTAATTTTCACACCCTCAATATCTCCCTTTAACTGTTTTGGTTTTGAAACTTTTTCCAAAGTGTTTAACCCCGTTTGACCGTCAGCACCCCAACCGCATGAAAAAACTTCTCCGTTTTTGGTAAGAAATAATGAATGATCCATTCCACATTTAACACTCACTATTGGGCTTGGGAAGTAGGTATGAGGAATTTTATAAATCTTTGCATTTCCACTGTATATTTCACCTTCTATGATTTCACGACCACATTGTCCTAAAGCATTGTTACCCATTGTAAAAACTCCTTCATTTTCTGTTACTATTAAAGTGTGAGCTCGACCACATGAAATATCGATTATATTAGTTTTTTCAGCATTCTTGAGTGGTAAATGAATTGGTCTTGGTTCCATTAAATAACCAAATGTACCTGTGATTTCATTTTTTCCTTTTGCTTTTGTGTAGTAACTTTTATGAAACCCAATTTGTGAATCTGTGTTTACTCCTGTTCCCCATAATTTTGTTGTTTTACTTTGATCGCTTGCAAAAACACTAAATCCATAACCACAAGCAACTTTGGATATATTTTTCATTGATAAGTAGTAAGGATACAACATGCTGTAACGTGGTGGTTGTCTTAACTTATTCTCCGGGTTAGGCAGTTTTGAAACACCAAGTGCACCTGTGACGGTAAGTCCACAAACATGGACTCGCTTGGTTGGTTTGTGGTGTTTGCCAACATACTTAAAAACTGGTTTGGTGTCCTCCTCTTTGTCAAAAGTGTAAGGTTGGGTGTAGACTAAGCAAACGTTTTTTTTAAGAAATTTAAAGTTTAAAGCACATTTTGTGCAAATATGTTGCATTTTAAACAATTAATTTATAAAATAACATTTACTGAAAATCCTTTTGGCAACAAAAAAGTTACAAAGCATGCGCTCTTGTTACGAACTGTCAGACTGTACGAACTGACGAAGGTCAAAGTTAGTTATTCTAGTTTAGTTTGTGGCCATACCTATTACGTAAATAGAATATAATTTGCAAAAGTTTGTGTTAAAATGATATACGTAAAATGTGTTAAAATAATTTATGCTGATTTTAACAATCCCTGTACTGTACTGTCAACTGTACAAAGTGGAAAATATTTGCTAATACTTGGTCCTACTGAGTTATACTATTTAGTTTCGCATGGGACCGCACTGAATCAAGCAGGACCGCACAAGACCGCACAGGACCACGCAGGTTACTAATAAACGCCAGGGGGAGCATAAGAATATATTTCTTCAGAACACCTTTAAAAGGTCTGATATTGGTAACCATGCCATAACATACTTGAAGTCTTCATATAAACATTAATATTTATGGCACGTTTCAAATCATTAAAATGATTTTGTTGTTAACCATTCGCATTAATGAAATATTTATTATATACATTTTTATTCACTTTTATTAATGCGCAAAAAACTAAATAAAACATAAAAAATAGGAGATCACACGAAATCTAATCAGCAAACAAAGGAATGCACCTTACTTATGGCGTAAAAACAAACATAATTAATTTGGCCACTTTTATATAGGACTAAAAATTAGGTTTTTTTAAGAAAAACGTAATTTAAGCCTAAACTAATTTAACTTCAAATGTTAAAGCATGAAAATACTAATGTATCGCAAACAATACGTATGAACATCTAATTTTTGGTGTTTTTTTTATAGAAACGGCCAAGTTTCGGCCAGAAAAAGTATGAATAAGCAAGTCTTTTTTTCCTGAAAGTATAAAAAACATAATTGGTAGAAAAAACTATGAGAACAAATCACTAACACAAAAGTAAATCAACAAAAGATTAACAATAAGCTAGATTTTGCGCAATATTTAAAAAAAAATTTAATTATTATGTTTTCAGTAGAGTTTGTTAAATAAAAAATCAGACATAAATTAAGATGTATTTTGATGTAAAGTTAGTGCTCGTGCTCAAAAATAAAATAAATATTTAGTAAGGACAAAAACAACTGCATAAAATGCAAAAACTTTGATAAAATGGAATATCCGGTAATTATTAGTTTTTTTTCTAAGAAATTTTTGAATCAAATATTTTTTCCTGTAATGCATTTTAGTACTCATTTTAGTGTGTGTAATGCATTTTAGTACTCATTTTTCATAAATCAAAATATGACATAACAATCAAGATTAATCAGTAAAATAAGTTGATTTTAAGTTTATATTTTCACAACCTATATGTGACAACATGTATTACCCCGGCCCTATTCCTTGTTTTTTTTTGTTAATTTTGTACGCTGTTGGCCTTTTTGCCCGTTAGTTTTCCTGTCGAAAAGTAATTAGTCCGCTAGAAAATCGGACGGTTATAGCATCAGGGACGCAACCCCAACGACAAGTAGGTAGTGGAGATCAAAGTTTACATATAAACAAAATGTATATACTTTGCAAATTTTTTTAAAAACAAATTTAAAACATGCCGTTTTTAAGTATTTATGTATGCTTGGTGTATTAAAGTGACTACTCTCTGGCTACAGGTTTTTGCTGCGAAGTGTCTTTTAAAATTAAAAAAAAAATTAAAATTTAATATTAAAAAATATACCAATAGAACCAAAATTATTTACAACATAACAATTGCAAAGACGTTTTTAACAATTTTTGTTAAGAATATTGACAAAATAAGAAAATAAACTATCAAATTTAATTACGTTTTATGATAATATTTACCAGCACCTATAAACTTGTTTTTTAGCAATTTATATTTGTTTTTTAAGTTCTATGTCATGTTTAACATATGTAATAATGTGATAAAATAATTAAACACAACCTACAATACCAATTTAAAAAAAAAAATACCGTGTGATACATTACAAGAACAGCTGTCAACAAAGAATTTTCTAGAAATTTCAAATAAAGCTTAAAAAGATCACTGTTGTAACTCAAAATACATTTCAGTCAAAACTCTTGTTTGATTGACAGTTGTATTTGAAACCCTATGCTTGCGATAAACATTTAAATAAATTAATTTTCGCGAGGATAAGGTTATCTATAATTAAGGAAGTTTTACTACGGTTTTATATTTTTTAATTTTAAGTATCATGTATATGTTAAAAAAATAAGCCAAAAAAATTACATGATCAATGATTGTCAGATTGTTTAAAATTTTATTTGTTATGTTGCTTACCTTACTGCCTTACCTGTCTGCCTGTCTGCCTAGACCTGTCTGCCTGTCTATTCTGCTATTTGCTAATTGGTTGCCAGAAGCTTCAGCCGTGAGAAGCTTCGGCCAGAAGGTTCGGCCTCCAAAAAACGCGGGGGGTCGGTGACGAAATTTTATCAAATTTTATTTTGAATATTGGTAAAATATGGTCTTAAACTGACATTTTACGCGGCGATTTCGCAGTGACATGTATGTTTTTAAATAACAGAATAAACAGCTATGGCTGGAAGATGGATAGTAGATATTTGTAAAGTATCAAATCTTGGAATTTGGTCGGTGGGAAAAATATAGCAGAACAAATTTCCTGCAATGCCTAAATGGTCCAAATTTTTATACTTTGCCAACATCATTCTATCATACCTCTCATTTTAATGTCTCTCCTGCATTCCCCGCTTTTAGTATTATTCTAAATGATGTCTCTATCATAAGTTTTACGAATAAGTCATTTTAATCTACTGCCCTGACTTTAGAATGTGTGAGTCTTGTTGGGTGTATGCTGCTCAGCATGGCTTAAAATACTGATAAATGTCAAAAACTGTATATATATACTAAAATTGAAAATGTTAGACCCATTAAAGAGGCCATGATTTATTGCAGAAATACTTATTGGTGTAAATCTCTGACGTACTTAATTTAGGTTCTGCAGTAGCCTATAACATTTAGCTGTTATTTATACCCACTGCCCAGACTATTTTGGTGAAAACGAAGTACTGCAAGATTATCTTTAAACATCATAACTTGTATGCTTCTGTTTGCAGATAATAATTTTGGATTTAACGCCACTTATTTTATCCTAATATTTTGGGCTAATAAATTTTAGAATGTATTATTGTCATACTTGTGATGATCAAATTACACCAGCTTCAGATGTAGGTTGTTTTTAATTTCTGTTTAACAAGTAAATGTTTTGTTTTTAGATTTCAAATCATAAACTAGCATGTTTACAGTCTGTGTAAAAGTATCACAACAGTAAAATAAAATTACAATTTTTAGTGTTTAATGCTTTTTTAAATATATCATATTTTTAAATCTATTGAAACAATATGGTTTATTGCATGTTTTTTTTAGATTTTTGTTTAATAGGCTAGCTTAAGCTTTTATCTTATTTCTTTTAAATCTTTATTTGTTTAAATAATGTATAATTTCTTGTTGTTATTTTAGGAAATGGTTTGTCCGAATTGCAGTGGAGGTTTTATTGAAGAGTTGACAGAATCAGTGTAAGTATTAATAGTTCTAATTTTTTTATCAATATTTGTAAGTGGTAGGCTAATTTTAGTTTTATATAGGTTATATAAATGTTATAATTTCATTTGACTTCGGTTTTTGTTAATTTTTTTGTTATCTTACACGAGGCTAAAAAAATTATTTCAAAGTGCAAGCAATGTTTATTCTTAAATAAGCATTTTATAACATTGTTAAACTATTTATTATAATTTGTTTGTGTTCATTGCAAAATTATTACAATTTACTAATTCTGTAGGCTATTAATTTTAATAAAAATGTTTTAGAGAAAATTTTAATGATGGTCCCCCTCCCCCAGCAACTAATGATTTCCAGGTATAAAACTGATATTTTATAAAACTTGTAATTTTTATATTTCAAAATGTATTTTAAGAATAAAAATGACTTTAAAATTAATCTTTTAGTTTTTACAACAAATGCTTTTTCCAACAAGTTCTGTGCAAGGTAATTTAAGGACAGGGCTTGGTGAAGGGGAATCCTCATCTGCTACTTCCCAAATACCAAGTAGAAAGTGTTTAATACCTTTTTGGTTATATTTTATTATATTGTATGTAGGCCTATTTATAATACAATTTATGCAATTCATAATTTAAAAATAACTTTTAAATTTTTATTATATATTTTTTAGATTTGTTTTCATCTTTTTTTCAACCTCAATCAAATGGTGCCAGTAAGTTTGACTTATTTTTATTGAACTATTTACTTTATATTGGTAAGTATACTGCTAACTTGTGAAAGTATTACACTCTGCTGTTCGATGTTTTTTGATAAAAGAGTATCTAATTTTTTATCATATATATATATAACTGTTTTAAATAATTTGCTATTTATTACCATAATATTTACTTACAGATAGAAATACAGGCGGTCAAGTAAATATGATGAATATGACGGTGGGCCTACCAAATTCACAAGGTCAAGGGTCAACAGGGGCTGGGTCAACTGGCCAAGTGTTAAACAATCAAGGTCAAATTCAACAGTAAGTTAAACATCACAGTTCCACTTAAGTGTTCTAATAAAAATAAGGCTAGTGTCCTAACGTTAGTTTGTTTATAAACAAATATTTAATATTTTTATAGAGAATTACAGAGGGCATTTCAAGGCTTTGAAAATTCTATTTTTCGATTTCCAATGGGGGTTCATATGCCCAACTGGTAAGTTTGAACAAATTTTTAAGTTTCAAAACATGGTAAGAAACCAAAACTTATTGAACTCTTTGATGTCCAAATAATTTACCTTAAAGAAATAAAATGAAAACTGTCTTTTGTAGTGTGCAGGTAAATTAGCACATGCATATTTTGGTTTGTAGTTGCTACAAAATCACAAAATTTAAAATGTAACATGTAGGCCAGGCAGTCACATAGTTAATGTTTTATTTACATGGACAAAAATGTTATATATTTTTAAGGAACTTTATGGAACTGCATGGGAATAGTGAGGATTATGCTTGGGGACCAAATGGATTGGACAACATTATTTCCCAGGTAATTTAAATGCATTTTTATTATTTGTTGTTTAGTGATGTATAGTTTGTTACATTTTTTAGTCAAGACTAAATCCTGTTTATGTTATATTAATAATATGATTTTATTGCCTGTAACTTTGGTTTTAAGTAGTTTTAAAGACAGTATATCTAAAGTAACATATAATATTAAACCAAACATTAATAATTAAAGCTAATTTAGTGACTACCACTGTTAAGAAGCCGAAAGTAAGCATGCTAGTAACTTTTGTGACATAATCTATATAAAATTAAACTTATTTATATTATTTAAATAATTGTCAGGGATCTTTAAAATAAAATAAATTCCATTTGTGGTGTGCAGGTAAATTATCACAGACATATAGTAGTTGTAAGTTGCAACTATAAATCACTGGCTAAATTAAAGTGAGAAAATGCACTATTACAATAATAAACTACTAAGTGAAATCAGTAAAAAAACAGAAACTCTTTCTAAATAGTGTAATAATAAATTAATACAATACCCATAGAATTTGTTTAAACCTGATATTAGATTACACATTTTCTTGATTCTTTATGATTGTTTTGGTCTAGTACGATGACTAGTTACTAAATTTAATTAAGCAATTTTAATTTAGGTTTGCTTTGGGTATTTGTTTTGGTAGCTAAGTTAATCTGTAGTTAAACCAGAGCGTGTCTTTATATATGGTTTTAATAAAGGCTTCTTTTAATTTTTAATAAAACAAACCGCAAGGTGGCGATACGGAGCAAAGGCAGTTTTGTTGCTCATTAATTTGACGACTAAAGTCCTGTAGTGTGATGCCAGGTATAATATTGGTTTGCACGCAAAAAGCTTTTTTCCGTAAAAAGAATAGCTAATATCAAAACGGATTTGAATTATTGCATGATTTTCTTCATTTTAAAACAACCTGAAAAACTAAATTTTAACGCAACAAAAATAAAAATACCCCGTCAGTTTAAGTTGTCAATATTCTCATTGTTTGGAACGTTAAATTTTATATTAACAACTACCCAGTGACAGAAGTACTCAACAATGACGTCATTGTTTTTATTTGAACTTTTTTTAACGCGTCGGTACTTTTTCGTAGTCTATATGTGTTTCAGTAAAAAATAGATTTATTATATTCTTTAAAATAGTTGTTTTTTTTTGCAAGGTAATTCAGTAATTTGTATAACGTAAGTATTTATGTTTAGCCTCCTCCTTTTTTTTTCTTTATTTAAAAATCTGGTTCTGATAAAACGTGCTTTATGATGTTTATGTTTATAAAACGTTTGTTGAAATCGATTCACGAAGTTCTAGAAACATTCCTAAGATGTTCTAATAACGCTATTTTAACGTATAATTAGTAGGGAGAAATTAGATTTTGGTTTTAAAAAATTGTATTTATAAATAAATATTCAAATTTTGCTCTACTTGCCTTAAGCGGTTAGTTGTATTAAATCTAAACTTATTTAAGTAGTCTAAGAACACTTAAAATAAAAATTATGTTGGAGGTTTAAATTACTAAACTTGGTAAAACATGAAACTTTAATTAAATTGTGTTATAATCCTTTCAAGTTGTTTTGTGTTTTCGAAGTTATTGTAAATCCATTAATCAGATTAAAGAACTATGTTTTATTTATGTTAACATCAAACATGAATGGTAAACAATTTTGAACTTCTTTTAACCTTAAAAACGTCAACACTTTTGTGTTGTGAAACAACATGATGTTAATTATATTAAATATTTATAATTTAATCTCCTTTGGCGCTTGTATTATTAGTCTCGAAAATATTCTAGTTTTTTTAATACAATAAACAATAATCGCCATTCTTCGTAACATTTCGCTCAACTTTATTTGAACCCAAAACATCGACGAGCCCTGAACTTTGCCGATAGCGCGCCGTGGTCTCAATTGTCTGCTGAAGTAAAAATGGATTTTGACTTTAATTTAATATTAAACAGACAAAATAAATGCAATTTTTTTTTGATATTGGGTTTGCGTATGTTATAACTAAACGGTTATACGTTGCCGTGACTGTTAATTTTTAAATAATATTTGTTAATATTTATGAGTCGGTAATGAGTTTCTAACATAATATTTTTTATTATTGTTAAATTGTGTAATTTTTAAAAGTCTTTAGAGGAAAATTTGTTTTGTAAAGGGAAACCGCTTTCACCTTAGCCGTTTATGACGTTTTTCAGTTTTATTATGATGTCATTTTCACGCATAATTATCTATTGTGGCGGAACGAGTCAAAAGTTCACGAAAAGTTTATAAATATTTTTCTCGATAAAAACATACACTTGTGTTTCATCATATTTTGACACATTAAGCATTCAAATAGAATTTTTAAATTGTTTAATTTTGTAGCTAGTTTTATTTAAAGTCCATAGCTTCGCGTGGTGTTTATAATTTCGCGTGGTTTTTCTAGTAATAAAGGCTTGGTCTTTCTTGGAAAAATTAAGTCAAGTTTAATTGAGACCACGTTTTCTTTCTACGAAGCCTTAATTAAGCATTGGAAGTACGTTCTTTCCTGAACAGTTTTTGTGTTTTTTCTCTTAAAATTCCATATAAAATTTAAAATAAAAAAAATTGTTATTTTAAATAGACAAACCTTTTTTCACTCAAAAACTATTATGAAAACCATTTATTACCTACTGAAAAACAAAAACTAAAAAATATGGTTTTGTAGTAGTGCTATGTTTAAAATCAGTAATAATGGAGTCAATTGTTTACGTTGTTGTTCACCCGTTACATCTTATGTAGGCGCCAATGCCTCGTAAAACTTAATCAGTTTGTGGGAAAAAGGCGGCCGTTTATATTACGCTTTCGCCCGAGCTTCATTACTTGAGTGGAAACATAAACTGGAACATAAACTCAGTGTAGCAAAGTTGTGTGTAGTGTAGATACACATGTAAAAGGTTGACATTTTACGAGTTTTTGCATTTTTATAATTAGTTTATTTATGACTTAATAGTAAGTTTAATTATGTTGAAAATGTAAACTACAACAAGTCGTTTAGATTTAAGTATTAAAGTTTTTTCAGTATGTAAAACTTACATAAAACATAAAAGAACGTATGTTACGCTGACCCAGACTCTAATTGACTTTGGAATTTTAAAAATTATTAATTATAATTTTCCGATAAGTCCCTGTCAATTTGTTTTTATTTAGTAAAGATTGTATAGCCAGCCTTACTTAAGGGCCCTGCAGCACAGAAGTAGTGGGTTTCGTACACAGGATCTATTGTAGTAAAGACAAGTGTTCTAAACAACGCTGCTTTTATGTACTTTTTTTTCGTATATAAAAAGCAATTTAGGCTGTGCTTATTTTGTTGATAGGATAATATTTTTTTATATTTGTTCAGATTTAAATTAAAATGGTTTCAGTACCAGATTGTTTAGCTCATATAAATGCTGTTTTGCAGTTGTTAGGTCAATTAGAAAACTCGGGGCCCCCTCCTGCCAGCAAACAAGCAATTAATTCCCTTCCTATACACTTAATTCAACAAACTGATGTCGGTAAGAAAAATTTTAATATTTTTTTAATTTTGTATAAATATAAAGTTGATATTATTTTTTTTTAATAAACACCAATTTATTTGGTATTGTCTTAAAACATTTGCTTCTTTTATTTAAAAATCGTGTAGATTAATTTTAACGTAACCCAAACTTTCTACGTGTATTGTGAACTTAATTTAACCCCGAAGCCAAAAGGTCAAGGCAAGTTAAATCTTGTTAAAATGCGCGATTTTTTACGCATTATGACGTAACTGTTATGGTGAAGCTATAATCGTAAGCCAATAGTTCGCGAGGCTAATCAAGGGTCAAGTTCTTTAAATATTGAATAAAGTAAACAACAAGTCTCTTTATAATCTTTTTTTTTTATCCAATTATATTTTTTTAAATATTGAGAATTTGTTACGACGTGTAAACAATAACAGAAATTGAGATATTGACGCGCCGTGTGTAGTGTGAACTTTATTTGACTCGTCGGCCTTTGTATGACTTCCCGACTTATACATCGGCATCTAATTTTTAAATAAACAAATCGGGCAAACATTTGTTTATCATTTTAAGGCTTATATGGGTTTAAATAATATTAGGGGATGCGAATAAGTTTTTAAGATAATGGTTCGATTGTTAAGTTTTTAAAATAGGTTAGTGCGTCAAGCTCGTTTTACCTTCATTTGTTTAAATTCGTTTTAAAAAATGAAAATTCTTAACAAAATTTATTAATGTATTAAAATGTAAATTTGAAATTATACAATTATTTTAATTGTTTATGATTAATTAAAAATTTGAAATTGGGTGAAACAAAATAAAGTTATATATAATTAAAAAATATTGTTTACAAATAATTTAAGTAAATCTTGGCGATATAAACATATTTATTTTTACCTTTATCATATAATAACAAAAAATTGCCCAATCCAAATCCATGGTGTCCAAAAAACATCAGATTTTTTTTTTAAATTGTGTATTAGCTTGATAGGATTTTCTTTTTTAAAAGGTTAACTAGTAGGGGCGATTTAACCGTTATTTTTTGGCCATTGTTATCAAACATACATTGTAATAATAAGTCGTAACTACCTATTTGTATTTTAATTTTGCCCATTGCGTTAAGACGCCGTTGATTATCGGTAAAAGTTACGAACTTTTTTTCAACCTTTTTCCAAGAAAACTGAGACCTCAAAATTGTTCTTAGTTAAACTTGTAAAAAAGTTTTTGTAATTAAACTGTTGTGTTATAAATCTTAATGACATAATCCTGGGGACGATTTTTACTTACACGTTTGTCATTGTTATGTTAAACACAAAATATGTTTAAAACCCCTTATATTTTGTTTTACTTATTACAGAAAAAGAACTGGAATGTTCAGTGTGTATGGAAATTTTTAAACTTAATGATAAAACAAAAAAACTACCCTGTAATCACATTTTTCACATTGCCTGTATTGAACCCTGGTTAAAATTGGTAAGTAATATTATTTATGTACAGTTTGATACGCCAATTGGTTTTATTTTTTGTGATGATTTATTTGTATTTTATCTTTGACGTTTCAGCACAACACCTGTCCAATCTGCCGCAAGCTTGTGGAAGAGAGCTGTTCGTCGCATGAACATAGTAACAACAGTTTATTTAACTTTTCGTTTCCTCCTAATCGGAATAGCGACGACGATCATACTTATTCAACTTGAGAGCGCCCACATGCGTTGTGATTATCTGTTATAAGGTTGTCGACTGGTCGCAGTGTGGAGCCGCGTTTGGAAACGTGGATTTTTTTTAATTGAAAAACATTAAAACTTTACTTAACTTGGTATGCGAAGTTGTACATTCAAGTTTGGGTTTGACATAAATTTTAGGTAATGGTTCTTGTTTTTTATTTTTTATCTGATTTTTTGTCGTAAAAATAAATACTGTTTTAAGCTCAACCAAATTTGTCGTAAAACAATTTATTTATTATTTTTGCCTTACCGTTATGCAGTCTTTTGCATCAATTTAAAAATTACCAATATTAAAAACGCTTTGTCGTATACAGTTTTTCTTTAATGCATTCAAGGTTTATACATTTTTTCCCAATGTAGAGTGAAATTCGTGTAACGAAGTTCTTATGTTTAAATAAAGTTTTAACAATGTTCAGCGGTATCATTGAATAATAACAGGAAAAAATAGAAAGAAACGAACATTTTTATAAAAATGAACAAGTAAATATAATATTATAATTAACCTAATCTTACTGAAAAGGCGCGCACATGCTCATACTGTCTCACCTTTAAGCACAAGGTAAATACTGGGAAAAAGAAGGTAGTGAAATCTATCTTCGTTTTTTATTTTTTCTTGTGTTAAGTATTATTTTCAGTAACAGGCACTGAGTTAAAATTTCAAATTTGCAAGTCATGGTACTGGGCAACAATCCCAAAACTGTCGAAGTATTCGACATTTTCTTTTATTATAAATGCACACCCAATGAGTTTCACTACCAGCAAAAAAGTCTAGTATATTTACAATAATTGACTCCTTTTCATTTATTGTTTTAGGGAACTTATCTTAGCTAAATGTTCCTTAATAAAAGTCACATTAGAACATCATTTTTTTAATGTCTAAATTCGATAACGGTCTCGTTTATCGTACTGCTTTCTTAAAGGCTCTAGCAACTTTTGGATAGCACCAAAAGTTGCTATTTTAAAAATTGGTAAAACTTCTTAGTTAACAATGGTGAAGCACTTGTTGTTTTATATTAAACATACCACTTTTTTTTTTTGTTGTTTTATATTAAACATACCAATTTTTCCTGTTTTTGTAATTTTATTTTACTTATCTTGATTTCTTTTACTGAGTTTGGACATAGCAAAAAAACTACCAAGCCCCTTTGTTCCGGTTAACACCAGTTCTTTACCTGCTTATACGCTATGCAATAAAGTCGCTAAATAGATTCTAAAAACCACTCTGTTTTAATATCTGCAATTTTAATTACCCAGAGTAACACCAAAACCTAATGATTTTGCAGTGTTTAGTTTATTAACTTGTGTTTTTGTTAAACCAAGAAAATCTTATCCTAATAATTGTTTAATAATAAATTTAAATGTTATTGTCCACTTTTGTTGATAAACTCCTCTAATTTTATTTTTTTTAATTTTGTGATAATGATAAACCTACTTTAGTATAAATTTATTTTTTGTTTCTAAAGTTACAACCAAAATTAACTTTTTGGTTAATTTTAACACATACCAAACTTGTAACCATACATGATAACAGTTTACAGTAGAACAATTTTTTACAACCGAGAGGTTTTTTGCAAAAAAAAACAGCTGATCTCTTGCACCCTTTGGCTAGACTAATATATACAAAATGTCTTTGCTAGCCTACTTTTGTAATACAAATTGAGTAAGCAAAGTAATTAAAACAAGTTAAACCGGCTGTAAGGTAGTTTCTAAAAGCGAATATATCTACAGGTGCACAAGCATGCACAAAGTTACAGAAAAATGATATTGTTTTGTATTTTAAACGTTATTATGTATTAACATATCAACCAAATAACAAAAAATACCTTATTGGTTGTTTTACGTGTTTAACAATGAATTGTAAATAAAATCAAAAGAGCATAATCTTGAAACAAAAACTGTTTTTAAGCCTAATAAATTTACCTATAACGTTGATTACAATGTTCGAAACACCCAATCTAAAAAATGTTGTAAATTTTTTAAGGTCGCCAATTTTGCAATATTTTTCAAGATCCTTAAATGTTTTTCTAGTTCGGAAGAATTAAAATTCCTTCCAAAGTTTCCTTAAAAATTACATAAATTTAGTTTAAAAATTAAAAAACGCATTTTTTACTACTCTTACAATATTTTTTATTATAAAGTTTGCCCAATTTATTCTTAAACTTTTAACAAAAATAAAAAAAAAAGGCTAAAACCTACCAGCACATTCGCACTGTCTTGACATATTAACCTGTTTCACTTCTTTACACTTTGTACAAAACAGATCTTGAAAATTATAAGCCATGACCTTTTGCTGAACATTGGATATGATTCTATGTTCAATATAATCAGAATCATATGGAGATGTACAACCAGAACAAATCCAAATACTAAAAAAAAATTTAATGTATATTCCCTTAGATAAATGCTAGATAAATCCAATATTACTTGTTAAATACCATTTGTTATTATCAGGAATGTATATTGCATCTCTACATAAGTCCAAATCTCTTGATGAATTACAATTGGCACATAAAACCTGGCCCATGATATATGAAGAACATGGGTCTATCCATTCAGCACAGTTAGAAAACTCACCAACACCAATTAGACGTAACAAACTTAGCCTCATTTTTTCCACCTAAATATAGCATGGGCTAAGAATTATTTTTGTAAGGCATTCTAAGATGTTAAAGGGTTTTAAGTCTTAAACTTACTATAATTTATAAATTTTTTTGTTTAATAAAAAATCCTTCAAATAATAAAAAAATAACGGTAATTATTTTTAAAATATTTTGACATGATTATAATACAAAAAATTTAAAACTCACTTGAGCTACTACTTGATTGTCAACCATTAAAACTTTACACACGCATTTAACAAATTCAAGAACCGGATGATTAAGGTTTTGTAAGTGAGATCCAGGCAACTTAGGAAACAAGTTAATTAAAGCAGAAGCATCACTGGGCAGGCTTTTAGTTATTTTTTGAGATGCACTGAAATATTTTAAAAGTTAGTGGTTTCATATCTTAGATATTTCGAAAAAAATTAACATTGCTTTATGATAATAACGAAAAAATACAAAAATTGTTTGCATTTCAAAAACACGCTTACATACCGAAACATTTGTTGAGTAAGATCTCCTGAAATCAAATCCTGAGCAAAGACAACAAGCTTGGTTGACACATTGGCATCACCGGAAACAATTAGTTTTTCTCTATCTTCCTTATTTAACCCAGTAATTAATGTATTAGCTTGTGAACTTACATGTCTTTTTACTGGGATACCTTGACTTAATCCCTCATGCTCAAGTACAAATTCATTAAAAATTATCGAGATGTAACCTACATTAAAATTAGACTCATAAAAAAAATAAGTCAAAAAATCTTTGTTTTTAAGACTTATATCCTACTATTTTTTTTAAATTGTTTAAAAAAAATTAATACCTCGCCCATGCAATCAGGAAAGGGACTATATATAATATTATTTGCAAAATATGGGATATATAATAGGCATAGTTTTTTAACACATGCTTCCAATAAAGAACTACGCCGAATTGAAAATTATTTCATAATAAAAATATTTTTTATGGAAAAAATACATTAAAAAAAGTTATACCTGCAATAACCATTTCAAAAGTTTCCTGAATTCTACATTTAGTTGGTAAATATCTGCACATGTTAAAATGCATTTCAACCACACCCTTGTCAGTTTGTTTTGTTTCTTCAGAAAGATTTTCCCCGTCATTATCTGTGTAACAAATAAGAAGTAATTGAAAGAAGAATTACAAAAGTTAAGGTATATCAGGATTTTTTTATTTTAAAACATAATTAATAAAGACCAAAAATTAAAAAAAGTTTTTTTTTTGTTCAAAAATGCAATGAAGACCTTCAATTTAATTTTGTCATATTTTTTCTGCTATACTTAGCCTTTCATTTAGTATTTATAACAAGAATAATTACACTTTATTTTAAATTCCTTATACAGATTATTTTAAATAAACTTATCTTTTTATATTGGCTATTGTTTTACTTTTTTTTGTATGGTGAACATCTAATTACCTTTGTTAAGTTCTTTAAATTTTATTCCCCCAAAATTTGTTTGATCCAACCAAAGTAAATGAATCCAACACTTATTATATAAAACAAAATGGAGTTTTTGTAAAATCATTTAAATAAAACAATTTCAAAATAATTAGTTTTTTTTAGTAACAAAATTGTCAAAATCAAAATCACTTAAATTTGTGATTAGCACAAACCTGTGCAACACTAAGTACAATTGAATGAAAAACATCCTTGGAAATAATTGACATATTAACATATTCAGCATAAGAAATAGCATCCTCCACATTTTTTTTCTTTGTTGACAATATAATTTTAGAAAAATTGGCAAACACAATGTTCGACCCCATTTTTTTCAATTCAGCTATTAACTAAAAAAATAAAAGGTGGCAAATATTTAAATCTTGCTTTCTGTAAGTGTTGTGGTTACATGCATTATCACATACTACAAAAACCTTGAATCTTCAATTTGCAACCTTAAGAAATCAATAATTAAGCAACATTCTAAAATTTTTTTTTTAATAATGTGATACTTTGCTTACATGAGATCTTCATTTTATGTTAAATTATAATTGAATACATCTTTAATTTATTTAAAAAAATAATGTAATTTTTTACGTACTTGCAAAAAGATTTTTTTCATCATAGCATATAAAGTTTGAAATAAAACAGGATCATAAAATAAAGACTTTGGATTGCTCAGCCAATTGTAAAAGTTTTGTAGTTGATAATCAGCCAATGAATTTTGATGCAAAGATACATCACGTAACCAACTTTGAACCATAGACTTTAATATTCTAGTACAGTTCAATAATTATTAGTATATCTTTACTTAATTTGTTTGTTCAGTTCCTTAACTCTTTTTTTTAATAAGAATAACAAAATAAAAAATGTTGTTAATTATTTTTTGTATAAACTTAAATAAAGGTTAAAGTAATAAACACCTTATAATCATAACTCATTGGTTTAGCAAAAAAAAATTAATTAAAACATGCTTTCTTATGGATTGCACATAAAATAAAATATTATTCTTCAGGTGAATATATGTGTCTAAATGCACTAGCTATAATAATAAAATATTATCAACTATTAAAAGTAAAGTAACCACCTAAAAATACCTGAGTGTGTTTAAACAAAGTGTTGTATCACTATAATTTGCTAATCCACCTATAGTGTTATTTTTTTCATTGACAAAATCTTGTAAAGTAGATTGTTGAACTACATCTAAGCCTATGCCAGCACCTGCGATACAATAAAGCTGCAATTAACCAAGATATAAAACAAAAATATATATCTTTTTTCTTAGCATACACCTTTTACTTTTTTTAATTTGTATCTATTTGGTGTACAAGTAAAAAAAAGTCAAAAAGAAATAAAAATCTAGTGTCTATTAACTTATATTTCTAACCTTCCATATTATTAACATGATGAGATTGAACAAGTGTGTTAATAGCTAATGATGAAAGATCCATTTCAATGCAAACACTTTGATAAAATCCACTGTTGTTTATTATAATTGGCTGATTATCATTGTTTTCCATACCTAAACATTAAAAACAAAATAAAAACTGATATATTTACAGTATTTTAGCAATAACATTATTAGACCATTAAAAATATTTAAACTTATTTTAAACTATACAAAAAGGTAAAAAAATCAGTTATATTTGAAAATGTATTTTACTAAAAAACAAACCAAATCTATTATCATCAACTTCGTGGCCACCAAGATCCGGTCTGTGACTTTTAGAGCACCAAAGTAAATGATTGTGTTTAAGTAAATGCCTGTAACACAAATTTAAGTCAAGGCAATTTATAATTTTTAACTTTAATTCTTTTAACACGTTAACCAAAATACCTTGCAAAAGATATATCCCCTAACATTTCACTATTACGGGGCAGATTGCCAATCGGGATACTAAAATGTCTTGCTTTATCAGTCAGTTGAAAAAGATATGCATTCACCTCAAAAAAACGCTGCATCATTTCTTTAGCTGCATCCTAGTAAAATAAATTTACATTTTATTTACTCAATTGTTTATACAGGCTTGGTAAGTAATTGGGTTTGTGACAAAGTTAAAAAGAGAATGGTAGGTTTTGTAACTGTTAAGTATTGATTTTACTTTGTACATAAATGTTAACATTTCTTGGTTAAAAATTGGTGGCCAAGTTAAAATTGATAACTTGATACCATTAACAACAGTATTTATAATAAAATACTTTTTGCCAGCTGAGTTCATCAACAAAATCTGTAGAAGGTCTACTAAAAATTTGTATAATAGGAAATTCATTTGCAATTGAAACATCAGCAAAAAATGCAATCTGAAAATTTGATTGCAATGCTATTATTGAAGGACCTCGATGCTCATTTTTGTATGTTGTTAAAAGTCGCTATAAACAAAATTTGATTTGCTATTTAATGTTTTTATTTAAAGTATTATTATAAAATTAACATTTTACTCGTACCAAAATTAACCTAATGTTTTAAAACTTATAAATAGTGAGGCATCTTTGGTTTAAAAAAAATTATTAACAAAATTAGTAACATTTGAACTGTTCTAGCTTAGGTTTATTAAAGCAAAAAAAAAATCAAAGTATGAGTAATTTAATGGCATCATTTTTAACAAATATTAAATTATTACCAAATAAAACAATTAATTAAAATAAACTGAGTTACCTAATATAGCTAGCCCTACTTAAAAAGTAAATTTTTACCTGTAAATTTTTGTACATTTGATTGAGTTCAGTTTCCACTCGAATCTCAAAAGCATAATCAGAACTCAAAAAATTATTTTCTTCACATTTTTCTTTTTCCAATCTTCATAATAAAAAATATTTTCCTACTATATTTTAGATACTATAAAAAAATTTTAAATTAAAATTAACTAAGAACCTGAAGAGAGTCTGTAAATTGGGCATTCTATTTTCCCTTACAGTGTCGACTACATATACCATGCACTTCTTTGTAGCAGAAATAAATACACCAACAATGTGCTTTTTACCTTTACAAAAAAACACTTTAAATTTTTAAACTTATACTTCACTAAAAAAATACAATGTGGTACATATAAATAAACAAAATTAAAAAATTGTTAAAAAATATATTACTGGTACAATGGTGATATATATATATTTCTTTCAGTTTTCGTTTTTGTAAATAAGGAATATTCTTTAAAGATTGGCATTCAAGTTCATTTATGTTAAACAAATTTAAGTCTAAAGAAGCAGCCTTCATTCTTGCCTACATAATAAATTGGAAGTTATGTAAATCCAAATTTAAATATTGCTACTTAACAAAGAAATTCTAAATAAATGTAAATTATAAAAACACAAAAATGGCAAAAAATAATAAGAAGAAATTTTTAGCTTAAAATTTAGAATCTTTACCATTCTTGATACTTTCCAAACACATCCTAGTTCTGTTATTACTCTTAGCATAAGCGAAACTTGAAGTTCATAAACGGCTAAAACATCGGGACTTAACAACTCTGTTCGAATTTTACCCCATTTTTTTAAATACTCTACTTCAGGTATTCGATATTCATAAAGATTTGCAACTTGTGCGCCCCTAGAAAAATATGCTGTTTCTTAATTGAGTTATTTACCAGCAGTTAACAACATCATTTAGAAATGCTTACAACCACACAATTTAAGTAAAACTAAAACCTTGTTGAGCAATAAATGTAAAAAGTATTAGTGGTTTACTATAACATTTCAATTAGTTCAATCTTTAAAGTACAATAACCTTGGAAGTATTCGATTAACTTTTTTCCAAGGAAGATTGTTATCTGTAGAAGGAACTTTTGCTGTTTTTTGATTTACGTAAAATATTCTTGGTACATTAACCTTAAAAAAATTTTAAATGTATGTATTTGTTACAAAGCATTGCAATTAAGTTGATTATGTTCTAAGGTAAACCCTAAAATAAGGTACACTGCCATATTTTTGTGTAGTCTTGAACCATAACCAAGTAAAAAAAATAACTAATTTGGAATGTCATTTAAATGTTTTATATGAATTTACATTAAACAAAAATCTATTTAAAATGGATAAAACCCATTCTATTTTAATAAAAAAATTACATTATCCCCAAAAAAACTTTTTTAAGCTTCATCTAACTTATCATCATTTTAAACAAGAATACCTTTAAAATGTGCATCTCGGATTCAATAAGAGCAAAAACTTTAAATTGCCCTGGTTCATTAGTTTCTGTAACTTGAATAACCTCCCAAGGTAAAGTAAAAATATTACTAGATTGTTGTTTCAAAAAACCACCAATTCCTAAAAATATTCATAATGTTTTATTTAAAAGTCTGGCATTTTTAACATTTATTATACCAAGCCATCAGTAAACAAATGCATTTTTTTAACATATTTTTCTCTAAACCAGTATCATTTGTTGCTCATGTTGTATATAACATTGTCTAGTTATCTAGCAACAGAAATAATTCAATATAGTAACAGTGAAACTAAACCTGGGGCTCTGTAAATATAGAAGATAGGTAAACCTGTTGCAGTAGAAAATTTAGTTCTGGTAACACTTTGGCTAGTTTTGTTAGTTTTGTTTTTTCTTTGAATCGACCATTTTTTCTTGTGAAACTTGATCCATGATGTCCGAGAATCATACGTTCCTTGAAACAATTCACATAAAGGTGGGGGAATGCCCAGCTCATCTTGCCACTTGCTGCCAATCATTTCATCCTAAGTTAATATATTTAATATGTTAGAAAAATTCATCTAAATTAATCACAAAAATTTTACCAGTTCCATTTAATTTAAATATTTTTAAAAAATGTAATAAAAAAAAACTTAAATTAACCTGACAATATTCGTCTGGTTTGTGCCTTTTTGCATTTGTGACTTTAAAACAGAAGTTAGAAGTCGAACTTGCTTCAAAACTCTCAATATCATTTATTTCTAAAAAAAACTTGATTTTTAAACAAAAATATCAATACATTCTTTACGTTAATCTATTCTTATAAATGTTAAGATCAATTTTAAATATACCTTTGTTTATAACAATATGTTAACCTTAAAGTTTACCGGGTGTTTGTTCTTCATCAAACTTTCGTTTTTTTTTTGGAACGGTAAACATATCTGTTATTCTTTTTTGCTTAAATACATCATTTTTTTCTACTAGTTTTTTATGTAACCAATCAGGGTGCTTTACTCTTGGAATCGGATTAGGAATACCCTGTAATATTAAATTAAGTTGAGTTTAGAAATCTTTTTTTTTGGCCACGTTTTTTCTAAATTCACTAAAATATCAGAATAGTTACAAATAAAACATTTAGGTTGGAAAAGATGTATGGTTGCCATCAAAATGTCAAAATATTCTAGGGAAAATTGTTTTGCTTCTTTCCATAAGTGCACCGACAAAAAATGGCTTTCATTCCTGCCAATAAAAAGCTAACCCAACCTGTAATGCTGCCGGAATAGTGATAATTTTCTGAATAGCACTTCCCAATCTTTCAATATAGTAATTCCAATCCAAAATTGCTCGAATGTCAAAGTTTGTCATATTTGATTGCCTTGTCCATTTTCGAAGGTAATGTCTTTTAATGCTGCTTTCAGACTACATACAAATTGAATAACAAATTAACTTCTTAAAAAAGCTACCTTAATAAGATAAAATCCATTTTAATGTCAATTTAAAAAATTAAAGTTTTATTGTACTAAAATTGCATGTTTGTTAAACCTTACCCCATTTTTTCTAAACACAGATTAGTCATACTACATTAAACTACCTTAAATATTGCCAATGGAATAGCCCGCTCAGTAACTGGTGCCCCATCAGGTTTTTGTGAAATAATAAATCGGCAAGCTAAACCTGCATCCTTAACCATTTGATCTCCTAAAAACTCAGCCAATCTAAAATATAAAACAATTTAAAGAAAAAAAGGGGGGAATTTTAGGCAATGTCCAAAACTAAAAAAATATATACAACTTTGAAAAGTTTAGGTCAAAAACACATTCAAAAAATAAACTATGAGTAATTACCTTTTGGCAGTACTAATTGAAGTTGATTTTAGAGACCCATAATCCTCTAGTTTTTTTGACATTGATCTATTCTCACTAATTAGTTGAAAAAGTTCAGAGTCTGGCATGTTTCCGGCCTAAATATATATGTCAGCAATTACACTTTTTTTATACAGCCACTATTTGAATCCTTTTTTAAATGTCGTTTGTCATAACTAACCAAACACTTTATAAAAAACATAAAATTATTAGGGTAAACACGAGTAACGTGCATATCTACATTTCTTTAAAAAAACTTTTTTGCAAAAAAATAGTAACACCCATAAAGTGTAAAACTATTCTTGAAAAATCTTATAAAGATCATTAGCATTTTTAGGAAATTGTTTTTTTAAGCATTAATTTGTTCTCTGTATGATGTAATATGTTAGTGTTCTAATCTACCGCATCATGACCAATAATTACATAATATCTTAAAAATTAAATTTGATCGGCACATTACTAGTAAATATCACAAAAAAGCAATAACTTTAGAATAGTTGTATATTGCTTGATAGAAATAAAACAAATAGTCTATAAAATTATTTATTTCATAACAATAGTCAATATGCATAATAATTCTTACTTTACTGTATAAAACATCAAGCCAATAGTCTGCAACCTTAGCAACCGATTCATAAACTTCTTGCAAGTTTTTTCCCTTCAAAAATGCCTCAAAAACCGAAGATTGAAATATTTTAATCAACTGAAGTTCACCTCTTCGCTTGATTTCAAAACTTTTTAAAAACAATATTTTTTTAGAATCTAATAAAATTTTTA
This sequence comes from Corella eumyota, assembly GCF_963082875.1. Lineage (NCBI taxonomy): Eukaryota > Metazoa > Chordata > Ascidiacea > Phlebobranchia > Corellidae > Corella > Corella eumyota. Next base: position 9,869,611 of record NC_137494.1, on the reverse strand, counting down.
AAAAATAACCGCAAACATAAGGAAGACATTGTTAAAAAAATATTATTTTATGATCTACAGTTATTTTTAAAAATAACTTCTTTAAATAAAATAACATAGAGCAAAATATCTAGCCTTAGTTTAGTCAATTATACCCCTTAAGCTCAGCTAAACTCTCATCCATATTAAAAACAGCATAACGTTTTTTCAAGCTTTTTCCCTCTTCCTTTGCAGCAGGTAATACCATGGCCAAGTAAGGACCATCCACTTCAAAAAAAATGGAATTTTCACTTCGTAACTTGTAGGTTAAATTTTCGGGATCAACCAATTCTTCATATTGGTCATTTGTAAAGTTATCCTGATAATAAAAAAGCAATATATTCCAAAGCGTTGCGATTGATAAAATTCAAAACCAGTTAAAACTAAGCTTTGGCAAACTGTTACTTGAAATAGTACAAAAATTAGCTTTATATGTTCTAAATTAATCAAACAAAAAATAATATAACCCAGGCTGTTGTAAAAAAATATAAATAAAGATAAACTGCTGTACCTTAACCATAATATTAAGCATGGCTCCAGGGTAAGACACAACAATTTTGGGTTTTTTTGAATTTTTTGTCAAAATTGTGTAATTCTCAGGAAAAGAAGAAGGCAAAACACACCAAATTCCATCAGTATCAAGTTCTAGTGGCCGACCTATATAAAGTAAACATATAAATCTATTTGGTTATGACAGTTAATTTTTTGTTCTTTATTTTTGGGAAAGCTAAACTACATCAATGCCTAAACTAAATTATTTTAGCACTGTTGTGTACCATCAATCAAAAATTTTTGATATACAATTGCATTGATTTTTTAACAGTTTTCAACGAATTTTTTGTTTTAAAAAATCGCGTTGTTTGTCCTTCATGTTTAAGTTATTCAAGCAACAGTAATTATGGATGTAAACTTGAAGTAACATAAAAAAGTTTACCAATTTTGTCTACAATTTTTCGAGCATCTTGAATAATTTTTGCCCCAGTGTAACAAACTATTCCTGCCATTTCCATAGAATACCATCGAGCACTACCAAAAAAGTTTTAATATTTATAGACAAAAATCTAATAAATTTTTATATTTTAGAACTAAAGTTTTTTTCTTTATAATTACCCTTTTCTCATTACATAACCATAAAAGGAATTTAAAATGCATTTGTGTGCCAACTGAAGAGAATCATAGAATACTTCCAGTCCACTTGCTTTTTTAATTTCAGTAGCATCATTTTTAGCTGTAGCCTCAATAACTTGCTTTTTAGCGCGTTTTAAAGCTGCTTTAAACTCATATCTAAATATTTAAAGCTTTAAATTACACACACCAAATTAGGTTAAATTTAATTTTTACAAAATAAACCCAAACCTGCGATCTCGAAACATCCGAACAGTATCGACATAAAATGAATTTTCTCGTTGACAAACAGTAGTGTATTTTTCCTCTAAACGTTTTATTTTGATTTTCTTATATGCTCGACGACAATATTCCTAACACAATGTCAAAAATATAGAAAAAAATTTAAAAACCAGTAAATTTAATTACAGCGATGAAAAATAAATACATAAAAGTAAATTGACGATAACTTAAAAAAGATATTTACCTGAAGTCGCTTTTTTTCTTGGTTAGCTTGCTCTTCTTTAGATAATTTATGAAAAGAAAGATATTCATTAGGAATTAAAGGATTGGGAAATCGGTCATTTTCTAGTTGTTGTTGAATTCTATAATATTCACTTCTTGATGCAGGCATGTATTCACCTCGCCACATCCAAGACATACTTCTCTGACAGGTAGCCCCTAAAAAATTAAAACTAAACTATTCTATTCGCATTTTAACATGTTAGTTACACAAACTATTTTAGTTAATTTTAAAATAAAAGCTACAAAAACAGTATACAACACATACCTGGTTTATTAAAATCACATGCTGCACATGTTATTTCATTTACTATAGCAGATGGTTGAAGCCGATTAGTTAAAATAATATTCGGGTACATAGCTCCAACGTCCAAGTGGTAAATAAAAGGATATTCGTAGCGAACAGGTTTATCATGTAAAGATTTTAGTTTTTCTTTTATATCATTACAAACCTAAAATTTTAATTACAATAGCAATTAAAATGTATCTCACAATTAGCGTTACTACCTCTCATAAAAATATTAATTACTTCATCAAAGTTAAGAACTTCATGCATTGGAATCTTTTCCTCAACTTCGATGCAAAATTTAATGGTACGTTCTACGTCATCATGTAGCTTTAAATACATTTCTGGGTCACCACGAAAATTACAATGAATATTTGATCGGAACACACCTAAAGGAATATTTAAGGTTTAACTGCAAAAAATTAGGAAGGTCAAGATTAATTCTTAGAATCGACTTAAGGCGATTCCGAATTATTTATAAAGTAAGTAAACACACCATTTTTTTGTTAATACTAATAATACAACGGTTTCTTGAAAAACAATGCAAAAATAATTGTGTTTAGTCAGCAAAACAAAAGCAGTAATATTTTGTTAGCAATTAAAAATTTTTATTCTTTAATGTTTTTATTAACAACTTATACTTACCACATTCTAAAGCTTCAACATGGCCACCAACATAAGTCTCTGAATCAAGAATATGACCATCACTTGTCATTTTATTATAAACAGTTTCTTGTTTGTTTGGATAAATAATGTTGGCATGAAAAGCTTGTACCATAAGTAAGGCTTCACAAAGTGTACCTAAAATTATATAAAAATACCAACCCATCATTAGTTGTTTAAATAAACCCTACTTATATTTTACTGCTATTAGCAATTTCTAAATGGGTTTTTAAATCTGAAAAACATACCAGATCCCTTTCTTAAAACGCTGTCAGGTTCCATTGGTATAATTGTACACAGCGCAAAAATAAAAGGATGAACATATTTCATGTACAAGTAATAAGTGGCCACAGCATCGGAAACTGAATAATTTGCAAGAATTTGTGGCTCTTCACTAGCTAATCTAAATAAATTTTAAAAAAGTTAATGGTGTTGTAAATGGCACATTTATATCCTAGTTTATTAACATGAAGATTCATTCATAATGTGAGATGCCTGGTGTGTCAAGGGTTTATGTAAAAAATATTAAACCTAGAACTTCATATTTTTTTATAAATCAAGCTAAATACTTGGGCTTATCGAGAAACTGTTTTGACAATCATTTATTATGCTATATGTTTGGGCCATTGACAGGTATAATCTTAAACATAAGCAGAAGTGATAACAAAAATATAATTTACATTGGCACTGTGTTTTTTCACTTTTAAACACTCCGCAAAAATAGCATACACAGAGAATTAATTAAAAATACCGGCATAATTCTTCAGGATCAAGTTCAACTGGATCATATTGCAGTTTTGCTTTTGCCGCAGCTTTTAAATTTTGAGAACCAACAGGCAAGTAGGAATCTCGTTTTACCCATCTAAAAAAGTTAAAAGAACCTGTTGTTCAGAAAATATAGATTTAAAAAAGCTTAAAATTATAATTATACATTACATGGGAAAAGTAGAATTTAGACGATATGGGATTAAAATTATTTACAACACAAATCTAAAAATGTATTAATTTAAAAAAATTTTAATTAAAAAAACATCGACTTGCTCATTTACTAGAACCACACTTACATAAAAACCACTATTTTAAGAAACATCACAGCATTTAATAAGTTTTAATATATTATGAAAAGAATAAAATTTAAAGCTTTAAATGTAACATAAAAAGTTAATACTATTTCATCTTTGCACAAAATAATTATACAAAAAAATATTTACATTTTTGAATAAAAATAATTTATTTTAAAAGCTTGTTTGTATTTATTCAATCTTAATTTTTTTTTGTAATTTTTTAAATTTACAAACCTAAACGCATCCATGTGTGAAGCTTGCCTGCTTTTGTACTCTCCCTGTGAGTCTTTACTAAAACCAATCATGTGCATCATATTTATTCCATGTTTTAGAGCTCTAGCTTCCACAAATGGCCAGTCAAAAAAATCACCATTGTAAGTTACAAAAATATGAGGTTTTACATCCAAAATATGATCAAAAAATCGATTGATAGTACTCACCTCAAATAAAAAAATGTATATAATTTCTATATTATAACGATATATGTTATTAGAAAGTTTAATTACTGATTAGATATTTTTAGTTTATGACAAATTAATATTATAAAAACGTACTTCATCAGGTTCATTAAAAATTTCAAATTTTCCCATAAATTCAGGACGAGGTGTAAATTCAAAATTTTCCACATCTGCTGAAACTATTTCTCTGTTAACAAATAAAATTTTTGTAAAGATAAAGCGTGGTATTTAACACTCAAATAACATATTTGATTTCTTATTGTTTGTTAATAAGCTTATTTTTTATATTAATTTTACTGCTCCAGTATTTTGCATAGATAAGTCTCTAAAATGCTTTAATAAACAAAAGTTAAGTAAAACACAGGTTTAACATGCTACTGTTTTGTTGTAAAAAAATAACCCAGTTAGTTTGTTAAAATTAAATTAGGTCTTTAACAAAAATTTTAAATATTTATCAAAATTGAACTAAAATCTTGTTTTGATGCTAGTTTTCTGTGTATATACCTGTTACAAATCAAGTACCCTGTCCCATCAATCATGTAGGAAATCATAATTATATTGTCCGTTTCGGAATCAGGAAATTTTAGGGGAAGTTTTGTTGTTTCAATGTCATAAGCTAACACAACAGGATCCTTTGAAATAACAAAAAAGTTAAAACAAATTAGTTGAAATTCACAGCTTGTTTACTGTTTGATTTACCGGTGACAAATGCTTAAGTTTGCCGATGTCTGTAACAGTATTTTTAGTGTTTTTAATAATTACATCTACACTAATAAAAGATTTAAAAACGTTTTTAAATAATTAATGGAGAAGTTTTTGTCAACACATTGTGTAATATATACACTATAAAAAGAGTTTTAATTTAAGATACACTTAAAAAAAAGAGAAAAGAAATAAATAAAAACAAATTGGTTTTTAAGTTACCACGAACTTAGTATAATGTTTTTAATCTAATTTATTTTTAATAATGCTACAAGTGTTGTTACTGAAGCCCTCTTTTAGTATAAAAAAAGGCATAACAGACAATAAAGCAGTTGAGTGCAAACCCATCCACTAGTCCACAAATTGTTATTAAGTTAAAATTTTCAACAAACAAATTTTTAAATTAATAAGTTATTTAAAAGTTACTTATGTTAAAGTTTTATATCACAAATTTGCTCATAACATTCTTGTAACCTTTTTTTTACACCAGTTTTTTATTTTGAAGGCCTTTAATTAAGATAATAAATAAGCCGTCTACTAAGCTCCATCATACCTAACATTTAAAATTTAACATTTACCAAACGTTGCATTTAAAATTGTACATTCATCCAAATAAACTATTTAGCATACACTAAAACACGTTTTTTTTAAATGCTTTTTGAACGTATTTAAGGAGTTAAATAAGTTCAAAACACTGTAAGGTGTTAATGACTCAAATTTAGACCCAACTCTTGATTTACATAAACTGTCTGCCCTTTGGTAATTCTTACATATATATACCGGCAGCGTGGTGTAGTGGTAAGAACACTTGCTACACCACACATGAGGTCGTGGGTTCAATCCCCACTGATCTCATGCTGTAGCGCCCTTGAGTAAGGCGTTATAAACGGTATGAACTGCTGAGCCAGCACTTAATCAGCAGCATAATTACTGCAAAGTTATAATCTATAATATCCCAAACTGCTGCAGGCAACTCGAGACTGGGTCGGAGTAACTAATGTTACTCTATGTTTAAGTCGCGCATTTGACTTTTCCACATCGAGGATAAAGATATATACAAAAAAATATATACAGTATATAACTTATTAAGGTAATTTTGTTAAAATATCTTACTGGTCTAACAAGAATGTCATCTCTTTGAATTATGCTTGGTAAAATTCCACTTCCTTTGTACAAGACTGTATACCAAAGTCCAACAAAGATTTTAAGATCAATTGAAACTCTAACATGATAAGGAACATCATATTCACGAATGTCGACTAAGCATTCCATTTGGTCTTGCATTCCACTCAATTTTAAACTAGGTTCATTATAGGTTGCATTGTCACTTTCAAAAGCACTGATAATAAAAACAATGAAATATAAATTTTACAGTTTGTCAGTCACATATAAGAAACTAAATTTTAACTTAATAATAACTTTGGCAACATATTTAAAAAATAAATACTTCGAACACATTGAGGAAAACTCTGATTTGTTCTTTTCTTTGTTTTTTTTAACAGCTTGATTTATTGCTTGCCTAACTGAAGACATGTCATCAACGTGAAAGAAGCTCAGTTTAATATAAGTTCTTTGTATTCCAACTAAATGATTGTGCTAAAAAAAACGATGTTACCGTACATCTTAAACAAACTTTTTTTTTTAAATATAGTAAAGGTAAATAAAATGTTTAGTTAAATAATAATTTATTTTTTATTATTAAAAAAATTGTTGACTACTAAATTTATAAACTCAAATTACATTAAAACCACAAATTTAAATGCTTAAAATATTATAGTCAATTTTGTAATTTACAACTCTTTTAAAAAGAAAGGTTACACACCAAATCTAAATCTTCTTTTTTAAGAATCTCAATTTTGTGAATTTTTAGAAACTTTTTTTGCAAATATGTTGTCATTTCTCGTTCATTATTTTTTGTTACAGCAACATAAAAGTAAGGTTGATATGGCATAGAAATCTAATAAAAAACAAAATACACATTAAGCTGAATTAGTTTAGAATTTTATACACAAATATGCTTTTTATACCTTAAATCGTTTACCATCTTCTTGTAAAAAATATAAATCAATGGCACTAACAAGTCTTTTGTTTTCATTTAGTACATCAGCCTAAAATAAAAAATAATATAGCAATATTTCAAGTTTATATCTTTATTGTAATGTTAAAATTAAAGTACGCTAAAAATAATACATACTAAATCTGTATTATATTTTTTTGCCAAGAAGTATATATATATAAATAAATTTTAACAAAATTTTAACCATATGATAGGCAATACATTTTGCTAGTCAATAAACTTAAGAAACAATTATAAATTATTAAAATTTGAAACAAGTGCTCTATAAAAAAAGAATTTTACAAATCAGTTTAAGCAATATATTGCTGAATAATTTTTAAAGTTTATTTACAAACCGGGCTTAAATTAATTAACCACCCAAGTTTTTCACATGGTAAATTTAATTTTTCGTATCCATATTTTTCGTCGAGTTCTTCTTGCAATTTGGCATCTTCTAAACGCTTCGCACTTACCTCTTGTTGATTTTCAAATCTAAATTTTAAAATTGTTTAAAAAAATTTTAACAAGACAATTTATTTAAATTGACATAAAAGAAAAAGTATATATATATAATAAAAACATTTCTTGTTAAAAACAATACTAAGCAAAATTTGATTTTTATTTAATTTTTTAATCCAGTAAAAAAATTTCTTGCCTGCTTTTTTTCACTTTTCCAGAATTTTGCAAAACCATGATTTAATCACAAAAATCTTAAATTTATACATTAATAGTTAATTAACAATCTTACAAAAACATGTTGGTATAGCTTTGAGTTGTTTCCCGCTCTTGGATGATAAAAAAAAAACCATTTGTTAAAAGGGGAGGACTAGATTATAATTACCGGATAAATATGCTACTGATTAAGTGCTATCTCAGCAAAAGTTCATACCGTTTTTAGCGTATTACTCAAGGGCGGTAAAGCATTACAGCAGTGGAGATTAAACCAACACCTCATATCTGCATATGCAAGTGCAAGATATGGTCAGATAGTGTAGCAAGTGACAAGTGTTGTTAACTTGTTACCTTACCACTACACCACGCTGCCAGGGACATAAGTGCGACTCAACATTATAAACCTTCTCTTTTCACAACGAAAAAAACAACACGACAATAACCGAACACCTGTACAGCTGCTCAGCAAGAAAAACATTATTATCTGATTATTGCAGGTATTATTATTGTTACAGTGATAATTTTCCCGCCAAATATTCCACAAAGTAAAGCAAAATGGTACATTTTTATATGGTAATCCGGTACATTTTTACAATAAAAAATTGGTTCGCAGTACCTAAAATATTATATTTTAATAATTAAAAAATTTATTATTTTATAGGCAAAAAAATTACATGGTATTAATATTAAGTATAAATATTGTAAGTATTAGTTTGTTTAAATAAGTTTTAAATTTTAAAGGTTGAATACAACTAATTAATTACAAAAAAAAAAAAAACCTTCATAAAAATCACCATATTTATATGAAACGACAAAATACATTTATAACTCTATAAAAATGATAAATACGAAATGTGCGTTTCAAATATTAAATCAGTAGTTGTTCCTGCGTAATCAGAACAAAAAGAAAATAAAGGCTTGTAACTCGGAAAATCAAGGCAATTCCCCATTTTTCGACCTCCGATAATAACGACAAGATGATCAAAAAATGAAAAATAAACATGAGTATCACTTCTTAAATAAATAAAAAGAATTTTCCAAAACGCAAAGTGGCGTCACTCTTCTTTATTGATTAATGATTATAACGTATCAATAATACAAATGTAGTTTTTAATTACAGGCTTGTCAAGTTTTATTTTAAGCTGTAAAAGTTTTGTTATAAAATTTAAATTTAGGCGATTTTATTTCAAAAATGGACATTTTAGTAAAATTAGTATTTGTTTACCTAAACAAAGCTAAATTTAGCTTAAAAATGCCTAAAATACAATCAGAATGATAAAGTCTGGGGCGGAAATGGGGCAAAACAGAAATCAAAATTAACTAAAAATAAGACATTTTATATTTTTAAATTATTGAATACACCTATAACATCAGTATAAAACTAAGTTGCGCGACCAAAAATTTTAATCTAAGAATGAAAACGGTTCAACATTTTGCATTTTCATAGAATCCATTCGTTTCGCTGCCACACATTCCAAAACAAAATTTTATTTGTTTTATATAAATAAAAACACGCGATAACATTACTTTATATTTCGGTATTGAAAAATCAATCAGTTAAAATGGGAAGAATAGAAAAACTGTTCACTTTTTAAAATGTTGTACAAATTATAATTTTACGAAAATTTTAAGTTTTTGTTATGATATCGTTTAATGTTTTAGTTATCAAAGTTTTTTTGTATATATCTTTATCCTTGGTGTGGGAAGGTCGAGGATAAAGATATAAATTACAAATTTTGGGTGTTAGAGCCTAGAAGAACATCAACTAATCCTTTAAGTTTATTCATTTCCCGTTGTAAATTTGCTTCCTTGCGAACTATTGAACAAAGACGTTGAAACAAGTTGGTAACAGGAACGGAAAATTCGTCAACAGTTTCCAAATAAATATCTGGCAAAGTTTAACATTAACGTTGTGAATTATTAAAAATAATTTTTTTTAATTATAAATTACTAGAAACTTACCTATAACCATTTCAGCAATATCCATTAATATTGGAGCAAAGTTTATTTTCACTAAATTTCTAAAAATAAAAATTTTAAAATTAAGGCTATCAAAATTACATTTATAGCTAAAACTAAGGCCAAAGCTATACTGTTTTTTTTAGTAAATATCGTAAGTAGCCAAACAAAATATACAACTTAATAAATAATAAATCAAAACAATTAAATATTAATAAATCGTTATTTAAAATAAAGGAATACCTGCACAAAAACTTTAACAAAATTGTAAGTTTATTATCTTCTCTTCCAGCCAAGACAGAGTTAATAGTTCCACGTTGAATTAAAATTTTTATTACTTCAACAGTAACTTCGGGGCTTTTAAGTTGTACGTTTGGCTAAAATAAGAAGTCTAAGTTAAAATGGAAACTAAAAAAATGGAACCCAAAATAATTTTTATTAGAAGCCAGACATGGTGTTAGCACACCTGACTTTACAACATGGGGCCGGTCAATTGTTTGATTCCCACTGCAGTCACATTGTAATGCCCAGGAGTAGCATCTATAAACAGTAGACATACCAATGTCTCCCGAGCCCAAAACCAATAAGCGGATTAATTATGGAAGAATAATTACTAATAATATTGTAATAGACAAAAGACATCTCGAACTTGTTTAAAGTAACAAATGTTACCCTACAATAAAGGCTGTGAAAACAGCCTTTTCATATCAATGACAAAAATATAGGATAAAAGAAGTTACAATAATTTAAAAAAACTTACCGCTAAGGCAGCATCAAAGGCTTTACTGTGTTCAAATTTTTTAAAATAAATGTCATATTTTGCCAATCTTTCACGAGTTTGATTATGAACAACAAGATCTTCTTTATTTGGCGTAAAAAGTTTTCCTGCGTAAAAAAAGAGTTAAATAAAATTTTACGGTAAAGGAATTTTCTTAAAAAAATAATATTAACCTTTCATAAAAACCCTTTTTTCTTTCTGTTTTCTTTTTGAAATTGAATTATTTTCAAAGTTGTTTATAGTTAGTTGTGAATTTTTTCTGTGTCTGATCGAAATCGTTTTGTCGAGCATTCCAACAACCAAAGTTTTGTCGTCACTCTAGGGAACAATAAATTGCTTGTCTTTTATTTTTAAATATCATTAATAAAACTGTAAAGTCATCCAATATATAAATAAGTAGAATTAAACAATTAGCAAATTTAGAACGAATATATTACAAAATACTTACTGATATATCCATACTAAGTATAGGAGCAGGATAATCAATATTGTGAACAACTTTGTAAGTAGAAACGTCATATATTTTAACATGCCTGTAAATAAAATAATAAATGTATTTAAAAGTTATTAGTAAAACTAAGTTGGAAACTTTTTATTACTTTTTAGTTTGAATATCCCTTTTTTTAATTTTCCTTTTTTTAAAGTGGTTATTAAGGTATATTTTTATAATTGTAACTAATAAAACAACATCCATAAAAAAATGTTATTTAACAATTAAAGCGTGCCAGCCTAAATTAAATAATATTTCACAACAAAATTTTAGATCTTTCAATTTAAAAATTTTATTATTATTTTAAAAAATAAACAAATATTAATTTGTAATTATAATTTTAATGTTTTGATATCATATTAAAAAATTAACTTGAAAACAAAATATTAATCTTGATTTTAAAATTAAAACAACCACCTTAAAATTTAAAAAAACAAACAAAATATAATTTTAAAGACCTCTCTATATTTTTTTAAAACTATGATAAACAATTGGCATAAATTTAAAAATTTGATAATGGTTATTTTTTTTCACCCAGTTTTAAGTAATTGACATTATGATACAAAATTGACAAAAATTTAAAACTTTATAGCCTTTAGAATAAACAAACACCTTTTAATTAGTTATATCTAAATCCTACAAATTATTTGTACAAATCATTATGTCATGACAAACAAAATACTAACATTTTAAAACTTTTAGATAACCGAGAACAGAAATTATGCAAGAACAAAAGATACTGAGCAGTACAATAACAATATATTTTGAAATTAAAGATATTGAACTCTAACAACAATATAGGCCTAATAAAAAAGAAAACGGTACTTAAAGTAACTATTTATGTCATTGATTGTAAAAAAAGTATTAGCAATTAAGAAAATTATTTTGAATGTGCCTTGGAGGTGTTATTTTTGTTAGAATTAGAAATAATAATTTAAAGTACCCTGACATATATATTTAGTATAATAACTTATTATTAATTTATATATTTTACCCATCTAGAGCGCTAGAGAGCAGTCTAGTGAAGTTGTGATTAAACCGTAAGCAAGTTATTGTTTTGTGGTGGTTGCTCACCCTTGCAAGTAATTTTCCCCCTTGTAATACATCCCAAACTTTTATACAATTTGCACCTTCAATTACAATCAATAGTGTTAAGTTAAAACTTAAAAATATGATATATAGCCCACAGCAGCCTTTAAATGCCATAATGGGTTGCAATAATCTGCAAAAGGCACAATAGTAATTTATGCTATCAACACTGTTTTTATTAAAAAAGTGTTGAGTTAATGTAATGAGTTTGATTATTTTAGTTATTATAAAATATCACACATTACCAACCACTTCAAACAGGTTAAAATATTGAAGAAGTCACAGATTATTTTACTATGAATAAAAGAGTAGCAAAAAATAGTGTTTTGTTTAATTGCACCTGCACTTAGTAAAATAGTTCCAGTTGGAAACATAAGAACAGATTCAACTGGATCTCCGTGGTTGATTATAGCTGTTGGTTTGTTTGTTCTTTTATCAAACATCAAAATTGTATGATCATACGATCCTAAATGTATTTTCGATTTTTTTTTTAATTAACATTGCCGTCATTTATTTATTAATATATCTGGAATTGCGCAGTCATTTATTTCGTTTTAAGTGTATAAATAGAAAAAACACAATTATTATGTTTAAAAAACTCAATAAAGACTTAAGTAACTGAAGTAAATTTATTTTTTATTATTTACCTGTTGCAATAATATTTTCACTCGAAGTTGTTGAACAACCACATCTAATATAATCCTAAAAATACAAAAATTTATGGTAATGCAGAGAAGTAAAAATTTAGATTTCTTATAAAAATAATATATACTTTTATTTTTTGTTACATGCTAAAATGTAAAAAGAAAAATTTAGCAATCTTTGTTGTTTTATATTATAGAAATCAGAAATAAGAAGGCAGCAACAACGAAATAAAAATTATAAAGGGGTTCCATTATGACTTAATACAATAAAAATGAATCATTAAGCCTAAAAACCTTATGATGTGAATAATTGTTGATTATTTTTTCGGTCGAAACATCCCAAACTTTAACATATTTATCATCTCCGGCCGAAAATATTTGAGTGGTATTGTTGCAAAATCTTGCAACATGAACTGGTCTGTAAAAATATTTCAGTTGGAATTTTACTACAACTCATAAAGTCGTATTATGTTTATGGAAACATACATTACATTAGTTAATTGACACACTCAAAAAAACTATTACTGTACAAACCAAATCTTCACTAATTCTCCCCAAATGGAACAGTTGTTCTAGGGCAACAAATAAAATGACAACAAATCCACTCTTAGAATAGCGAAATTATTTATAAAACCAAAGTTACAACATAACCACTAGTTTGTAACTACTTTTTTAAAAGATACAGTTATTGGTTTGTTTAAATTAAAACTTATATAAAACTTTAACAACAACTCATGTAACTACTATAAGCAAGATGCTATAAATATAATGCCTTTTGATATACAAATTTTTAGTTAAAAAAAGTTTATACATACATTGTATTATATTGCACATTCGTTTAAGTAAGGTTTATTTTTTTCGATTATAATTCATATGAAATTTTAAAAAAATTCTGTGATAAAACAATTTACAAAAACTTAACCTTGTATGTCCTTTAAAAATTCTAAGCGGAACTCTTCCAGCTACATCAAATAATCGAACTTTTGAATCTTCGTTTCCAGCCACCAATAATTTACCATCTGAACGAAAGTGAGCTCCATAGGCAACATCATGAAACCGGGAAAAAGTTTTAACAATTTCACATGTTTCAGGGTTGTATAACTGAATCTAAAGTTTATTAAAAATTTTTTAATTTAAAAATTATTTAAACCGTTTTTATATATATATATATACATAAAAAAAAAAATTTTTAAACAGATTTATGTATTTTTTACTTTTGTAACAGTTATAACAATATATAACTTTATTTAAATTAAAAAATATGTTAACAAAAACTATTTGTTTCCACAAGCAACATTAAGGCTCTGTTTCATTTACTTAAAAAACACTTTACCTACCAAAATTTAAATATGGGTAGCAGTGATTTTTTGGTAAAATTTCTATCTAAACAACACAAATGATACTGGAGAAAATTGTGTGCTGTTGTTTAACCAATATGTTGTTAATCGACAATTTTTTTTTGCCTGTCATGAATACCAACAAAAAACAATTTTTTTACCTTTGTTAATGAAGTAGCGGCAAAATTAAATGGGGATGTTGGTTGAAAACACAAATCATTTGCAACTCCTTTCTCCTTAATAGTTACTGGAAACTAAAAAATTCTTGGTTTATTAATTGCATATTAGGTATACCTTCAAATAATTATGGTGAACAAGGTGCACATTCTAGGTAAGGTGAGCATTCCATTCAATGTGTAATGCTATTGCAATTCCTACACCCTATGTAGCTGTCTGTGTCAATACCGCTTTTTTAAAGACTTTATTTTTTTATGTATATATATGTAACAATTATTTTTTTGTCAGTTTGTTATAAATTATCATAAAAAGAGCTAGTATTTTTTTTTAAATTATCCACTTTTAGCATGTTGCTCACTATGCCTGCTATGTGGGTGTGGGTAAAACCCAGATTTCCACGGATATTGATGGATTTTTTTTTATCACAGATATTTTTGTATCGGGTAATATATAATTAAAACTGTATCACGGATATTTTTGTATCGGTTAATATATAGTTAAAACTGTATCACAGATATTTTTGTATCGGTTAATATATAGTAAAATTGTATCACGGATATTTTTGTATCGGTTAATATATAGTTAAATCTGTATCACGGATATTTTTGTATCAGTTAATATATAGTTAAACTGTATCACGGATATTTTTGTATCGGTTAATATATAGTTAAACTGTATCACGTGTATTTTTGTATCGGTTAATATATAGGTAAACTGTATCACGGCTATTTTTGTACGGTTAATATTTAGTAAAACTGTATCACGGATATTTTTGTATCGGGTAATATATAGTTAAAACTGTATCACGTATATTTTTTTATCGATTAATATATAGTAAAATTGTATCACATATATTTTTATTTTGCCTACTATATAGTTAAAACTGTATCACGAATATTTTTATATCGGTTAATATATAGTTAAATCTGTATCACGGATATTTTTATATTGTCTACTATATAGTTAAACTGTATCACGGATATTTTTGTATCGGTTAATATATAGTTAAACTGTATCACGGATATTTTTGTATCGGTTAATATATAGTTAAACTGTATCACGGATATTTTTATATTGCCTACTATATGTTAAACTGTAACACGTATATTTTTGTATCAGTTAATATATAGTTAAATTGTATCACGGATATTTTTGTATCGGTTAATATATAGTTTAACTGTTTCACAGATATTTTTGTATCGGTTATTATATAGGTAAACTGTATCACGGATATTTTTGTATCAGTTAATATATAGTTAAATTGTATCACGGATATTTTTGTATCGGTTAATATATAGTTTAACTGTTTCACAGATATTTTTGTATCGGTTATTATATAGGTAAACTGTATCACGGATATTTTTGTATCAGTTGATATATAGTTAAACTGTATCACGGATATTGTTGTATCGGTTAATATATAGTTAAACTGTATCATAGATATTTTTGTATCGGTTAATATATAGTGAAACTGTATCACGGATATTTTTATTTTGATAAAATTTTAACCGATACAAAAATATCCGTGATACAGTTTAACTATATAGTAGGCGATATAAAAATTTCTGTGATAAAATTTTACTATAAATTAACCGATATAAAAATATCTGTGATAAAATTTTACTATATATTAACCGATATAAAAATATCCGTGATACAGATTTAACTATATATTAACCGATACAAAAATATCCGTGATACAGTTTAACTATATATTAACCGATATAAAAATATCCGTGATACAGATTTAACTATATAGTAGGAAATATAAAAATATCCGTGATAAACATATTGTGACGGAACAATCAATGCAAAAATATCCATGATGCACATATTGTAATACAAAAATAAATGGTATTTGCAGGTTTTAATATAGTAATTAGTACCAAAACATAAATTATAGGCAAGTTTCACTGTAATAAACAGTTTAAAAGTATTCAGGACATTTTATTTTGAGCGTAATTGCCTATAAAAAAATATTCGGCAATATCCATAAGGATCCAGGTTTTGCCAACTGCCCTGCTATGCCCAGGATGTGCAAGTTGCCCTCACTGCCCATTTAGAAAAGTTTTGTACATTGCTAATAAGATACTGCAAAAAAATTCCATACAAAATTTTTCAACTCTACAAATATAAAAAAAATTGCTAAGAGCCAAAAAAAATTACAACAACACTTTTAAAAAGCAACAACAGAGTAACAAAACGAACAAACCCACAAAAATAATTTACATCAAAATTTGTTTACCTGAAATCCTCGCCAATATTGATAATCATAATTAAGTTTTCGGTCTTTGGTAACCAATGGAACAGCGTGAATCGACTTATACCTTGAAGACATTTTAAAATAACATCAAAAATTTGTAACTTATTAGGACTCAACACATGTACACAAGGGTATGAGTTAAACACGGATATTTATGGATAGCTTTTAAACACGGTTGCTTATTTTCCCACAATTATGTTACCAATCTAATTTTACTGTACAGTGTTTAGTTTTAACAGTGGCATCTAAAACACTTATTTATTAAAAAATACCTTTTTTTATAGCCAAATAATAAGCGAATTGATTAAAATTATTTTTTGATATCCAAAGACATCCCTTTTATACCATCCGCCAAAAAACACACGTGGTTTTCTATGGAACAACATTTAAAAACCCCTAATTTGTGACGTCACCTATAATGCGTATAATACGAAATTACGAAGTTTACGCATGAATTTGACCAGTTTTTTAAAGTACATAAATAAACGTTGGGTAGACTTTGTTATACTTAGTTTTTACATTGTCTTTTACACAAGTTTGACATTAATAATGATAAGAATACTTAGGATGACAATAAATTCGAAATGCGGAAATGAAAGTTTTCAAACATAATAATGTTTTCTTTACGTTTAAGACATTTTCTTACTTTTTTTGTTTTTGGCATGTTAGTGTTTTTGTGACCTTGTTAAAATTTTGGAAATTAAGAAATAAAATTATGCCGACTTGCATGGTTTGTGATAGTGAAGAGTTCGAACTGACGGATGGACTTTATTTTTGCAAGATGTGCTGTACTCAAACGCAGGAAATAGTTGAGCAAGGTTTTGATGATACTAATACAGTGCAAATGGGCAGGGCTATTAGGGTTAGACGGGAAAAAAAAAAAGATAAACATATTGATCGTGGAAAACCTTGGTACACTGTTGAAGCTTATCAGGTACTTTTATTGCAGTAAATCTTGTGATCAAAATGTGTATAGTTTAAATCTTTTTTAAAATGGTAAATTACCAGTATATGTTTAATATAGTAAGTATGGTGTTTTTAATGTAAGCAATAAGAATTAACCGAAAAACAAAAGCATTGTTAACTATGAAAGTCAAATGGATACAATTTATGAGATTAATTATATTAAATGGACCAAATCACTAAACAGCAAAATGAATCGAACAGACCAAATAAACCGAATTAAATTGAATGGACCAAATTATATAGGATGGATTAAATAAACTGCTTGAAACAAATAGATTAAATACATGCATGAATCCAATTAAGCAAATGGATCCCTTTGGTCCATTTGATACATTCGATCCTTTACAGCTTAAAGGTATCCTAAACTTTTAATGTGTAGGCTACGAAATATGCATTCTACACCCTGTGTTTAAGTCGTAAGGGACAAACTTCTTTTTGGTTTTTTTATTTTTTGTACTGGTAATTGTTACCAACACAAAACATGATGGTAAATTTTTTTCTAATAATATGTTTGTGTGATTATTTAAATGAACGAGTCTAAGCCTTAATATTGTCTTTAGTGAGAAGTAAAAATTTAAAGTTAAAATAAATATCAAAGTTAAAATAAACACAACATAAATTAACAGACTGGTAAAAGGCATTTTAAAACCGTTGTTAAAACATGAATAAGCATTTACCAGTAACATATAAACATAGATAACTTAACACAAATTATCCTAATATTTAACATAAAAAAAATTTATATAGTAAACTATTTAAAATAATGATAAATAATTATATTTTAAAATAAATTTTTATATACATTAGCAATTACTCCTAAGTTACACAGTATCCTATACATGAAAAAGATAGTGTTAGACTTACATTAAACTTTTACACTAAAATTACAATTTATGACAGCAAACCAAAAGCTATTAAAATATCAAGCATAAGAAATGTGTTGCGTTAATAACTTTCCAGTCATTGAATATTTTATAGAAAAACTTACAACAACATGACCAACAGCAACATAGTGTCTTTTAAAAAATTGTTAAGGCAAAAAAACAAACGATAACGATACAATGATATTTAGAAATATTATTTTAGCAATAGCATACTATAGTGATTGGGGTGCTAGGCCAGGGGTCGGCATTGTTATAAGGTAACCGGGGAAAAAAACGTCTTGTTTTATTATACATTAACTGGATTGGATTTTAATCAATAATATCTAACCTTCTTGAGTATAAAAACAATTTAACCTATTTACTAATTAAATGTTTTTTTTTGCTAAAGGTTATTTTGAAAGCGCAAGTGGCAGCTTTGGTTAAACTTGGTGTTACCACACAACTAAAGGACATTGTCAAGCAAATTTGGTTTAAATATTTACAACTAAGTGGATACTGTGTTGTTGACCAGACTACTTCAAAATTAAAACCCTTAAGTTTAATGACATTTCGAGACGAATATTTAAATGGGGTTCTTGGATCAAAGTGTAACAAAAAAAGTTTATTTCCTACTACAAAAAATTCAATGAGACTTAAAGTTCCAACCAGAAGAACATACAAACAGTAATCATAAATTTAATATTATGTATTTTTTAGTTTAGGCAAAACCCCTTAACACCTAACACAAGTTTATTAGTTTTTTTATTTTAAATTCCTTTTTTGCCTTAATAAATTTATCTGATGCCAAAACTCTTTCCTACTTGCTTGATTACGTTACTTTAATGACTATTGAATACAAAAAAATGCCTACCATTTGTTTAAATAAATTATTTTTATTTTAAAGTGATATTAATTCATCTTCTGATGATGATGACGAAAACTATGAAACTCGGGGAAAAAAAAGAAAAACTGAAAAACCAAAAAAACTATTAGGTTAAAATTTTTAGCTTATCACACAAATTTATTATTAAGGAGTTATTATTATGTTAACCTAACTTCAATATTGTTTAAACTTTGAGTTGGTGTTTCGGAAGCACAATATTTTAATTTATAAATAATCTAATCATGACTTTTAAACTACCTTAAAAAATTACCTACACAAATATCCCTTCTTTAAATTTAGAAAATTCATTAAGATCAGATGAAGAATGGTTTTCACTTGCAAGTGAATCAAGTTCTGACTCTAAAGATGATGTTGAAGACTCCTTAAAATCAAAATATACAAGAATAGATCGCAGAACAAATGGAAGGTTATATATATTTTTGTATTGAAATTCAGTGATGTAAAAATATGCATTGTCTACCTTTTTTAGTGCATTTTAAACAAACTAAATTGGATTTATTTAAATTAGAGATAGGGGTGAGGTCATTCAACTAAGATCAAAAATTAGTTTTCTTACTATTACCAAGTTATTGGCCATTATACAAATTGGATTAAAATGGTGCCAAGAATATATTACAACAGGAGATCTTATATTGTGGATTCAACAAGGATATTTACCTTATATTGGTGGAAATTTTTTAAATATTTTTTAGCTTATTTAAAAAAAAGTCTTAATGTTTTTTAGCCTATTCCATTTATGAGTGTTACTAGTTTGTGTATGATGTAGGTAGTTTTTAGTAAAAAAATATTATAAGTTAGTACAATAACATGATGTTTTAGACTGCCTATACTGCCTACCGCCACATATGAAACTTACAAACTTTGACTTGAATATTCAAAACAAGCCAATTCCTACTTACCAAAAGGCAAGTTGTTTATTTTATAAGATTTTTAACCGTGAAAATATTGTAGACATGTTATGCTGTTCTATTGTTTTAGTAAACACTAGTTTAAAACTAACTCCGTTGTTGTTTTTATTTTTTTAAAGAGTGTTTATTAATTTCAATTTTGTTATGAAATTAGATGGCATATTTACAAGCGTCAATGTCAAAATTTGTAGAAATGCCAGAGATAGCAGAAAGGAGTCCATTTCATCTTATAGTACGATATATTTTAGAGCTTAACCTGCCAAAAACATTATTAAATTTTATTTACAAACTTACATTAGTTGTCAAGTTTGAAAGGTAAACCTTTTTAATTCTTAGAAGTAACTTATTCTACTGTTTATATTTCAGATGATATTGTTATTCAAGGGATTTTGAAATCTCAAGGGATTTTGAAAAATTAAATGAATTTCTAGAATTAAAATATCTTTAAATTATTAATTTTAATATACAGTATGTAAAAATATAACTGCCAAGGCACACTACATATCTTTGTTGCCGTTTTTTTTAAAACATAGATTTGTTTTCTAATCAGAGACTCGAGGCACAAAAATATTCCTGAGGTTGAGGCAATTTCCCTTATAATAATAAGCCTGAAACTCTTATGTGGTTTGGATGAAAAAAGGGAGTGGACAAATGATATAAATGTTGTTAAATGTGAAAAACACATGTCTGGTGAGAAAACTTCTTTTGTATAATTGAATGCTCTTTCAGATAAAGGTTGTTTTAACATTTTAAATCGCTAGCTTGATTCTAGTTTTGTAGTTGAACACTTTGAAAAAAAATTAACTTGTGTATTTAAGTTAGTAAATATAATATTATGTTGTTATATAAAATTTTATTCTTTGAATATGTTGTAATAATATTTATTATATATACAACTAATTCGGTTCTTATTGCTTCAAAATAGATTGTGATCCATTTATTTGGAAAACCTGGGTTTATTATCATTTACAACGAAGAAGTAAAAATCAGTCCAACCCTGCTAATACATTTCATATGAAAGATGTTAATATAGTTGATGATATACAATCTTATGTAGAACATTGGAATAATTTGTTAATTGCTTCCACATTAATTTGCAAGGAGGAGGGGGGGAATAAAATAAGTACTAGGTAATTTTGATTTGTTTTATTTTTGTTAAATTTGTTGTAGTTGCAATAAAGGTAGTTAAATAAAGTGTAAAATTTATTAGTTACAAGAAAGATACGGCCCAATGTCGAACCGAAGTATTCATAAAAATGGCTGAATTAAATCTTGATGAACTCGAATTCCGAAGGGATGCTAGAAATTGTCCTCAAGTCTCACAGAAACCCACTCAAGATTTAAACATGATGGGGAAATGTTTGCAGGATTTGGTAAACAAATTAGCAAAGGATCCTGATTATATTTGGTATGCTGACAAATTTTCAAGGTTTGTTCTTGATTTTTGTTTTTTTATTTTGCTTGTATTAAAATCGTTGCACTGTGTTTTGTTTACATACAATTTAAATTATTATTGTTTCGTAAAAAAGTTGTACTTTTAGATTGGAAAATTTTTCTAAACGAACAAAATTATCATGCCAGTTTGAATTAGTTAACGATGCGCTTGTTAAGGGACAGTTAAAATTCCACAAAACTTATGATTTTGTTCTAACACTGGCCTCAGAAATAACGTGTGCCTGCAAACCACTTATTCATACTGTGGTTCAGGATGTTGAGCGAAGTATTATCGCACCTTATCTTGAAGCAAGAAAGGAGCAGAAACACTTATTTACTGAATGGGAATCTTTTAATGTTGGATAAATTTTAACATTTAATTTTTAAATTATACTGCATATCGAGATTTTATTTTTGATGTGGTGATCTTTCGCCAAATAATGTGCAAATAAATTTTTTTATAATTTTTATTTTATTCATTCCGTAAGTGTTATAAGAATGGTTTGGTTGTCTAAGAATTTAGCTTTACTTTTGGGTGACCTTAATAATGTTACTTTATGGACCCAAAAAAGAATTGGCAAAATGTTGTAAAATGCAAGAGGGATTTCGGCATGAACTGCGAGTACGAAAATTTTGCAAGGCAGTAAATGAACATATGGAAATTAAAAAGTATTAAAGTACGATCTATTAGCCGAAACAGAAAAATTTAGAAAATAATTTGTTTATTGTATATCAATCGATTTAACAAGCCGGCAGCGTGGTGTAGTGGTCAAAACTCTTGGCTCCACTACATGAGTTACAAAGTTCGATCCTCACCGCTCTCATGCTTTTGTGGCCTGAGTAAGGGTCTCGTCATAAATGGTATGAACTCCTGCTGAGCCAATGCTTAATCAGCAGCCTAAGTATGGCATTTATAATTTATATTAATATAAACTGCCAAAGGCAACTCGAGACTGGGTCCGGGTAACAAATGTTACTTTGTTTGGTCATGAAGTCGACCCTTTAACTTCAAGGATAAACAAATATATATAAAATACTGGACGCATTTTTTTGCAAAATGGTAGGTTCATACCGTGTATAGCGCCTTACTCAGGGGCGCTACAGCATGAGATCAGCGGGAATTGAACCCACGACCTCATGTGTGGTGTAGCAAGTATTCTTACGGTTGCCAGAAGCTTCAGCCAGAAGGTTCGGCCTGCAAAAAAAACGCTGGGGGTCGGTAACAAAATTGCCGCGTAAAATGTCAGCTTAAGACCATATTTTACCGATATTTAAAATAAAATTTGACAAAAAGTATAATACGTAAAAAAATTTTAATGAGTTGTTACGATAAATATATATGTTAGTTTTTAGAATATTTATTTTTTTAAAGATTTTTTTCCTAAAAACGTATTTTTAAAATGGATTAATGATGGGCGCTTGTGGCTTACAAAATTTCCTTTCGACTTTCATAATTTTAAAGCCCGCGTTTGATGACCATATTTTACCGATATTCAAAATAAAATTTGACAAAAAGTATAATACATAAAAAAAAATTAATAAGTTGTTACGATAAATATATATGTTAGTTTTTAGAAAAATTTTTTTTAAAGATTTTTTTCCTAAAAACGTATTTTTAAAACGGATTAATGATGGGCGCTTGTGGCTTGCAAAATTTCCTTTTGACCTTCATAATTTTAAAGGCCGCGTTTGATGTCAACGTATGACTTTATCAAAATTCAAAATAAAATTTGACAAAAAGTATAATACATAAAAAAATTTAATTGGTTGTTACGTTAATGACATACATTAGTTTTTAGAATATCTATTTTTTTAAGATTTATGTTTCAAAAACTAATTTTAAACGGGATTAAAGACAAGTGCTGTAGGCCTTCAAAATTTTACGACCAATCGCTCTCGGCCTCGAAATTTTTCATTAAACTGCGGGGAGTCTGCAACGTTAAGCCGGCGTATACCTTTAACGCAAGACCATATTTTACCAATATTCAAAATGAAATTTGGCAAAAAGTACAATAGTTAAAAAAATTTAACATAGGTAATTCAAAAAAATATTTTATTAAAAAAATGTTACTTACCTATGTTTTGAAAACTGTAAAACAATGATCAATTGATCATACTTTATAATGATCATTATGTAAAAAAGAAATTAACTTTTGCAGGTGACATGCCTTTGCAGTAGAGGCTTTTTGTCAATAGAGTACTAGACGGATTTAACCAACAATAAAACATTTAGGCCAACTAAAATAAAATTATTTTTATTTTAAATCAAAATCCGCCTACTGCTTTTTGCATCTTTTAAGTTAGATTTACTTACTTTAACTTTGTAAATAATTTAACTAATATTAACAATTTAATATTAAATTTGTAAAATAATAAATATAGTTATAGTACATTTTTATTATTTTTGTATTAGCGGTGTAAGTTTTTATAGCAACATAATATTTCGTAAAAAATTTAGAGTATTGCTAAAATAAAAAAATCTAAACACCTTTTCTATCTTTTGTCAGTTTGTTGCAATTTGGTTTTACCGCTTTTCTTGAAAGTGCAGACAGGCAGAAACGCTATGGACTATGATTAAAATAAAGAATATGTTTTGTTTACC
This sequence comes from Corella eumyota, assembly GCF_963082875.1. Lineage (NCBI taxonomy): Eukaryota > Metazoa > Chordata > Ascidiacea > Phlebobranchia > Corellidae > Corella > Corella eumyota. Next base: position 9,845,652 of record NC_137494.1, on the reverse strand, counting down.
AACTACAAGCTAGTACAGAGCAAAATTTTTAAATGTAACAGTGCCGGTGGTTGGTTTATGGTTGTTTTTAAAATTTATATAAAAACACTACAATTCGTTGTTCATGCCTTTAAATAAAGTAGGGTAAGGATATAAAAATTCTGCAATTCTAGGCGGACGACGCTAATAGAGCTCTAAATTTTCGACTTGAAGACTGTCAGACTGTTTTTAGATAATTGTGAATATGTCAGTCTGTGCTGGCAACTGGGTTTATGCACTTTAGGTGATCGTGAGTAAAAACAGTTTTTCGTCTATGAGACCATAAACAGTTTATATTTTTAATAAAACATTTGCGAAAAAATGCTGTTTTTAGTTACTGTTTAGGGCAACAGTTGTTAACTTATTTTTTTTAAATCTTCGAGCTAAGGAGTCTGCTGGTCGAAATGACCGGTGCAGTTCACACTAGGATTATTTACAAATGTTATTCATCTATATAATATATAGGTTTATATATATTTAAACCAAATGATTTTACACCATATAAATATTAATAAATTTTAAATCATTAAAAATATTTTTAAAAAAAGTTTGTTTTTGAATGTTTGAAAAAAACTTTGTTTTATAATGGCAAAGAAAGTAACATAATCATTTTTTTGCAATATGCTGATTGAATTAAACGGTTTACAGCTAAAAAAAAGGGTATTGACATTAAAAAAAAGAGCGCAATGTGTGTGTAAGTGTGTGTGCGCCTAAATTTTTGGTACAATTGTGCTTTTAAATTGTTGTTAAAATCACCAATAGCTTATATCAAAAAAACATATCTTTAATTTTTTAAGGTTTATGCAATGCAAAAAAAGATTAAATATGACCCAAGTACATAACTGGCAACCTATAAAATGGTACTAAACCACAAAAGTTTTTTTTTTAAGAATTTAAAACTTTTTAACTTCAGCACCACAACAAAGGGACAAACCTGACAACCCAAAATGTAATGGTTTACTGACTGCTATTTATTTACGAATCATGCTGTCCAAAAAGGGGTCAGGTCTTGAGCCTAAACAGATAGTGTTCTGCTGTCTGTAAACACAAATTAATATTAGTAACAATTTAATGCGTCTGATTGTTGATAATTACATGCAGAAACTTTTAAACTTGGGTTGCAGTTTTTTAAACTTGCACAATTCTTTGTTAAATTCAGGCTAAAATGTGTACCAACAATTTATGTGCACTCAGTTTGTCAGTCAGGCTGTTTCCAAATAGCTATTATTGTGAGCTGTTGTTTATTTTTAAGTTTATTTTTAAACACATTGTGTTTTTTTTAAACACATTGTGTTGAGTGGTAAACAATATTTAAAGAAATGAAATTATCAAACAAACCAATAGTTACAGTTATGTTTTCAATCCAAAACCGTAATTGCCTTGTTTTTAAATAAGTCACTTTTCTAATATTGTTTAGTCATGATATGTTTTTAAAAGGCAGCAGAAATCAATGTTCTTATTTTCTTATTACCTAAAGTAAATGCACCTCTTTTATCTTTAATTGGCAGATAATTTTACTTTTAGCAATGTATAATAATTGTATCAATTTCATGATTTTTAAACACACATACATATTTTTAATATATAAGCAATTATAAATCTGCATGTTGCAAAACTTATGTAGGCATTGTAATTTTTGTTATGTAAGGGAAGATCATCTTGGGCACATTAACCAAAGAACTGATCGCCCCTTTTTTATCTTAGAATGGTTTTTGTAAAGTTTAGAATTAAACATTTTTTAATCAGTTTTTTACATTCATAATATGTTTAAATTTGATGGTGATAATATGTGTACCACGTTTTGTTTTTGGTTTTTATTTTTTGTTTGATGTTGCATTGCAAAAGGTGTTTAATTTTTGTACTGTTTAAGTGTAACTTTTTTTTTGGTCGAAATAACTGGTCATGTAAACTATCAGATCATAAGTAATTGCTAAGTTTTTTTTGTCATAGTCATGTTCTTTTAGCCAATATTGGAATGATGTTATTTCAAACACTTTTTTGCATCTTTAAGTGCGCTGTGATTCGGTGCATATTAGTGTTTGTAAACTTCTTATTCCATTTACCTAGAAAGTCACATGAATCCTAAAGTTAATTAACATTTGGAAAATTTGTATGTGTTATCAGGTTACTGACCTACTTAAAAAAAAACGGTACTAACTTTAAAATGACATTATATATACAACTTATTTCAATATTATTTAAAAATTCACTTAACATTTGTTGTTTGATTGTGTTACTAAATTGGCATTTAATTTTTATTTTAACTTTGGTTAAAATCAATTTAATTTTTTTTTTTTCTTATATATCTATAATTTTTTTAACTCATGACTTTTTGTTTTATAACGAGGATTTAATGAACAATTAAGCTTTTCACACGTTTTATAAATTAAATCCCTTTACAGGAAATTAAAATATATAGTCCATGAGTGAGTAATCAAAATAAAGTATTTAAATCCTTAAAAAGACTTTAACTAAATTTATTAATGTTTTCTGCAAAATAAAACCATAAAAAAATTACAATTTAAGAATTACCAAAATCTCAAAATTTAAATTGTTGTTTTATTTATGCATTTTATATTACTTCGCTAATTTTAAGGTTTAATAACAACAACCTTTTAGGTACGACCTTAATAAATGTCATGTCAGCTTGTAATGGCGGGCAATTTCTAACGGCTATTTTGCTAGACAACGTGTTGACTTAGTGGTTCAAAATCGTTGATGTTATGCCGAAAAAAATATGCGGTCGTAGACATTTGCGATTTAAGTTAAGTTTATATATCACGCTTTTTTTTAAGTTGAAGCCCGAGGGCTTACTTAAATGAATTGAACTTGGTTTTATTTACTAAACATTTCGCCAGACGATATGCATTGGAGAGCAAAGCTAGACCTTATAAAATCAACGAAGTTATTTTTTGTTGGTTGTAAATAATTTAGTTTAAATATTAGTTCAAATTTTTAATATGTTTTCATATTTTGATTGTAAAAAATATTTCAAATACTTTTATTCTCATAGAAAGTGATGGAAATAAAGTTTGTAACAAGAAAGCTAGTATAAATTAATTTCAATTGTTGGTATGTAACACGTGTTCAGTATAATAGTTACAAAAATGTCATCAAATTTTTTTCGCGAATATGTTTCAATTTATTTAAATTATACGATCTTGAAAGCGCTAGTCACCTCAGATTTAAAGGTTAGGTTTTGTAGTTTTTTTAAAAGAATAATGTTAATATTAAAAAAGTATTTTAATGTTTACTGCTATTCCTAATATTAAAACAGTTAGTTTTGATTGTAGTGCCTGATTTTGTCTAAATCTTCGAATATCACAAAATACGTCACGATAACACGGCAGACATAGAATGTTGTGGTTGACTCTGTTTAACATGTACGGAGACTAATACACTTTTAAGTAAACTATTTTATGAACATAAAAAGTTATTGCTTTAAAAGCTTACGATTTAAAAACGGTAAATAATTTATTTTCTACTTATATATATAAGGGTTTTTATAAATATTTATATATTGGGTTTTATTTTTATTATGCTGTTTAATTATTTGTCCGTATATTTAATTAAAAATCATTTTTAAATAAAAATAAATACAGAAGACATGTTTTTTTTATTTGCCAACTATTTGAAGTCGTATTGTTCGCTCTCCCACGACTACCCGGAAATAGTTGAAATGTTTGATGTTTATTGGATCAATTTTCGTTGTTTAATACACTTAAGACAGTATTTAAAAGTACTAAGATTTTATTAGTATCTTGCTTACATTCTTGCTTAAATATCTTTTGTTTTTTTTTATTTATAACTTATTGCGACGCAATAACGATATTTTGATATTTTTAATAAAAAAAATCGTGGTTTTTAATTTTGCACGAAACTTACTATATTTAGAATGTACTAAAATTAAAAAGTCGTTGGTACTGCGTGGCTCCATTTTGTTTTTTATATAATAAGCTTCAAATAAACTTAAACAATATAAAATTTATTTTAAACATGATTAAAAATGTAAATGTTCTAGCCTAGCGTATTGTTTTTTATAATATAAATCAATATTTCGATAAGGTTGAGATGAATGTTATTTATTACATTAAAACTCGGTGTGTAAAGTTTTGAAGCTCAACAATATTTTAAAAAATAAAGTTGTTAAAAAATGTCCGATTCATTTTTTAATTAAACCTTAAAAATTTAAACTTCTAAAGCAATGCATGGGACGTGTAATTATTATAAATAATACATTGTTTACGAGGATAGTGACGTCATAATGCTTTGTTTCACTTTGTACGTTTTAATGGTATGGACTGCGGAATTTCAAAAAATGGAATATTACTGCTTTGTTACATTACATCATCGGTATACTGTTTTTAAATCTGTTTATACACAAATATTTATTTTATTCCACTTTAAGTTAAAACCTTAATTTTTTTTGACTCTATTCTACTTTTAAACGCAACGAGATGGGCTTGAATTAAAAAACAGTTTGCCGACTTTTTCGTGTAACTAACTGTATTTGGTATAAAAATGCGACAATACCTTATTTAAAATGTCAATTTTATCTTAAAATAACTGCGTAAAAGGTACTTTAAAAGTGAGCATTTAAATATGCGTTTTCTATTTACCCTTAGGACAGCAATGGTTTCTTGGTGGTTTCTTTAAAATTAGTAAACAAGATATTATTATTGCCACACCATTAATATAGTATATTTATAAAACTGTTTTATTTTTTTTCGTAGTTGTCAAACTGTCGAATCTTGCAACGATTTAAACTTTTTTTAAACTTTTAAACTCGCGTAATTTTGTTTTGTTCGTAAAATAAATAGTGAGACGAAAAACAACATTAATATTTGATGTTAGTCTAGCCGCAAAATTATCCAACTTTTCGCCTTAAACTCTCATAAGATCGTGAATACTTTGTCAAATGCTTAAAAGGTAATTGCAAAAGGTCGAAATGACTTTTGAGGACCGACAACTTCACGTGTCATAAACCTGTCAACGTTGCTTTAAAACCCGATGGCGTTGATTTCGCTGTAGTATATCGTAGTGATAAAATGTACTTGAACTAACGCGCGCAAGCTCATACAAATCGTTCTCTAAGAATCATTGATGCAGAAACAAGATAGCTGATCTGAACACCTTTTTCGCCATTTAACGTATGAACATTTTTAAGAAAAGGGTTAGCAGAATCACTTTAGGTTAATAACACTAAAGGAATACAAATGAAGTGTTAAAAATCTAGTTTAAAGTTATGAACGTAGTTGTTTAGTTTAAATAAAATTGTTTTAAGCTTTAGCTAACAAAGAAGAACAATTAGAATTAAACGGTTCTAATATAAGTTTTAATTAAATTTGTTCGTATAAAAATATACTTCGTTTTTGGCCTAATTCAAGGATATATTCGTCGTTTTGGTTACGTAGTTGTGTTACATTAAACGTCGATTGGGTCGTTTTATTGATGTATTGACTTTTTGGTAAATATTGATTGCGGTGACATATCAAGCGAGTTGTTTATATGACTGTGATCTTAAAACAAAAAATATTGTTTTTTATCGTATAGTCAGTGCCGCATAGCTGAAACGGTTTAGTTAGTGTTTAAGATGAAATAAAAAATGAATTGTAATGTGATGAAGTTTATACTGATGAACCTCTTTTTTGACTTTGTTAAAACTTTAAGATTTTTATTATTAAACTTTGATTGTGGATTCTTTTTAAAAAAATTGTTTCTTCAAATTTTTAAATTATAAAGGTATTTTATGTTGTTTTGCTAATTTTTTAATGGGTGAACGTTTCAAGTTTTGTATTGATGACGTTATGTTTTGTTTCTAGCATAAATTTCATAACGTCAATTTATAAATTTTTATTTGTTGAAAATATTAAATAAAAGCAAATTTATTGAACCATAACCATATTTTAGAAACAAATAAATCATTTTCGTCTGTTTATGTCACACTTGAATGATTTTGCTGTTAGCGGTAACGTAATATCTTGTTTTTAACATTTTTACGCAATTTAAGTTTGTTTTGCAGCTAAATGTTTGTTTTAAAGTTGCTTTTTAAATATAAATTTTATTTTACCACTTTTACACTTTTTTGCGAGATTGCATTTATTTGGTTTTTGAACGCCTTAAATATGGAATTGCGTGAATGTTAGTTTTTAAGTAAATTTTATTATTTTTTTTTAAAACGTCTTTTTTAATAAATTACGTTCTTTTTTATTAAAATTTAAATATTTGCTCTAGTTTTGGCGAATTTAGACGTTATGTATTAACGGTATTTGTAGTGCAGGTTGATTAGGTTTAACGAATATTTTCATTCTAAATTTACTTATTAAGAACATTAACAAAAATATACAATTTAATGCAAATTGACAATAACAGTGAATTTCAACAAGCCAAATAAGCGAAGTGTAATTATGTGCGCGCTACTTATATTGGTTAGAGAGTAACTACGTCAAAAAATGCACTGAAGCAGAACCAGTATAATGTTAGCTCAACGAAAACCATAATGTTGTTGGGATTTCCAAATTTGTGCATTATGGCTGGGAATTTTTTAAGTAATATATTTAAATTCATTATTATTTGATTAATTCAGTAAGTGTGAAAAAATAACAACGATATCTGTTGCTTTACAGTAAGTTAAAAAAATGAATTTTGTTTAAATTTGGTGATTCCTTTCTGTAATGGAATTGGTTTATACTAATCAAAAGTTTTTTTATATTCTGGCAAGGTAAGTTGTAAATTATTTAAATTAATTGTTAAGTCTTAAAAATTTTAAAAACAATTTTTATTAAACGTGGTTTTAAATTATAATTAATACCACAAACCAATGCAACAAACATAATTTTGGTTTAAATTGGTTACCGAAAATCTAAAAAAAAAGCTTATTTATTTTAGGATAGAATGAAAACTTTTTTGCTGTTGTTTTGATATGGAAAACACAGAAAACAATATTTTACAGAGTCACACAAATATTTTTTCACTTTTAAATAACTTTGTGGATCAAGCTGGTGAACTCATTGTTACAGCAAGCATCGACGAAACTAACTCACAACATTCGGTGGGATACTGATATCATATTAAAACTTAATAGCTTTAAAATATAAAGTATGTACAACTACAACAATTGAATAAATAGTGACTATAATATAAATTTTATATATTACAGTATATTTTCTAACGTTGGTATTTTAATTAAAAGTTAAAGTAAAAGTTTGTGTTTTTAACTAAAAGAAATTTTCAGGATATTAACTTGGATTATTTTTCTGATTGTGAGAAAGAACAAAATTTGTTTGAGACCAAAGACAATTTATCAGAAATAGAACAAGTAGAAACTACAGAAAATAAATTAGTTGATCTTGAGGGTTTAGAACATCAGATTTCTGAAAACCCTGTTGAATTTGTTGAAGGTTTTTATTATAAATTTTTATTATTTGCTTTTTTTCATTTGTTTTTTTTTAAATTAAGCTTGGACAAAAAAGAAAAAATTCTATTTGGTAAACACTATGACATTTGGCTAAAATGTCATTATATTTAAGTTGTGTTCTTTTAACAATACTACATTTCTCTTTAATTTCTTTTCGGTTAAATGTTACCTGCAGTGAAAATATCATTTTATTTATATATTATGTTTTTTTTTTGTTGTATTAGTGATCCTTAATTATAAATGTATATTAAAAATTATTTTGTTATTGTAGCTTATGTAGTACTTGCTTTAATGTTAAATTTTCTTTTTATAATTTAAGGTTCCATTTACATTCTACCTGCACTGCAAGAGGAACATATCGATCACAAAAATATTTGTAAAACTATTAGTGAAATTAAACTGAACTCAAACACTATGTCTGACCCTTCTACATCTAATTTTAAACAAACATATCAGCCAAGTATTCAACCGAATATACAGCCTAATACAAAAAGTAATCTACAGGGTGACATGCAAAACTACCAAATTTGGCAAGGCAATCAAAACCAGGAATTTTCTCATCAAAGGCAAAATACTGATGCACAAAATGGATTAAGTTATGGAAACACTTCATTTGAAAATGGATATTTGCAAGGATTGTTGCCTGGTAATGAATATGAAACCTATTCTAGATGTGATCAAATGGGAAACTTTAATCAAGTTTTAAATCGAGATTTTTCTTCGCATATGTTAACCCAACAAGAACTTCCACCTAATTCTTCAGCATGTAACAAGGTTCGTTAAGTTTAATTTTCAAAAATTTATAATTGTTACAAGTTTAGTGTTTAATAGGATCTTGATTACTAATCCTTTTATTTTTACTATAATATAATGTAAACCATGTGAGATAAAGATTTTTTACCTTAAGTCTATAGGTGAGTTTAATATTTTTTAAACTTTTTTTAGCTAAGTTCTTACCACCAAAACACAACGTACAATACTCACAACAATAATATCAACACTGCTTTCTACAACAACATAAGTGAAAAATCTTTAAATAAAAAACATACAAGTGAAAGTGGAAGTGAAGAAATTGAAGATCGAAGCCAAGAAAAGAAATTAACAACAACTCCAATTCCTTCTGATGCTGAGAAGACATCTAGTGGCTCAAGTGTGAGTAGTGGAAGTCATGAAGACTCTCCAAGCCCAAATTCGAATTCCAAACTTTCAGTTGAATCAAGTGTTAGTATTAACAATGTGCAAGAAGTTGAAATATCTGAAAATGTAATTGAAATCAATGAAAACACAGAGTTTACGGCTCCAGTTATTCCTGTTTCACCTTCGAGTCCGATAAATTTTGATCAACCAAATACAAGTAAAGTCAAAACTTGGGTCTCGGACATAGTAAAAGGATCAGATGAACAAACAAAAACTGACAAACATTTATCGTGGTCAGTCTGCAAGGAAGAAAGAAGAAAAAGAAGGCACAAGAAAAAGGTTATACAACAATCTTTAAATAAAAATTTATTTTACAATCATCATGGTAACAAACATCAAAACAGTGAAAAATCGTGCTCTAGCAATATAAATCGAACTCAAATTACAGAAGTAAAACAAAGTTATTCATCCTACAGTGGGTTAATTCCTAAAACAACTGCCGACCCCACTAGTATTAACCCTATTTTACCTCGGCCAATAACTTTAGAAAAACTTAAATCAGGAACAAGTAAATCGAAATCTGAAAAAAAAATTTCTAACAAGGTAAAAAGAAAAACAAAGAATCATAATAATGAGGCATTTCAGCATAGTTCAGACTTTATTGTTCAACACACTAAACCTCTTTCCACAATAGAGAAAGATGGTTCAAGAAGGTGGCAAACTGTTACAGCAATCCAAGGTCCAAAGTTACCACCAATGCTCTCAGAGCGAGATCGGATCCCTAAAAGAGGAAGGCCATCCAAAAAAATGACAGAATTTAATCTTAAATTTAAGCCTGATGAGGTGCCAAAAAAACCTCCAACAAGTTCAAAATCAATGATGGAAGTACCAGGTGCATCAAGGTTGGTTGCAATGTATACAATTAATGATAAAGGGTGCATTGAAGAGTTGGGTAATAAGCCTAAAGAAAATCGAAGGAGTAAGGAAAGAGCAGAAGCTTTTAGAAACATGTTGTCAGAGATTAGCAAAAAAACTTCAATTCAAAAAAAAACTGCAAGTGCAAAAGATGTTGTTGGTGCTTTTAAAGCTGTAGGTGTTCGGACAAGAAAACAAGTTTCATCAACTTCAACTAAAACCTTTGAAAAAAAGAAGAAAAGGAGAAAGAAAGGTATGTGTGGAGATGATACACCTGTGGCCGACTTGTACCCAAAAAGAGAAATGATAAAACCACAAGCATTGGAGGAAGATAGAATCTATACTTTTTCTGAACTTGCAAAACAATATAAGATTTCAAACTCTATACTTTACAGAGCAATGGAACAATCACAGAGAAGCTCTCTTAATAAAACAAGAAATGTAAGGCAAAAAACAAAAGAAGAAAAACCATTAAAATACACTGAGCAGGAAATTCCCCCAAACAAGCAGGATCATAGTTTTTCCTATGCTGGGATTAAAACTCATCAAACCGAGGATAAGGAAAACTATAGTTCTCATGATAATAATCATAATACAAGTGTTGAAGAATTTACACAAGAATCGTTCAAGAGTGAAAAAATAAAAAAGAAAAAAAAGAAAAAGAAACACAAAAAGAAAGAAAAAAACGAAAATGGAAAGAGAAAAAGAAGTAAAGACAAGAAAAAGAGATCTAAAAAGAAAGAAAGACTTTTGACAAAATCAAATGATTTAGGTTCAGCTTTAGGAGACCTTAATAATGATTCTAATATTTTCAAATCACAGAATATTTGTGAATCAAAAAAATCGTCCCCCGAAAATTCAACACTTGCTGGTTCAGTAAGGAATAAAAGTTTGTCCAGTGTCTCGGGATGTGATGAAGCTTATGATGGTGGAGATAGTTCTTCTGATCGTGATTTTGTTGCAACAAAAACTACATCAAAACAAGTCCCAAAAATTGTGTCATCACAGAAGACAATATTTGGTGGAAATGCTGTCTTGCCTTCCTTTCAAGGAATTAAAGAACATGGTGGTTTGATTCAGTTTTCTGAGCATACCAAAAAGTTAACAGAGCTTAATAAACACAAAAAACATAAACATAAAAAGAAAAAGCTTACTAGCAAATTGAAAAGTATTACTGACCCAAAATTTGTAAACGAATTGAATGACTTAATTCGAAAAATGAAGTTGCTAAAAATAACAAACGAAGATTCATTTTTGTCAGGCTCTTTTATTAAGCAGTGTTCAAATGTTTTTGCTCATTCAAAGTCTAGTTTTTTTAGTCCAATTTCATCTGATTGTGTAAATTCCTACAGAGATCCGTTTAAAAATAATTTTAATCGATTTCCAAGTCAACAAAATGCAGCAGTTTCTTCCAAAATTAAAAATATGTCATTTTACTGCAAGTCTCCCTTTTTTGTTAATAATGGTTTCATTAAACCTTATAAGGTTGCAAATACAAGCCTTACCACAAAAATGATTTCATCTTACAAACAACAAACTTCCCAGATTGTAAATAACAAAGAATTATTCACAACTCAATCAAGTTTTTTCAGCAATCAAAATAAACAAAACAATTTATTTTTTACACCTAATCTTATAGCTAAATCAACTAAAGATTCTGAAACAGAAAATCAAAAATCACTAAAAAAGAAGAGGGGATGGCCTTTAGGTAAACTCCGTGGAACACGAACGAAAAAATTCTTATTTGACAGAAATTTTGAAAGTGATTATGAATCAGATATAAGCAACTTAAGTACAGAAACTAAAAAGTCTACAAAAACTAAAAGCAACAAAACTTCTAACAACAGTGGTATGAGCACACCCTCAACAACAGACGACAGCACAGCTAGTTCATTTAATCATGAGCTTGTGGATCACATCAAAGCAGCAATAACAGCTAAACTGGATGCTTCTGTGTCAACAGATGTTGTTACTAAAACAGTTGATGCGGCAGTTGCTAATTACCTACAAAAAGTTACACCTGTCACAGATGATGTCCCAGTAATTGAAAACATAGAAAAAGACTTTGAACCACCTATAAAACGTGCAAGAGGAAGACCTCCTAAAAATATAAAAACAAATTTTGTCAAATTACAAACTGAAAGTAAAGATGAAAAAACAAATGAATCTCATCCTAAAAAAGTCTGGGTATCAAAACACAAAGTAACAGCATCAACTTGTAAGTTAAACAGTTTAAAACAAAGAAAACGAGGTCCTGGAAGGCCAAAAAAACTATCTAACCAAAAAACACCTTTAGCCAACCTAAAATCACAAGTTTTGTGCAAAAAAGCAAGTAAATCTTATGTGCCATCATCATGTTGTTTAAAAAAGCAGTTAACCAAATCAAATCATAGAGAACAAACAAGTTTAATTTCAAGTGCTCGTGTCAAAAAAGCTTTGGAAGCATTAGTGACAACTACAGCATTAGATAAACATATTCAATCAACAAAATGGTTAGCACAAGCTAATAAACCTGAGCCAGGAATGTACCACGGAACAAATGTGGATTTACATATGAATGAAGCTATTGAATCAACAATCAAAACTGCAGCCTTGGGTCAAGATCACAAGAATATGATTTTAAAAAAAAGTTTGGAATTTGTGGTTGCTAAGCTGAAGAGTAAGCAAAACCAGCCAAACAATTTACTGAACATAAATGACAACAATAACAATTCAATTCAGGTAATATAAGTGTAATATTTTAAAGTGATGCTTAGTGATACAATTAAACAAAAACATATTTTATTATATAACAAAACCAGGTTAAAATTTTTTGTCTCCTCAGCTTAAATAAGTTATTTTATTTCATTTTTTTTTAATTTTATAGACAACTGATAAAAAAATAGTTAGTAAAAGTTCAAACCTTCAAATTTTTAATCCTTCTGAAAGAGCAATCACATTTCATCAAAAGGATGGTAATCCACTAAGGTATAAATAAAATCTTTCTGTTGTATTTACAATATGTGGCATGCCCTGTGTTTTTAATTATAAAAAAATTTTTATCCAATTTTATTCTAATAATTTATCATACTTTACAGTGAAATAAACCCTCTATTATATCCCAATAAAAACAAAGTATTTCAAAGTGCCGGATTTTTTTGTGAAGATTACAAAACATCAAAGTAAGTTTTTCACAAGTTTTAAATAAGTAAATTTATGTAGCATGGTTGTAATTTAAATATGTGTGAATATCTGTGTAAAAAATTGTTAAAAAATATTTACACAATTTAAAAAAAATCATTTTGCAAAGGTTTAACAACATTTTTTACAGTGATGCACACGGAAATGATGACGACAAACAACAAATTCTCCCTCTTCCAAATTACCCAATCGATATTTTGTTTAAATCTAAAGATTTTCAGCTTCCTTATGACATCTGGTGGTCATATAAAAACCAATTCATATTTCCCAATCAAAGTTTTTCTACTCAGTTTACAAATATTGATAAAAGTATGGAGTTACTTTTTATAATATTTAAACAACTTTAATTTATTTGAAAAAAATTGGTAATTTTTTTTTACTATTGAAGGCTGATTTTTTAAAACTCTATTGTGTTTTTAGGCGTTTATGTCAACACACAGCCTAATTTTGAGAAGAGTAAAATTAAAATTTGTGAATGTAAAACTTTAGACCAATGTTGCCAAACAAATTGTGTAAATAAGAAGATGTATATTGAATGTTCACCTGAATCTTGCCCTTGTGGACCCACGTAAAAAATTAATTTAAATTAAGACAAACAAGTGTACTTTGCTTTTAAATATTCATTAAATTTTTGCTAAGTTTAAATAAAATATTGTAAGAATAAGTAATACTTTTTTAGATAGTAACAATTTGTTTATGTTTATCTAGATGTAAAAACAGAGTCATTCAAAACAAAAAATCATTTGAAGGAATTGAAATATTTCAAAAGGGAAAAAAAGATTACGGAATTAAAAGCAAAACTTTGATAAAGAAAGGTTATTTAAATGTTACTAGCTTATTTGTAACTGTAATAAAACCTTTTTGGTGTTTTACTTTTTTAATGATTAAAATTTATGCAAAAAAATTAAACTTTTTATAATTATATATATTAAATTGTAAAAATAAATTGAAAAATATGCAACAAGTTTTAAAATATTATCATAAAATGTTAAAAATAATAATTTTAGATGAGTTTATCATTGAATATGTCGGTGAAATTGTAAGCAAACAAGAATTTCTACAAAGATCATGGAAGTGTTACAAATACTATAACAACTCTTATGGTGTAAAACTTGGAGAGATTGGCATTGTTGATGCTCATGTTAAGGGTGGTGAAGCTCGATTTATTCAACACAGGTGCTCTCGTTTTAATAATCAATCCAATTTAATTTTACTGAATGATGCAATTCTGTTAGGCCTATACAGACTTTTTTATAAAACAGTTTACATATTTAAAATGAATGGTTGTTTATTTTGGATTACCTTAAAAATAAATAGGGACTGTTAAAAGAAACTAGTGAGGACTGTAAAAGTACAAGTACAAGAAAGAGTTTGTTAAGACCATTAAGAATCATAGAATTAGAGAGAACTATAACATATGAAAGCAAATTTTTGCAGGAACATAAAAGTTAGTTTTAGATTTTTTCTGTAAAAATCTAGATTTACTTGCTGGCATGACTGTGCATTGTTTTACCTTTTTAATTATGAATTTTATATATACACCCCAATTCTATACCCACCATGGTATCTGCCCAAAGACCAGAGTTTGCAAACAACATTTTATTGAAATTTAGGTCAACATTAAAAAAAAATTTTAAGTACATTTCAGAGGAGGGCTAGAGAAAACTCGGGTTAATAAAATAGGTCACATTGTTAATAAAATAGCAACCTCAAGCATATGGACCTTAAATTTAAAAAAAAAATTTAATTTTCAGTAGTTTGCAAACAACATTTTATTGAAATTTAGGTCAACATTAAAAAAAAAAATTTAAGTACATTTCAGAGGAGGGCTAAAGAAAACTCGGGTTAATAAAATAGGTCACATTGTTAATAAAATAGCAGCCTCAAGCATATGGACCTTAAATTTAAAAAAAAGTTGTTGACGATCGCAAATTCTGAGAGAGAATCAGCAAAGACTGTGAAGTACGAGAGGGATTCAGGGAAAAATGTAAAATTTGAAAGTGAAACATCAAGAACCGTAGAGTATGAGATAGATTTGGCGAGGACCATATGGTACTAGATTTGTTTGAAGACCGCAAAGTAAAAGTGCAATATTATTTTTTGTGTTATTAATTAAAAAGTATTTTTAAATTTATACGGCCATTTTTTATAAACTTTATTGTTTTATTTAGCTAATTCTTTGTTGTTATTAAATATTTTTTAAATATGAAATTTAATTTATAATTTTTATGTTTGTGTTTAAAAGTTGTAACCCAAATTGCGAGATGCAAACTTGGAAAGTTTTGGGAGAAGACAAAGTTTGCTTGTTTGCTAAAAAAGAAATAAAATCTGGAGAGGAGTTAACAGTTGATTACGAAGATTATTTTTGTGTGGTGCAGGAGCAAAAAATTTGCAAGTAAGTTAGTGCTAACTTTTTTTAAAGTGATAGTTACAAATGGAAAAAGTGAAAAAACTGCTTTTTACAAGTTTTATTATGTAGTAACTGTATTTGGTTTTAAATTGTTTTGTGTTCTCAATAATCACATTTTCTTTTTATTAAAGGTGTACAGAAATTTGAGTTGTGATAATTTTTTCTTGTTAAGCACTTATCAAAAATAGATTACCTTACTAAAATAAACTATGGAACAAAATACTGAATCGACTTTTTTATAATTTAAAAACTAAAATGTTAAATTTTATTCCAAGTTTAATATAAAAAATGTTTTATTTCATAATTATTAATAAACTGTCTTTGTATAACATACTTTTTTGGGATGACTTTTAATAACATTACCGTTGTAGATGTGAAAGTCCAAATTGTAGAAAAATTATTAACAGAAAAAATCAAAGTTTTGAACAAGAAAATTTACAACCACCAAAAATTAAGAAAAATTCAATGAATGGAAAAAAATATACAACAATTTGTGTTAGTTTTCGAATTTTAATTCTTAATTTCAATAGTTGTATTTAAGTGAAATAAATTTTATTAATTTTAATAAAGTATTTTTAATTTAGCAAAATTCTTATTAAGTAAAACAATTTTTTTAGGATAATAATGTTCAGTTTGGGATAGAAGAGATTATTGTGAATCACATTCCAACTATTTCTAAACATGACAGAAGTTTAATTAAAACCAAAAGAATATTTCTTCTTCGAAATCTTAATCAGGTGTAGTTTTTTTTTTGACTTTATGTAACTTAACAATTTTTGCATTAATACATTTTCTTGTTAATTACTTGTTTTAATATATTAGTAACATAATTTTTATGTTAAGATAAAATATCAGCAAGACAAACACAATCTTCAAACGGATAATGATCAAAGTTTTGCAAAAGAAGGCTTAACAACTAACAAGGTAGCCTACTTTTTTAAATATACAGCAAAGTTAAAACCAATTAAAAATTTAAGTGAGTTATTTTTATAACAATCCTGTATCAAGTAAAAAAAATCCTAAATAACATTTTTAACAGGCTACAAAAATGGTTGATGAAACAATTAAAGAAGTTTTTACTGCTGTAATGTCTTGTAAGGATGAACTCGGGATATCTTTGGCTATTCCTTTTATTAATTTACCTTCAAAACTACAGTGAGTTAATTTCTATATTAACAATGACTATTAGGTAAAAGTTATTGTAGTCGAGGTAACTTATTACTGCATTAGAGTTAATTTTTTACATGTTCATATTTATAAGGTTGTCAGCTTGAGAAATTGCCTAAAAACTAGTTAATATTTATTTTTTGATAAGCAATACATTACGCCTCCAACTTACATACCATAGATAAAAAAATTATGAATAATTTACATGTTTTATCATCACCATTTAAATTAAAAACAACAATCTAGGAAGGGATAGGCAACTTTTTAGCCTTATTAGGCTTTGGAGCATTCACAACACACACTTACTTATTCAGAAATGTTTTAAAATTAGTGTGATTTTTTTATTTATCAAATTTTTTTGTGTACTTGCTATAGTTAAGATCTGATCCCTTGACTTATTTTCCTACTCTAATACAATAATAAAAAACTGTTTTTTTTTGATAGTTTAAAAAAAATCTATTTTTCAGAAATCCTGAGTTATTTAAAAACAAAGATGAAGCTGTTGATTTAAGTTGTGTAGAATGTAAAATTTTGAACGAAAAATACAGCAATATTGAAGCTTTTTGTTCTGATATGCTAAGTGTTTTTAGGCATGCTGAGGTATTTAAAAAAATATATGTATTTGAATGTTTTGTTAATAAATTAGAAGATAGGCTAAACATTATTAAATTTTACCAGAAATATCATGGACGTAAATCAACACTAGGAAAAGATGTTTCAAGACTAAGAAGAGCTTTCACTAATGCTAAACACTCAATGGTGCATTTGGTTACTGAAGATAACTCTAATCAAAGGGTAGAAACTTTATTGTTTTCTTAAACTATTACTAATATTTTGATGTTAAGGATATTTTTCAAACCTTTAGAATTATTTTGAAACTATAAATCAATATTTAAATATAAGAGTCTGTTTTTTTAGTAAAAGCCGGGATATTTATTGTATAATTATTATGTTGTTGCAGAGCGAAAAAGAAGAGATAATGGAGATTGAAAAAAGAAAAAACGGAGATTATATTCGATGTATTTGTGGAATTTATAAAGATGAAGGAGTTATGATACAGTGCGAAAAGTGTTATGTAAGTTTATATATTAAACCAGTTAAAGCTATTTTTTTATTTTCTTTTTATAATTTTTTTTGATTAAATCATGTAATTCAGATAGTTACAAATGTTATTTTGATGTATATTTAATATTTTTCTTCTGCTGCACCTAAATAATAACTTAAATAAAAAACCTAATGTTTTAACTAAATTTTTTTTTGAATTTCAATTAAATTGATGGTTTAGGTTTGGCAACATTGTGATTGCATGGATGTTGAGGCAAGCAACTACAATGATTTAACTCCATATTTTTGTGAGGAATGTGATGAACGTGAGGTTCCTGTTGAAGTCGAGGTCATTCCACAACCTCCTAGTGCTCCTCCCGGACACACCTACTATTTGACATTAGTCAAAGATGATTTGGTGGTTAAACAAGGTTGAGTAACTTTACAATTTTGGTTTTTACTCAGTATTATAGGCTGGTAATAAATTTAATATAAGTAACGTTTTATCAGTTTAATCTAAATTAAAAATGCTGTTTTTTGGTAATCTGAACCCCTCACACCGCAAACATTTTAGGCTCTTTATTTAAAGGGGTTTAAAAGTAATTAAAGGGGTTTTTAAATGTTAGGGGTTTATATGAAAGGGTTCAAATAAAGAGGTTTAAATTTAAAGGTTTCAGTTGTAAAACATTTAAATAAAGGCGTTTAGTTGTAAGAAGTTTAAGTGCTTATGGTTTAAAGGTTTGGGGTTTTGTTGTAAAGGGTTTAAATGTCATGGTACCGCAGTTGACAAGTCATTAATAATCATATTTTTTTGTTTAGGAGATTGTGTTCGATTAATTCATGATCATAGATTAAGACAACGAAGCTCAGCAAACCCTCCTCTTCGAGCTTCTTATCGCATCCAATCTCACTTGACTCCAGACTCTCATGACTTTTTCAGAATCATTAAACTCTGGACAGATGACAGGTAATAGTTTTTTACAGGATTTAACAATAATTTAATTTATTTTAATATTTTTATCCTTTTTATGATTGACATTTTTTCATTTTTTTACATTATTTAATTTAGTGGGGATAAGTATGCTTATGGTTATCACTTTCTTCGACCTCATGACACAAAACATTCAGACTCGCGCTTATTTTACAACAATGAGCTAGTAGCCACTCCATATAATGAAATTGTACCATTAGAGGCAATAATAAGTCAGATTTGTGTGATGGATTTAGAAACTTACATAAGTGGACGGCCAAAGGGTAAAACTAATATATTATTAAATTATTTTACATTTAAACTGTTTCAAAATTTCTATTTTTTTTAATATTAATAATTGTTTTATTATAGGTGTGAAAGAAAGTGACGTTTACGTATGTGAACACAGGGTCGATCTCTCACTAAGGTTGGTCAACAAACCAATCAAACAAAAATACCCGATCTGCACCAAATCTCATGTTTTTAACCATTTTTCAAATAAACTGGTTTTAACCAGAAATACCGAGGTAAGAGTTAAATCTTAACATTTTAAGCTTCTTTTTAAAGCATTCTTAAATGCTATAAATATATTTTGTTAAAGGTTCCCGAGCAATATAAAAAGAACCAATCAAAACGCACACAGTGGTTACGCTCCATTGATCACGGGGAAAAGTCGGACGACGGTAAAAAAAATCAATTCACCTGAATGATCAAAGAATTTTTTAACTTATACCATAAATCTCATTTTTATGCAGAAAGCGTGATTGGCGGGGATGACTCTTTTATGGACAAAACTAGTAGCCTGACAGCTTCTTATGTCGTCAATCGTAACATTCAATGTAATGCAGATAATAATATTAAATCCACGAAGAGTAATGATGTTAAAGAATCATGTAGTAGTGACGTCGTGAACGAAGAGTTTCCTGTAAATAATGAGATCGATTCTGACGGAGAAGGAAAAAGTCCCAGAAATGAGAAGAAAAGAAGACTAAGCGGAATTTTAAGTAAATTGGTTAAAGATGCAAGCACAAGGTGAATTTTTTTTTAAATGAAATACGTTTTTGTAAATTGTTTATTTCAACGTTATACTGTGCTTCAGGCAAAAACAGGAAGATTCCTAACAATGTTGAACACCATTATTAACTTGAACTTGCCAGCTTCAAACTAAAAGACTTGCCAAGTTAAAAATTTTTTTACTTTAATTTTGTTTGTTGCAATGAAATTTTTCTTCGCTGTTGTATTTGTCGCGCTTTAATTATGTAAATCACTATATCGTCATCACATATCATCTCTCTGTGCTAAAAACATGGGAATCGTTGCATTATGTTTTTGGTGTATTCTATAAGTTATGTTATATGACGCCAATTTTATTGGTGTCTTTTACGCCAATCTTATTGGTGTCATACACTTTATAAGAGTAACGTCTAAAGGTGTGCTTACACAGGTGTATTTTCGCGTTTTATTCATTTGCAAACTTGCGATCGACTATCTTGTCACGGCGCTTATAACAAATTATATTTGAACTTTTTTTATAGTACATAATTTTCTTCATTTTAAAATGTTTCTTTTAGCTTATATCTTGTTTAAACTAGCGTGAATAATCCTACGCGACGTTTTTTGCGCTTTAGTATTTTTGCTTTAAACATATATTAAATATAGTGGATGTGTCATATTGTATTTACCATTCTTATCTGCCAACCAGTTTGAGCTTGATTGGTCCTTGCTTCTTGATGTTCCAATAAAATATATTACATTTTTTATGTTTAGTTTCGAATGTGTTACCTGAAAAGTACTAACTAGATAAGTACAAGGGGCATTTTGTCTGCTTCGGATCAGCAAATTAAGGAGCAAGCAACAAATGGTGTATACCTTAAATTCCCGTTTTATTTTGTTTGTCGTTTATTAAGCTACTTATTAAAAAATTGTCTATTAAAATATAGATGTTATAAAGTATAATAATCATTGGCTTCTGCCAAGTTACCGTATATGTATGTAACCGAAAACCATATAATGAGACATATTTTTTAAACCCTTTACCAAAAAATGTCTTTCGAAAAAGGTAAGTACTAGTAGGATAGTTCAAGTTGGTTGATAGTAAAAGTAATAAAATTTTATTTATTTCTCAAATAAGGTGTAGCTTTCTATAAATACAAAATAACTAGCCTCTATTCTCAACGCGACCAGTGTATTAATAAATATTATTAAAGTTATTTTGATTTCTTGGGGCCCGAATTTTATCAATATTTTTGCTGATAATATCATGAATAGACGAACAGGCATTTCGTAGTTCTGCTACCATTAGCCGCAAGCCAACAAACTGCTTTTCGTCTTCTTCAAAAATATAACGCGAATAATCTTTAATTCCTGGTCTCTTGGATAGCTGAGTAATAATTTTTGCTCGAGATAAAAAATACCCGGCTATTTCCTCCTGGTTACTGACTAGGTCTTGCTCAACCGATTTTAGCTCACTTAAGGTCTCTTCCTGTACCTGTTTTTGTTAATTAATGTTAAATATAAAGTTGTTTATTAAAAACTATGCGTAATAATATAAAAAAAAAACTTTGCGTAATAATATGTTGTCTTACATACACGTGTTTAACATTTTTTATATTTGTTTTACAATTTGTATAGCGTTTACTCAGCTAATATTACTTAGCTGTAACAGTTTGCGTTTATAAGACATTAGATAACAATGTGTTACAATGTATTTAATCAGATTTTTTTCTTTAATTTGTTGATTAAAATTTTTAAAATAAAGATTATAGGACTCTAATATTAATTTACCTCCACTCCAAAATTATTTCCATCTTCGATTTTAGGTATAAGTAGAATAACCCACATTCTTAAGGTATTTACTGCCTCCAAAAGTTTTACTATCTCCGGTTTAATAGTTTCAATTAGGCCAACAATATATTGGTTTGTATTAAATACTAAATTTGTTCGTTGAGTTTCGCCCTGATCGAAATTAGACGGGTTTACATTTTTCAGAGATTCCCGGGTCAACTTTTTAACTTCAGAAATGTTGGTCAAGTTAAAACCTTCTTTTCTTAAAAGATTATCAAATTCAATAATCTTAGAAGGAAAAAAATCTTTAACCAACTGCTCTGCCTCTAAAGATATGCGAGTTTTAAAATCTTCTTGTAAGTCCATTTTGTTTATTTTTAATTATTTTAGTTTTTTTTATTATTTTTGTAAATTTTTAAAAGTAATTTAGTTGGATATGACGTAATAATGACAACCAAAGTACTATATGATTTTTTTGTTTTCATAAATTTTATGTTGAATTTTTTTTTTTGTCCATTTTTTGTGTTTTAATTTAAATATATTTTTTATGGCTCAAAATCTTTGATTTTAAAAGATTTTGTTATCGTCGATTCTTCTTTTTATTTTTTTTATTTTTCGAGCAATTTTTTAAAAGGCAATTGTTCTGTTTTTATAAGTCGTCTAAAAATTGTGTAGGCTTATGTTGTCAATTTTTTTTAGTAGGCTGCTATATTAAATTTAAATGTAGCTAATTAGTGTTTAGAAAATAGCCGGTGAAGAAAAAAAAATGTTTGAAAGTTTTTTTGTTTAACATATAAAAACTTGTTTGGTTTGTTTATTAAAAACTTGAAAAACACCATTTTGTTGTTAAATTTTTTTTAATTTTATCTTGCGTTATCAATCTTTTTTAATTTGTTATGACCAATTTTTTTTGGCTATTATAAAAAAATCCATGTTTGCTTATTAAAACCTAGATCAATCATTATAAAGTTTATTTTTAACTCAGTATTCTATTTAAAATATATTTTAAATATTTATATATTTAAGGTAATATACAAAAACACAATTTTAAATCATACGTTATTTATCATATAAATCTAGTTGAAATATTAAAATTCTATGTTTGTATTATTACGTTCTGGTTGAAAGCACACATGTCTGTTTGTTTAAGATAGCACATGTGTTCAAATGACCTTCGAAAATGGTAAAAAGTAGAGTAAGTCACGTTTCAATAAGAAATTCATATTTGAAAAAAACCTATGATACATAACTAATAATATTTTATTTATTTAACGTTACTACTTAATAAAAAGTATTTTTTTAATATATATACTTTTTAATTAATATAAATAAGCACGGTCGTCAATCTGATGCTGTAATAACTAAAATAACTGAATAACAGAAAAATATTCAAATTATAATACAAAAAAGGTTAATTTTAAAGCAGTAAATCATTTAAATTGTAAAAAAAATATACTTGCTTTAAATTAAAATTTTATTATTATATATTTATTGTAGTTAATCTTTTGTTATGATTTATAGGTAGGTATTTGTCTTTTTTTTATTTAGTTTTTTTCCACATCCGCATTAATAAAAGTAAAACAAATTTAAATATACATAACATAAATGCAAAGAAAAAGTAACAAAATTACTTAATGCACTGGTATTTGTTAGTTGTAACGAAATTAAGCATTGCCATTTAGGCAATTCTTAACCTTTTTAAGTTTTTGATTTTAATTACTTATTCTAAAGTTTTCTATTAGGATTTAATCTTGTATTGGTAAATAAGTAGAGCGTTGTTAATTAAGCAGCTTCTAGTTAACTAGTAGTTAAAATGAAACAATGGTCCCATCAAAACCTTATAATTACTGGAGTTACAATTCCAATTGGTCTTATTATTTGCTGGTGGGTCTTCAAGAAAACTTCAAACAGAGATGAAGACAAAAAAAGTATAGAAAATAAACGTAAACAGTCTAAAGCAGACCAAAGTTTAACTCAAATATCAAAAAATAATCAAAATCATAAAAAAGTACAAAATGGTGAAATAAATTTTGTACATAATAATAAAAACAATTATGAGATATCAAAAGATAAAGATATTGCCAAACCATATAATGATTTTAATCCATCCGGAAGAATTGGAAATCCAGACAGTGATCATGAAGCTATTGAAAAAGTGTTGGCTTTAAAAAAATGTGTGTTAAATGGGGATAAAATTGAAATAAAACCTATAAATCCTGAGGTTGTTCAAGGTGATGAAAAAAATTTAACAAAAGAAAATTGTATCCTGCAATCTACTAATGAAAATAAAAGCAAATTCGACGAAAACAAACAAAACAATTGTAATAATAAAACTTTACAAATATTTAAAAATCAAAATTTGGTGATAAATACCACTCATACCGAACAAAAATGTGAAAATGTTTCTCAACTAGAGTTAAAATCAAAAAATAAAACTGATGAAGAGAAACTTCTAGAAAAAATGAAAAATTTTAAAATGGAAAGCGACAATAAAATTTGCAGCGATAGTGAGAGTTTAACCACGACTGAAGATTCTGCTGAATTGCAGAATGAACAAAACTTACAAGATTTTCATCAAGAAAGCAGAAATACGGTTGAAAGTAAAGTAGTTACAAATATGAATGGAAATCATAATAACTGTGACAACAATTTTGATAAAAGTAATGGACAAGAATTAAACTCCGTTGAAAATGCCAAAGAATTATTAAACTTGGACATTAATACAAATAACAACAACAGTATTCTATCATTAAACAATAACACACAACACGAGAGCATTGAAGAAGATGTTATTTCCAATGAAGATGGTCACATTTTTGAAAAACGTTCAAAGGCAGATGATACAGCTTCAGATGATGTAAGAACTAAAAATTTTAATAACAAATAATATGTCTTAAAATTATTTTAAACTACTGGTACTATTAAATCACTTATTTAGTAGTTGATTAAAGAAAATGATAATTGAGATTAAAATGTTTTTTATAAAAAATTCATCACACATCGTGGGGCTTTAAATTTTTTTTATATTAGTGTCTATCAAGTGATAGTGAAAATGTAAGTACAAACTCAAAAAAAAGGGAGCTAAATAATTTAAAAAACTTTGACGAAGAAAAAAAATTGAAAGATGTGGAATTGTGCGAGAATTTGGATTTTGAAGTTTTTGTTGAATTTCCATCAGTAAGTTTTTTTTTTATTTTTATAATTCTAACTAAAAAAAACTAGATTTTAAGATAGGTCAAGCCCATTTATTTGGTAAGTAAATTTTTTAATCTAATTTAGTGCAACAGCAAATTTATTAGATATAAACCATTATAGAACTTTTTTTTAACCAAGTTTAATATATAAATATACTCTGTATGTATTTTAAACAAAACTACCAAAAATTATTTATGCGAATTTGTGCCTTTGCATAAATAAATCACCCCTTAACTTGGCGTCAATGTTTTTACTCTTTTTAAGTAAATTTTCTTAATTGCTTTTATGTTAATTCCAACAAATACCAAACTAAAATCATATAAATAGTCGACATGGGTTAACTAAGTTCTATTTAATAAATTTTTCTATTTAACAAAAAAATAATTTATATATATATATATATAACAATTTTTTTTGTATAATTACAGGATTTGGTTGGTTTACTGATAGGAAAACAAGGTCGAAACATTAAACAGTTAAAATTAGATTCAGGTGCTGATATTTTTGTGCATGAGGCCCCATCACGAGAAGATATTCAAGTTTTACAAATTTGTGGTAAGATGACTTGTTTCTATTATGTGTTTTAATAAAAATTATCTATATTTATATACAACATAGTATTTAACATTATTTAAGGATATTTTGATATTTCAAAGTAAAAAGTCATTTTCAAAAGAATGATTAGGGAAAATATT
Organism: Corella eumyota; assembly: GCF_963082875.1. Lineage (NCBI taxonomy): Eukaryota > Metazoa > Chordata > Ascidiacea > Phlebobranchia > Corellidae > Corella > Corella eumyota. The sequence goes on along the minus strand of NC_137494.1, from coordinate 9,820,720 downwards.
CTATGTAAATTATGTGGCAAAATTAAAATAGACCTATGTTATTTTTTTAAATCGTGAGTTTATATAATGTGACTAAGTTTAGGGGTTTACTAAAATGAATTATTAAACAACTAAAGTCTAAAGGCATTATTAACCCAATAAAATAAATTAACTTTGAATTTTTTAAATATTTAGGAACTCAGTCTGAGGTGGAAAGTTGTGTTTCACGAATAAAGCGAAGGTTCACGAATATTAATTTATCCTCATTTGATGGAACATCTCTTGATCTTTCCAGTCATCATTCTGGGGATTCCCCGGCTCCTATGTATCCCGTGGCAAATATTTCGCGAGTAGGTTTTCGTTTGAAAATTGATATATAAAAAATATATAAAATTTACTAATATATAAAACTAATATATAAAAAAATTATTATTTTAACCATTATTTTAATTTACAGTTTGGTAAAATATTTTTTTAATTTTAGAACTATATACCTTTTAAATTTGTTGATTGCTTGTCTTACGAGCTGCATTTTAGTTTTTGAAATATGGTTGCCATTCGTATTCCTAATAGCTTATTTGTCAGTGATATTTTCCTATCCACAACAAATTTCATTTTTTGTTTTGTTTTAAAGGATTCTAACATTTTTAATTAATTAGTTGCAACTTGCTGAAGGAATAACAAGTGATGTGATTGTGTCGGCAATTGCAGATGTAGATTGTGTGTTTCTTCAACAACATCTTCATCCCTCGTTTCAAGCACTAACTAATCTAGAGCGAGCAATGTCGGTTTGTTACTCTGATCCCTCTACACCAAGTCTTATAAGTCCAATCCAAGGTAATAAATCTAATGTTTATTATTTAAACCTTTCACAATTAAGACCATTTCCTGTTAGTATTAAACCAACATAATATTATGAACATGTCAATTTATTAAACTGCTGCTTAAGTATTCGTAGCTAAACCATATTTAGGTGCTATATACATGTTTAGCTACAAAACTTTTAAACATAATATTAGTATATTATTAAAAGTTTTTAAATGTATTTGTGATTTATTAAAACATTTATGTTAAAAATTTAACATATCAATATAATTTTCTTTATCTATTACTATTTTGTATGAATACTGTGTTTAAGTTGTTATTGCTTAGGAATAATGAAGTACTGGGTATTTGCTCAATAGGCTTAGTTACCAAGTTAACAAAAGCTAAATTCAGATTATTAACAACTTAAGTAATTTAATCTATAAAGGCAACCCTGATGTTTTGTTTAAATTTATTCAAAACTTTCCACTATTTTCATTTCTTCATTTTAAATTTTAAACTGCAATTAAAACATCTAAAACTTCATTTTTTTATTCACGTGTTAATACAACAGTAGATACAGTCTTGGTTAAAAAATTTACTAAATTCAAATATAAGTTATTACCTTTAAATAATGCTGATTATATTTTTTATTTTTAAGTTGGTCTTATATGTGCTGCCAAACAGCAAGGAACTTGGTATCGAGCTCAAATTGTAAACTGTTTTGAGAATTCAGAAGAGATAATTATTAAGTTTATGGATTATGGGGGTTATGCTACAGTTAACGAATCTTCTATTAAGCAAATAAGGTTAGAATGTCAATTAGCTGTTTTACATATTTGTTGTGTGGATTTTAATGTTTTTTTATATTCATTTTATAGTCATTTTGCTAATATAAGCGAGGCTGTGTAAAAATATGGTATTACAATATAAACCCTAGATAACATAATAAATGTTGTAACTTATTGTTTTTACAGAGCTGATTTTGTTACTCTACCCTTTCAAGCAACTGAATGTTATTTAGATAACATTGTTCCTTCTAAAGGTAATTTTATTTTAAGTCTTTATTATATCTTTAAAACTAATATTTATATTTATGACATTTTTTTTCACTTCTATCTAACATTATAATATCAATTGAATAAAAAAAGTGTAATAAGGATTTAGTTTAAGGCATTTTATTTTATAATTGTAGTGTTTATGTTTTAATTTGAAACTATTTTCAAGCTACAATTTTAAACCATTATTTATTTTGTGTAACTGCAAAATCTAGTTATATTTTGCAATAGATAACGTCTTATATAAAAAAATCGAGAAAGGTCCCAACTTGACAAAAATTTATATAAATTGTTTTTTTCATACAACATTGAAAATTTAATATTTAAACTGTCTGGTAAATATTTTTAAACCTTTTTTATTAGATAATAAAAACATGGAGGAAAATGTGATAAAGTTACAAGAGATGCTAAAAGAAGGAAGATTCCAGTCACGGATCACTGGTTATCGAAGTGATGGAAATCCTAAGATTCATCTCTTTAAAATTTTGATGGGAAAGGTTTGGATTTTTTTAGATTTTAGTTTTCAAAGTTAATTTGTTAACTACTATTTTTTGGCTATTTTAGAAGAATCTACAGAATAACTGGATTAAATTCCTTCTAACGTAACTAACATGTAGTTTGAAATTTTTTTTAATTTAATTTATTTGTTCACCAGGTCACTTTAATTAACCAATCAATGGCCACCAATGGTCTTGCAACCTGGGTTGAACCTGCTCCACATACATTATAACCTCGTGGTGTTGTGACTTGCATTTATCAATTAAACTAAAACTTCGTTATAGAAAAATTAAACCCAACTATACAAACATGTTTTTTAAAAACATATTTTTAAACCGTGCTAATTGTGTAAAACTATTTTGGTACAAATTTCAACTGTGAGATCTGCTGCTATGGTTGAACACTGTAACGATTTCACTCTATTTTGGTACCAAATCTCTTATTAAAATTTATTTGTACTTCGTTGTTGTATTCGTCGAGTTCTTAATGGCAATGACGTATTTATGCAAGTTAACCCTTAGTGGCAAAAACTTTTATTACATGGTTGTTGCTATTATTAACCGTGTTTTAGTTAAAAAGTTTTTAAAAGTAAATTTAAAGACTTGTTTAGATTTAAGAAAGTGGTGATATGCTATAAATATAAACAATTCATGGAGCTTTTTTTGCAATAACTTTAGTAAATAATTCAATTAATCCTTTAAATTGACACAAGACATGAATCATTAAACTTAGATCTTTAACTAAATTTGTACTTTTTTTTGAAAGTTATTGGTTTAATATTTAAGGTATTTAAAATGGCCATAAAAAATATTAAATAGGAATTCTACTGGTGAAAAATTTTAAATAATCACTGTTTTAGGCCTTTTGAGAAAATGTTTTCTTCGTTATAGTGTTCCAGGTTTTTGTATTTATTCGCCTATTGTTAAAACCAGTTAAAATGCACAATGTTCCAATATAATTTTTCAAGTTTTGAGATTTCGGTTAAAGCGAAGTTGTTAGCGTGTGTGTATTTTTGTTGTTGTAGTGTTTGTTATTGTGCATGTCCAAAATAAACCAAATTTAACAAAAAAGGTTATAGATGTGGTGTTTAATAAAAGTGTCAATACATGAAAAGGGCTTCAACATAGTTTCCCTATAACTTATACGAAGTAGGTTTTCTGATTATATTAATGCGTGGTAAAAAATGTTTTTAACCTATGTTGCTATTCGGCGAATAGTTAAGATTTTAGTGCATTTTTTTTTTAGTGCATTAGTGCATTTTTTCGGTCCACTTTATGGTGAGAATTTTTGTGTTTAAAATAAGTGGATAAAGATGCTTAAAGCTTGGTTAAGCAATAGATAGAATGGGATTAGGGCAGCTTGTAAAACATTTTTGCCATTATATAACATGTGCTTTTTCTTCAAATACAAAGTTTTGAAAAAAGTGAATATATATTTTTTAAACTAATTGTTAAAATAATAAATAATTTTAGGCCCCTATCTTAAGAATCTAAGTTACTGTATAGTTTAAAATCTTATCTGTAGAATTTACAAATTATAATATCAACCTATTTAATTTTTTGCACAGCTATAGGTGGCATAGGCTATTGTAACGAATCCGCCATCTTATTGTTTACGCCAAGGTCTTATCTATTCTGCAGATCACGTGTTTACACCTATTGCCAATCTGTTACTCCTTATCTCTATCACGTGGCTTAATCACGTGATGTATTAGTTCAACTGTTTCGGATGTATTTGTATTTAGTATTCGTGGTACAAGCTTGTGAACGGTTGTATGTGTATCTTTCCGCAATAATAAACTATAAATTATAATACGGCTTTTCGTACAAAAGACAATCAGACTCGATTGTTACATTGGAGGTCCTGCCGAGATCCTGGTTCTTTGAAGTCGTAAAGAATTTTAAAGAAATATTGCTGCAAGAAATTACAATCGTGTGTTTCACACTTGTCGAATATAAAAATAGAAAATATTTATTCAAAATGGACCAATTTCTAACAACATCAATATCTATAGAAATTAAGTGCGTAGTTGAACGCGAGCTCTGAGAAATTAAACGGGAACTAGCGTCCCTGAAAAATAAATTAGATTCAAAGATGTTGTACCAATCAACAGAGCTATCAAGATCTAATCAAGAGCTAGAAAAATATACCGGCGAAACCGACGTCGAAGATTACTTAATGAAATTTGACCTTATGTCAAAGGCCAATGGTTGGGATTCACGGGAAAGCGGCTATAGACTAGCGCTAAGTTTATATGGTAAGGCTGCCAGTATCGTCACCAACTTATCTGGAAGTGACCGTACATCAGTAGCAGTTTTAAAAGATAAACTGCGTAAACGTTTTTCTTCCCCGAAGTTAAATTTATTGAACGAGCTACATAGCCGAAAAAGAAGAATGAACGAATCCTTAGATTCACTTTCAACCGACATTGCCAACATGGTTCGGCAATGTCCGATTTATACCAATTCAAGCACAAAAGAACTAGAAAAATTAAAGATGAATTGTTTCATGAATGCCATAAAACACGATGAAGAATTGCACTCCGCAATTTATCACCATTTACCATCTACAATCGAAAGTGCCCTGGAAACTGGACAACTTTACGAACAGCTGTATCGAGTGGATTTAGGCCCTAACTCAATGTCGTGTACCAGAACTAAAGACTACATTACAAAATCAAGCCGTTCTAATTTACCATGTGCGTTTGATCCAATCTCCAGTCCGACAAAACCTTTTTCTTGTACAGAAATAAACACAATTCAACAACCAAAGGTGATTACTACCAAAGATAAACTAGTTCAGGAAAATGAAACTTTTTATATGCCTATTCGTTCTATATCAAAATCAAATGACGATGATACTATTGAAAAGGAAATTGCCCAGGCCCAATTAGAAGACCCTGATATAATAAATGTAAAACTTTATCTTAAGCCAACTCATAATATAATTTCCACAAAGTTTGATGGCCAGCTATCTTCATTCGTGATCAAAGATGATGTTCTATTTCGAAAATGGGAATCGGCATCGGGGTCAAAATTCCACTTACAAATAGTTGTTCCAGCATCGCTGCAGGCAAAGATTTTAAAGAAGGCAAATGAAGGCCATAAGGGGGTTATGTCGACGCTGAAGAGATTACGACGACGTTTTTATTGGACATCAATAAAAGCTGATGTGATTAAATACAAAAGGCAGTGTGCGGGGTGCAAGGAAAGAAAAAGAGATAAAAATGGAGAATCGCGAAGTTTTGTTCCCGGAGAGACGGTCTGGCTTCGTAACAAAAGTTCGGGTGGAAATTTACAAAAAGACATTTGCGCAGCTTTTGTAATTACGCAAAAGCTCAATGACAATACCTATCGCATAAAAAAACCAAAATGTTCAAACAAACCTATGGTCGTTAGCAGAGCAAGGCTTCATAAACTCTGTTAGTTACATGGTGAATTCGTTTCTTATTTTTGTTGTATATTTCTTGCTTTCATCGGGAAGGGAGGAATGTAACGAATCCGCCATCTTATTGTTTACGCCAAGGTCTTATCTATTCTGCAGATCACGTGTTTACACCTATTGCCGATCTGTTACTCCTTATCTCTATCACGTGGCTTAATCACGTGATGTATTAGTTCAACTGTTTCGGATGTATTTGTATTTAGTATTCGTGGTACAAGCTTGTGAACGGTTGTATGTGTATCTTTCCGCAATAATAAACTATAAATTATAATACGGCTTTTCTTACAAAAGACAATCAGACTCGATTGTTACACTATTTAAAGATAAGGCCAGACAACCAAAATGTAATTTTACCTTTTGCGGTTTCTGACTCTTTATTTTAAAAAAGATAACAAATAACTTAATCTCAAATAGACGATGTTGTTAACATCATAACGTTACATTGTATAATTTTTTTTAAATACAAGTAAAATTAGTAAAATTTGTAGCGTAAGTCCAGTTAAATATTTGGGTAGGTTACAATTTAACTTAAAAACAAGCTTTGTTAACACAACTATGACGTCACATTGGTGCGTACAACAATTTTACCTAATTTTATAGGAGTTTCAAAAAAATAATTTGATGCCGAAAAATTAAACAAAAAATGTCAGTAAGCAAAGCAATACATACTTCGTCGAAGCGGTACAGGTAAATTTACTTTTTTATAGATTGCTTTGTTTTTTTATTTTTCCCTTTTACTCTTCGTTTTTTTAATTTTTTTTCTGTTACACCTTATAAACGTTTTTAAATGTAATTTTTATATGTTAAATTAGTGTTGATGGAAGAAGAATAGGGTCATTACAGGTTTCCTCTCCAAATTTAGTAGATCTTCGCACAGTGGACATCCATTTGGGTGACATTAAAAAGATACAAGATGAATTAGAAAAACAATCCAACTTTCTAAACACCGCTAGTAATTTTCGAAAATGTAAGTGTTTAAATATTAAATTATATTTTTGGTTATTTAAAGTTTTTTTATTAAATTCTGTTTATTAATTTTTTTAGCTATGCACAAACTAATTGAGTCTCGCTTTTTCTCGGGCCTGATAATGGCTGTTATACTCATCAATACATCAATGTTAGTTTTATCAACGTGGAGAAACGTAGCGATAAGATTTGATTATTATTTTGCTGTACTGGATGGAATATTTATGGCAATATACGTGGTAGAATGTGGCTTAAAAATATATGTGTGGAGGAGCGAGTACTTTCACCAAGGCTGGGATATACTAGGTATGTCGAAAAAACGTTTAAGCATTTAAAAAATAATTACCTACAAGCTAATTATAAAAAAAAACTATTATCTTACTTTTTTCAGATTTAATTATTGTTTGTACAAGTTTGTGTGAAATGGTTGCTCCATTGACCGTAGGGGCTGGAACGTTTAGTGGAGGTGGAGCGAGTATATTTAGAATTTTACGCGTTCTTCGCGCATTAAGATCACTTCGTGTTTTACGAACTATTCGCTTTCTTGAAAATATTCAAGTTATACTTATAACTTGTCTTCATTCATTTCAATCTCTTGGTGCTATTTTAATGCTAATGGGAACATTTTTAGGTAAAATTATGACAACATTTTTAAACGTAAATTAGATTTCTATTGGTATTATTATTATTGAAGTTGACTGTTCTGTTTTATAGTTATATTTGCCGTGATTGGACGGGGATTATTTGTCGATAAAGACCCAAAACATTTTGGAGACTTTGGAAAAGCATCTTTCACGTTAATCCAGCTGCTGACTTTAGATGATTGGTTTGAAATATTTACTGGAATGACTGATTTGCTGGGTAAAATCTAAAATCATTCTTTTTTAAACCAAATGTTTCATTTATTAGCGTTTTTACAACAAGATTTTTATCCAAGAATGAATTTAAAAAATTTAAATACAACGCAACTCCAATTGCTCAAGCTTTATATTTACTCACATTATTAGTTTAAAGATATATCAATACTTTAACATTTGTAAATACAATGTTTCAAGGCAAACTTTTAATTGTGCTTTTGTATTTAAGGTTACTTTGATGTGAAGATGTTCTTTTTTCTACTTTTTTATATCATCATTGAATATTTTGTTTTTTTAAAGTGAGTATATTAAAAACAAAGTTTGAAACCACTTATTTAATAGTTTTGAATATTTATATTGAAGTGAATTTACTATACAACCTAAACCTTTTTTATGAGTAATGAGATAATGTTATATCATCCATGTAATATCTCACATATTTTTTTATTTTAGCTTATTTATTGCTGTTTTAGTGGACAACTTTCAACTTACATTAAGGGTATGTAAATATATATTGTTGTTAGTTCAAAATACATTCGTATCAAAAGTTATTATATGCGTTCAAGAAAAAGTGATGTAAGTTAAAACATATTTATTCGTTTAGGACAAAATGGTTAGAAAGGCTGAAGAAAAAGAAAAGCTGGATCAAGAAAAAAAGATGGTTATATATTAATTTACAACATCGTACTTAAAATGTTAAAATGACTAAAAAGGTTTTACAATTGTGTTAGGTATATCTGTATTTAGGTGTTTTTTTATTGTTAATCACTTTTACAATAATTTATACATTTAATGAAAATAATCTAAATATGTTTAAGTTACGAAAAGAAACTGCAAAAGAAGAAAAAATTACTAGTTCTGATGATAATTTTGAACATTTACGAAATCAACTTTTTATGAAAGGTAATTATTTTTGTGAATACGTAAATTGTGCTGGTAGTTTGTTGGCAAACGTTTTGTAAGCAATGTTTTTAAATTTATTCACTGTCAGTGGGTAAAAAAACTACGTTTTTATTTCGTTTTTTTTTTTTAAATGTTTTTTAAATTTTTAAACATTTTTAGTTTAAGCGCATTATATTTACTATACATAAGTTTTATGTTGCTTTTTTTAATATTTCTTTGTTTAAGTTTGTTAAATTACTTTATTTAATTGTTAGATGATAATTCGTTTAGCGATGATGATTTCGAGGTTCAAAAAGATTTAATCACGTTTATGGAATGTTCAAGTAGCGAGTAAGTATTTTAGGGGAGGGGTATCGCATTTTTTTTCTTATTGCTACAAATTTGGTTTTATTTTCTATTCTTAAAATACCGGTTAATACTTTTGGCATCAGGATCGAGTTTTATTAGCCATTTTTGGATATAAGCGTTGTAATAGTTTGCTTTTTAAATTTTTTTATTTCGTTTTTTCGCGCAGTGTTAAAAGTAAAGAATAAATACGATATACAAATAATATTACAACAATGCAACAGAAAAATAACAAAATCAATTTAATGATTTAAAACATTCCATAAGTATTGATGTTTATATAAAAATTTTAAGTATGCTATGGCATGGTTACCAAACCCAGTATAAATTAAATTAATAATAATTACGATAGAATAAAATACATTTTACAGAATATACACCTAAAAAATAAATAAAAGTTAAATAAAATAGGGGAGTGTCAAAATAACAAAATAAATGCTTGTCTGTTTAGTAAAATTAAATTAACACACCGAGTTGATATACGAGTGCCATAAACTAGAATCTTATCTGTTGACGAATTTCTTAGATGCTGCCTTGTATCGTTTTTATGAACGTAATAATATTGTATCTGTCTTACGCAAATTTAGGGAATGTCAGCTCGTTGAATGGTACTACCGATTAATTCCAGCTCTGGAAAAATATTTTCATAAACAGTATAACTATATTTCTTGTTTGGATAAAATCATGGATCTCATTGTTGATGTAAGTTTGTTACCTTGTGTTTTGTTAAATATATTTTTATTTTTTTTAAATAATTTTATCCATGATGTGGGAAAGTCGAACGCGCGACTTAAACATAGAGTAACATCAGTTACTCCGACCCAATCTCGAGTTGCCTGTGGCAGTTTGAGATATTATATCTTGTAATTGCCCTGTAACTATACTGCTGATTAAGTGCTGGCTCAGCAGGAGTTCATACCGTTTATAGCGCCTTACTCAAGGGCGCTCAGCATAAGATCAGTAGGGACTGATGCCACGACCTCATGTGTGGTGTAGCAAATGTTCTTACCACGACACCACGCTGCCGGTTAAAAATTTGCATTGGCCGGGAATCGAACCCGCCCCCTGTGGCAGGCGAGGATTCTACCACTGAACCACCAATGCTAATACTTATAGTCATAGTATTTGTTATTTTTCACAATTAATAAAATTTTTGTTTTAGCCTTTGTACAAGTATAAATTTTTATTTTATGATTTTTAAATAACTATAACCCTAACTTTAATAATAAGTCGTTATGCATAGACCTATACGAAAACAGTTTTTGAGCATGTTTTGTTTTTAGAATACCGACGATGTAATTGAAAGACGTTAAATAAACAAAAAAAAATTACACTCTCTATTTGTTATGTGGCAAACAATTTAACTATGGAAAACCTAAATATAGAAAATATAACAAAGAGGTCAAGGAATCGTAATTGTGAGGGATATTGGTATAACAATATAGCTTAAATACCTTTAAATGACGCTCTTTTATAAATTAACAAAAAAAAATACACGGATCTGCAATTTTTGAAAGTGCAACTGATGGTCAATTTAGCTAGCTTTAATGTATGTATAGAAGTTGCATTCTAATAAAAATATAAATACTAATACCACAACGAAATACTGAAGTTATTGTTAAATTTCTACTTAGATTGAAAACTAAAAACTAAAAATAATTTTCTAAATATGTTTTTTACTTTTTTTTATTATGACAAACGATTATTCGCTATTTAAAGGATTAATATTGCTCTATAAATTGAACAAGTAAGCATCTAAATACAGGGACGCCGAATCTATTGGAAAGAAATTGTTGGAACGGATATTAATTGAAAGGAAACAAATGCAACGAAAACAATTGAAACGGAAACAAATGGAACGGATTTCATAAAAACGGATTTTGACGGATTTATTTTTAAGACGGATTTTTAAAATGTGGAAACAAATGGATTGGATTTTATAAAAACGGATTTTAACAGTTTAAATTTTAAGGCAGATTTTCAAAATGTGAAAATTAATTTTGAGAAAGTATTCATCTAAAAAATACGCTTGATTGTGATTCGTTCCATTGTTTCTGGTTTATTAGTTTTTTTTTTCATTTGTTTCCGTTTAATATTTTCCGCCAAAAAATTATCTGTCAAAAAATCCGCTGCACTAAAATCCGTTCCATTTGTTTCCGTTTCAATTGTTTCTGTTTCATTTGTTTCCGTTCTATTTACTTCCGTCCAATAGTTTCTGTTTTATTTGTTTCCGTTCCATTTGTTTCCTTTTCATTTGTTTCAGTTGCATTTGTTTCTTTCCAACAGTTTCTAGCGCTCCCTAAATACAATAAACAAATAAACACTTTAAAACAAACTTAAAGCATTTATACTATTTAAACATTACATATATATATTTATATTATTAAATTCCTACTTGTTTTTTGGTAATGATAGTTCCCGGTATTAATCATACCTTATTACTAATATAGTTTTAGTTTAACGTAATAGTAAGCGGTATTTTTGCCAAACATTGATCTAAAAAAATTGTTATTTTTTAGAAAATTTAGTCTTTTTTATTAAAAAAATAAATACATATTTTTTTAATAAAAACTTAATGAAATAGTATCAATTAAACACTTTAGAGTTTAAATTATATTAAAATATGAACGAAAGCAATCTGTCCAAAAAATTTGAGACTGGGTCGTTGCCTAACGTAGGACTAACTTATTTTGGCCATGGAAACTCGCACTAATATAATAAATGCCAAGGAAGAAGGGCTTAATAACTTTTATCTTAATTTTAATAACTTAAATATGGCCATTTATCAATTAAGCAGGATGTTAAAATGATGCAAAATATAAATAAGAGAATATGTGTTTAAATGGATTTTAACTTATGATTTAACAAGCTTTTGCAACCATTTGCTTGGTAATCTGCGTTAAAGAGACTAATAACGTTTACATACCAGTATATAATCATAAGAGAAGAGAAACTCATGTTTCACCAACTATATATGATCATATATAGGTAAACCTAGGAGAAACATCCCAATGCATGTTTAAAAATCAAATGCGATTAATTATTCAAAGTCTGTTAATAAGTTGTTATTATAATGACGTGAAAGCGCCTGTATTATGCGATGTATTTTATATATTTTTCACAATGCTCTTTTTATTTTATTCTTTTTGTGAGGTATTACAAACCTTGTGGCAAAATAAAATAATAACCTTATAAACAAAGACTAGAGGTGAGGAAGTAAAACTGAAAAACTAAATATTAAAACTTAATTAAATGAATCAGATTTAAAGCATTAAATAAATTGCTTATCTATCACATATTTATACAAACAAATAGTTGTATAATGTATTACTTAGTGCAGTTCGTACGCTGTACCCTAAGTAATAATAAATATATAAATTAGTGATCATTATTTAGTATAGTCAAACTATTGTTTATGTCTTTTTAGATGCTGGATTAGTAAAGATACCTCCACTGGCGGGTACTCTCTTCTTTCTACTTTCGTGGCGGAAAAGAAAATAAGTAAAGAAGATTAAAGAAGATGGCCGAAATGACAGCAGGAAAATGATTCCAGTTGTTCAAGCTGACGTGGGAAGGATTGTTAGGCCTGCAGTAATTAAAGAAAGCTTTTCACATTTGTATAAGTTTTATTAAAGTTAAGCTTAAAAACCTTTAAGTGTTATTTAAGATCACCAAGGGTTGTTTGGCAAATCTGAACGTTCAGTTAGAGCTTTAAAAAAAATTAGCGTTTGTCTGAACAAAACTATTTCGTTTTCGATATCAAAAATAATTAACCAAAATTAAAAATATTTATATCAATTTTTTAACAAACATGCTTCTTTGTTATGTAAGGTTATAACTATTGGTGCCTTTTACGTAATTAACACCAATTTAAAACAAAATATCAGTTGTCTGAGAATGTCATCACTTTTAGTATATACGTGTGATTGCATCACTGATTCATGTTGCTAGCACAACAAATTTACAATAGCAAGTTAATTACTGTTTCTTTGAGATTTTATTTAAAGAATAAGGTATAACTGATTTTATTTAGCGACCCTAGATTTAATAATGCAGTTAGACTTAACAACAAACCATATTAGTTTTTTTAGTTTTATTTTACAAACAAGCTCACAAACATCCTTAAAATTAAAAGTACCCTTTTAATTGTACGAATCAAAAAAAAGAACAAATAAAAATAAAAAATTAAAATAAAAACGCCGAAGAATGAAGGAACAAAAAAAGAAAAAAATAGAAAATAAAGAAACGAAATATGAAAAAAAGAATTAAGGAGATGACATATTATTTTTTTGGGATACTGCCAGGGTCATTTAATCGTCCAGTCCATCATATTGGCGGATATTGTTAATATGTAGCTATTTTTTAACTTATAATTACCGTTAGATTCAAAATTTTATATAATTATTTGTCGCTAGTTTTTAAAAACGAAAGTTTGTTTAATATAGCCTAATCGTAACAACAAATAAAAAGTCTGCGTGATTTTCTTTTTTTTAGATTTTACCTCTTCTTTTTTACTTTTTCTTATATTCCGTTTCTCATTTTACGTTTCTTTAGTTTTTTTAATTCTTTATTTTTCAGTTCTTCCATCCTCGGTTCCTTCATTTTCTGTTCTTTCATTTTTCATTACCACAAATTGTCTGATCACACACACCCACGCCACCGCCCCTGCTTTTATTAAACATCTTAGTTCACAAGTTTAGTGGTTGGCACTTAGCGCGTCTATTAAGATTTGGAATTTAAGTACCAACTAACTGACAGTCAGACCACGGCCACAAGCAGTAATATTTTAGACACCTTATTCCACCGCCTGCAACTGTGCACGTTTGTTTATTTAGGTCCACGGAGATAGGTAATGAAGCAGTATTACAATCAACAATGATTGACGATTAAAAATGTTTTTCAAAATGAGAACATTATCAATTATTTTAAGAAATAATTTAACTCTTAGTCCTAACTGTCAAAACGTTAAACAAAATGGAATACGAAATCTGGCAATGTTTTCAAATACGTTAAAACATTTTGAACGAAAACTGATTTGTGTACCTCCCGAAATAATGTATAATGTTGTAGCAGATGTGGACAGATATAAAGAATTTGTTCCCTACTGCATGAAAAGTGATGTTATTGTAAAAACCAAGGATTTTGACAAAGCTAAACTCTCAGTTGGTTTTGGTCCAATACAAGAACATTACAACTCAAAATTAACATTTAATAAACCAAGTTTTGTACGCTCTGTATGTACTGATGGTAGATTATTTAATCTTTTAGATTGTACTTGGGAGTTTTTACCGACTCCCTCTCCTACTAGATGTGTAGTTGAATTTAATGTTGTGTTTGAGTTTCGATCAGTTATGCATACACGACTTGCTACCATGTTTTTTAATGAAATTGTTAAAACAATGGTGTTAGCCTTCGAAAAACGAGCTTTACAAAAACATAAACTAATTATTCGTCAATGTAAAAGAATTAATAGCACCAATATGCTTTAAGTAACGCAATATTGTAATCATTGTTTTAGGAAATTTTTTGTCTGCCATCAAGTTGTTGTTATTTGAACTTTGTGGTAATATTTTATGTTTTTGAGATTTTTTAAATACAAATTAATTAAATAAATATAGTCATTCGACCTATATCTTAGTTATTTTTGCATTTTTAAAATAAAATTGTGTGTTAATTTTTTTGTTATAATTGGTTAAATAGAAAGTGTAGCTACTTAATATATATACTAAGTAAAGTAAAAAACTTATTTAATTATAGTTTTATTTGTTGTTTTTATCAAATTTATGTTTATTTGTTTTTACTGTGAATGCTATATAAATTTTAACTGTTTTAATAAATACATGGATTTAATGCCATTATATTTTTTGTAATTTTCAACCTCAGACATTTATGTTTTGAACAAGTAATGTTATTTTTTTTGTTTAAACAACTTGTTTTTATTACAGATAACAAACTTTAAAAATGCTATAAAATAATTGAATTGTGATTTGTTCAAACAACAATAAACTTTTCGTACAAGGCACCAGAGATGTCATAATTTTAAAGCCAATTTGGTAGCACACAGAGCAACAAAATGGCACGAAAAAACAACTTTATGTTGTGGATTATGATTTTGTTTTCATTTGGATTTTTGTTGTTGTTTTATTGTGGTTTTTATCTGCAGCAGGAACACATGAAACCCAAGTTCATGATTTCAAAAATTGCGAAACGCTTGCTTAAGAAATCTGATGAAATCAAATATAGAAAAACTATAACAGTAGATAAAAATATAAGTAAGTTTTAAACTACATTTTTAATTTTTTGGTAGCGAGTAATAATGTAACAACCTTTTTTGAGCGATAATAAAATAGTTTAGTATACCATACCTGTTAAAGTTCTGTTAGCTTCTAATTATTTAACTGATTGATGGAAGCTTAATATTTATTCACTAAAAATTAATAAAAGTCACAACCCTGTGTTTAAAAAAAATAGTTTTAAAAAAGAGTATTGAAATATTTAAAAAGCTTAAAATTAACAGTTGTATAAATAAATTATTTTTAAAACTATTGAAAATAGCACTCCTATAGATTTATTTATTCTTGACTGCAAAAGGCCTACTTTACTGCGCTACAAAAGGGCAGCATAAGCTTGTTTTAGATATTGTTCACTGTGCTATAGTGTCCACATAAGACTTGGTTTAGAAACAAATATATATCATAAATATATATAAAATAAGCCTTATTCATATAGAAAAAAGGTTAAATTGATTATTAAATCTAAAGACAACTACTGCATAGCAATAAACTATTTTTACATTGAATTTGTTTTGCTAACATTATTTTATCAAAATTTATTGTTAAACTAAAACAAGTAGGCTGTTTGGCAATTTACCTTATTAATCCCAATATAAAACATGACAGCAATGATAAACAACGAAGAAGAATTAACAGTTTATGAGGAAGGTATTAAACAGTATTCATTCAATCAATTAGCAAGTGACAGGATTGGTTTTAATGCAAGAAACATACCTGATACTAGATCAACAGGGTGAGAAATTTTATTAAAAATTGTTGTATTTTGCTTAAAATGTACTAAATACCTAATATGATGCACAAACTATAATAAGTATTATTATAAAAGGGGGTTTTGTTATGTAGATCAGCAAGAACTTTACTTAATAATTCTTATAACAATATTTTCATGCAAAAAATATTATTTTATCCTAGTTGTTCAAATCTGCAATACACAGTGCAACTTCAAGCTTCAGTAATTATTTGTTATTACAATGAAGCATTGTCAACATTGTTACGAACAATGAGCACTGTGTTTAAGAGAACTCCACCACGATTGCTTAAACAAATTATTATAGTTGATGATGGGAGCAAAATTGGTAAAACAATTTTAACACTAACAATATTTATTTATGAAAAAGTGCAAATTTTTTGTTTAACATAAATAAACATTGTTATTGATTTAACACATAAATTGGATTAAATAAATTAAAAATTAACTTTGCTTAATTAAGTCTCTATTTGAAGGATGAGTGTCAAATATTTACTAAAATTTTACAGATCATTTAACTGAAATTGAAAACTTTGCAACAAAAATTTTTATGTCTGGAAAGCTTGATTTTCTACGCACTGACAAACAGCTTGGTCTTATAAAAGCTCGTATGTTTGGAGCCCGACATGCTACAGGTTAATTGTTAGTTCGTCAAAGTGTTTGACTTTTAAAAATGTATTCACAATGTTGTATTTTTTTTATTGTTTACTTGGGTTTTAAGTAATTAATTTAATAGCTGGCCTATTTTTTTGTATATAACTTTATCATCGATGTGGGAAGTTTGCATGTGCGACCTAAACATAGAGTAACATTAGTTACTCCGCCCAGTCTTGAGTTGCCTTTAGCAGTTTGGAATATCATATAAATTATAATTGCCCGGTAATTACGCTGCTGATTAAGTGCTGGCTGAACAGGAATTCATAGAGTTTAGCACCCTACTCAAGGTCGCTACAGCATGAGAGCAGTGGGGATTGAACCCACGACCTCATAGTGGTGTGGGAAGTGTTCTTATCACTACACCACGCTGCCGATTGTTTTTTGTTATTACGAGATTTTTGTTAATACAAGATATACAAAACCTATTTCAGGTGACATTCTCGTTTTTCTTGATTCACATTGTGAAGCAAATGAAGACTGGTTACAACCACTTATTTTCGAGATTGAAAAAAACAGGTAGGATTTTTTGGTTTTGTTTGATTAATATGTGAAATGAATATTATTACAATTTTTCAAAATGTTTAAATTTTTAAATTGCCAAGTTATTAAGTAATAAATATAGTGTAGTTGTAATATTAAAGATTGTTTTAGGATTAGTGTTTACATGGATTTAAAATAATCACTTTTTAATATTTTGTCCTTAAAAGAAAAGCTGTCGTGAGCCCAGTTGTAGATTCCATTAATTCTGACACCTTTGAATACACAGGAGCTAACTTAATGAGGGGGGGATTTAATTGGGGTCTTCATTTTACATGGGAAGATGTCCCAAAAATGAGCAAAGTAAGATTTACTTTTCCAAGTTATATTACAAAAAAAAACAAATAAAATTTTTTAATACAATAATATGGGATTTACTTTACAAAAAATTAAACCAACCAAACCTAACAATCCACTTTACTTTCTTAACATCAACTAAATTAAACATGTTTACATAGAACCTAACAAATCCCTACTTAACCCCCACAATCTCAGGGGGGTTGTTTTCTGTTGATCGGGATCAATTCTTTAAGTTAGGTGGCTATGACGAGGGTATGGAGGAATGGGGCGGTGAAAACATTGAGATTAGTTTAAGAACTTGGATGTGTGGAGGAGAGATGAAGGTTTTAAAATAAAATAATTTTTATTTTTAGGTGGAAAAAAATTGCAATAGTAAATAGAAACTAAATTTATTTTAAGATTTGTAAAGATTAATTTTCTTTGATCAATAAAACATAATTTATATCTAGATTATTCCATGTTCGAGGGTTGGTCATGTTTTCCGAAGACGACGACCGTATGGAGTTGGTAGCAATGCACCACTTCGTAATTCTGTACGACTTGCAAATGTGTGGCTTGACAGCTACAAGTCTTATTTTATTGATAAGCGATTAGGTGCAGCCAAAGTTAATCCTGGTGATATTGCAGAGAGAATTGAGCTTAGAAAATCTCTAAAGTGTAAATCTTTTAAATGGTACAAAAAATATTTTTAAAAACTAATTCAGTTTTAAACTATGTTTACCTTAACAGTACATATCTTTTAAATGAAGTCAAACTTATTTTTTTAAATATATTGCCAATTTTTTTAAAAACCTATTTTACTTACTTATTTAACTGTTAAAACATTCTTAAGGTATTTAAATGAAGTTTATCCTGAACTAGCGATACCTGGGGTGAGAAAATCTGGGTTAAAGTTTGTAAAACACCCACGTAAAATCATCCAAATAGCTCGAGGTCATATAAAAATAGGAGGATTACCGATTTGTTTGAAAGGGGACTTAAAGGATGGGTTGCTTGCTGGACCATGCAACAAAGATGACAAAAATCAAAATTGGTTTTACAACTCTGAAGGTTAATAACTTTATTTGTTTAAAAATGTTTGCTATAATTTTTTGTTAATGTTCATAAACTTTATCCTTGTATCTAATGAATTACCAACTTATAGGTGAATTACGATTAGATCAAAGGTCATGCTTGGATGGGTCTGGCTCACCAAGAATTCTTAAGTGTGATGGAGGTCAGGGGTTGCAAAAGTGGGATTTTTTGTCCAATGATAAAATTCAGGTTTTTATTTTTTTAAGGATTTTATTTATTTTTTTTTATTATAGTTTTCTGCCTTTTTATTTATTAAGATTTTATCGGGTAATTGCATTACAAAAAAAGAACTAAAATTTAATAAATGTATAAAATTCGTAAGCACATTGTATTTTTGTTGTTTTTAAGGCTGGCAACATGGTGTAGTGGTAGAAACACTTGCTTTACCACCATGGAGTCATGGGTTTAATCCTCACTGCTCTCATGCTGTAGCGCCCTTGAGAAAGGTGTTATAAACTCGGTTGAGCCAGCTCTAAGTCAGCAGCCTAATTACCGGGCAATTATAATCTCTATAATATCCCAAACTGCTAAAGGCAACTCAAGACTGGGTCAAAGTAACTGATGTTACCCTACGTTTAGGTCGTGTATCCAACCTTCCCATATCGAGGATAAAGATATATACAAAAAAAAGAAAATAAGGGCATAAGTATAAAATTATAAATGTTTATTATATTTAGAATGACAAATTTTTATCCGGAAAACTTTTTAATGTGGCATCAGGTCTCTGTATATCTGTCAATCAAATAGGAGATAAATATGATATTATTATGAGAATTTGTAATAATCCCTCTGTTCAAAAATTCTATGTTTCATTAATAATGTGAAATTATTGAATTACCACGTTTAACTTTTCTTTTTGTTCCCACCTTATTTAGTTTCTGCAGTATTTTTTTATTTTCAGCATTAAATTTCATTTCATATATTTAGAGATTTTAATATCAGTAAATTTTGTGCTTTTTTACTTTTAACCTATGCTTTGTAAAATAAAAAAATAAATTTTTTTATTACAACTACCAGTTTTGTACGGTTGATAAATTAAGTATTCTCACTGTAACTAACAACAGTAAATTAAACTTATTGAGGGTTTAAATTTTATTCAAGACATATATTTTTCTAACTAAACAGAAATTATGTTGGATCACTATCAGTAAACAGTCCTTTAATAATACTGTAAAAACAACCCATAAAATGTAATAACAATAAAATTAACAAAAACAATCAATATTAATCATGGCAATCAAGGATAATAGTAAACTTTTCTAAAATATATGTTTAGTGAATACAGAGATGTGGTAAATGAAAAACAGAAAAAATAATAAAATATTTCACAAAATCATATAAGGAAAAAGAAATTTGACAAAGCTTTGATAACAAAATATTTGTTATTTTTATTTAGACAATAATATATATATAAATTCTTTCAATAACAACCAAAAGTCAGAAAGTTAATATTAGATTTCTTGTGATTTTAAATTTATCTTTTTACAATAAGTAAATCCAAATCGTTTAATTTCAAATCATTCTTACCATGAAGTCCATTTTCTTTCGTAGTTGGTGAACCTTTTTGTGTGATAAAAGAATCGAGTAAACTGTACAAAAGGGGAACTTGTTCTGTTTTTTCATCATTTTTAACATTTAATTCCTCACACAAAAATTCTCGATCAAGTTGATTTTTTGGTTGGCCAGATTCAGCTACTAAAACCGAATCAGTGTATTTGTAATCATTAAATATTAGGTATTCGCGAATTAACTCGTTGATTAACAAATTTTCGTTGCTAAGTTTTTGTTTAGTAACACTAGGGTCATCCAAAGCATAAAAAACTTCAGTTCTTAACCTCGCCTTTAAGTCGCCCAATACTCCTTTATTTTCTAAAGTTTTTGTCAATGCCACTTTTAATGAATTAACCGTCGCCATCTTTTTAAATTAAACCAAAAATGGTAAATAGTAAAAAGCACCTAAGGAAGCAAATGTCAATTATTTAAATGTTGGTCTGAAAGTAAGTGTTGTTTATTTATTTTTTTTTTTAAATTAAACTGTTTAAATAAAATATTTAAAATTATTCAACCGTGAATTTTCACTAAAATTTTTTATATTTATACACTGATTCAAGCAATTAATTTAATATGCTTTTAATACAGACTCTATTTTAATACAGACTCTATTTCTTTTAATATTTATCCAATGATCATTGCTTAAAACCAAAGTCATATCAACTTTTAGATTGGGCGCCTAGGCCTAGCTACGAAACCTATTGGGCGCTTAGCTATTCTTCTGCTTCGTCTAATGTCTTGCTTTATGTATTTAAGTAGTAGCTGCGTGTTCTCCTGTTTTTGATGTTAATACGGGAAAGCTTGATACAACAAAAACTCTTAAAATAAAATTTTATACAAACTTTTAGGTTAATAATTCTTAAAGCTCAACTTAAAACC
Source organism: Corella eumyota (assembly GCF_963082875.1). Classification (NCBI taxonomy): domain Eukaryota; kingdom Metazoa; phylum Chordata; class Ascidiacea; order Phlebobranchia; family Corellidae; genus Corella; species Corella eumyota. The sequence goes on along the minus strand of NC_137494.1, from coordinate 9,799,827 downwards.
TAAAGCCTAGACTGCTTTACTAGGTAATAATATACAATGGTTGTAACGTTGGCCTTTTGTTTTTTAATTGAAAAAAAAAAGATTCTCAGAACACAAAATTCACATATTACAATTATTTACGCTTACAGAAATATTAATAAAACAACACAGCTTACCAACTATCCCACAATAGCACAGATGTAAAGAAAGTAGATTAAATGTGTCAAATTATAATTATGTTCGATATAAATTTAATGCAGACCAGCTTTTAATCAGTTAAGGAATATAAAGTTACAACATTATTTAAACAAAACATTATTTAAACGATTCTTTTCTGCTTTGTATTAAGGGCACCGGCAGCGAAGTGTAGCGGTAAGAACACTTGCTACACCACATGAGGTCATAAGTTCTATTCCCACTGCTCTTATGCTGTAGCGCTCTTGAGTAAGACGCTATAAACGGTGAACTCCTGCTAAGCCAGCACTTAATCAGCAGCATAAATATCGGGCAATTATAATCTATAATATCCCAAATTGCCACATGCAACTCGAGTCTGGGTCGGGAAAACAGTTGGTACTTTATGTTTAGGTCGCGTATTCGGCCCTCCCAAATCGAGGATGAAGATATATACAAAAAAGGGGGGATAATATTCGTTTAAAGAAACGGACTTGGCAATTTTTTTCCTTGAGCGGACGCCGCTTAAAAAAAATAAATTGAGACGTAATGATAATTTATCAACACATTAACGCAATAAACATACATTGGAAACTACAATAAAAATACAAAGTATTTAGTTAACAATAAAACATACCACAACGATTTAAACTCACGCTTTACCTATAAAATAAGAAGTATGCCTGGTTTATGCAAAATAAAGCACGCTAAAAACTGCGAAGCATGCAGGCGTGAATACAAACACAAAAAAAACATATAAAAATACAAATCTTGTGCAATCCCTTTTAAAAGGCTAATTTGCGATTGTTTTGGGTTAAGGTGGCATATGCAGTGCGCATCTGGACATGGTGCACCATCCCCTTTTTTAATCTTTGATGTACTTCTCGATGATTCCTTTTGTTCACAGCCTTCTCTTTGCGTTTTTATTAACGATCAAAACTACAAAAATCGTCAGGAATAGTCTCGTCTATAATCAGCCTAAAGGCCATCGCACACATCACCGACTTATGTATGATTTTTCAAACGGACTTTGTCGCGGCCAGCTTATTAAACGGCGTATCTTTAATTTAATTTCATGTTGTTGGAGTGCGTTGTAAAAATGCTTTTTATTTAATTTCTAAATGCCCTTTCTCAGCTCTAAGTTCGTGCCGTTATCACCAGATATCTTTTTGGGCCCAAACGTTGAAACGAAAATCGCAGGTAGGCATCAAAAGTGGCACTTACTACCAAATATTTGACTACTTTAATATAAATATTCTAAGTAGCCTTGCAGGTAAATTTAATAAAATGGATACAAATTGAACGGAAAAATTGTGTTATATTTAGAACTCAATAGATCGACGTGTGAAGTCAACAAATTTGGTAGCAACTAACAAAGTACTTATAAACTATGTTTATATATAAACTTTGGCAACCACGGCTGCTGTGAGTTCAGGTCGGGTCACTACCTCAAGTAAGAAACACGTGCTTTTCTAATTACAAAAAAATAAATTGCCATGCAAATCAATCACGCGTATATAACAACATCAGTTTTAGGGGAAGAAAAATTTCTCCTTACCTTTACGGTTTTTTTAAATAAGTAGTTGTATACTTTAGCACTACATGGGCCTTAAATATATATATACTCCAACCATAAATACATAATTATCATGGGGTTCCAGTTATGAAGTACGCAAGTTGTACAAAAGTACAACAACGTAACACTTTTCAAACTTATGTAGTAGCCTGTAGTGTAGGCTGCAAATGAAAGACGAACACGGATGGTAAGGTATTAATGATACGGAAAAGGTATTTATTTACGAAGTTTTATTGTAAAATTAGTAATTTCTAGAAAAAAATAATTATTTAAAAATAATTATATATATAAGCTGTCAATTCTTACAGTTTTAAAAACAAAACAATGGGTTAATTTAACAATAGTTTATTTTTTATTAATTAATACTAAATAAAAATTTTGTGCTGGGTTTTATATATATATATTTTGGTACTGAAGTAGAGTAGGCAATTATTGTAGCTTTTATAGTAGGCAACTATTGTTGCACTTTGCGGCAATCGATAAATTTATTAAATGTTTACATACCAATTAGTTTTATATTTTTATACAAACATTGATTATTAATTGTTGTTTACTAAGTAAACATATACCAATATATACAACAAGACAATGTAAAACCTTTGATTACTTAATAAATTAGTCGAATTCACCATGTTCAGACTTCTTTATTTTATGTTTTTTATCAATGGAATTTTATCCTATAGTTTTAATGAGAAGTATCAGAGTGAAAAAGAGCTTGTGGAAATAAAATCTTATTATGAATCTTTTAGCAAATTTTTGAGCAAGATTCAAACAGGGGGAGCTGGTCTTTCTGAGGTTTTGGAAAATTTTCAAAAGTAAATAAAAAATGCTGTTAAAGTACAACAAAATGTTTAATAAAAATATCATATTTCTAGTTTAGTTCATTTTAGTAAGCCTATACAAGGTTGTGAAGACTTATAAGGACTATTGCAGTTTGCAAAAATAAATGTTTGTTTTTATTTAACAGGGTGTTTGAAGAATTGAAAAATGAAAATAATAATATTACCGATGATGCCATCAACTTAGAGTTATGTATCAAGGAATTTGAAATTATTATAAATGACACAGTAGATCTAAAATTTTATGCTTTAAGATGTAATATTTTATATTATGTTATGCAAAAAATAATTTCAATTTTAGTTTTAAAAAAAAAAAAATTTAAATTTATTTTAGTCAATGAAAAATAACATGTACATATCATCTGTGCTAACCTTGAATAATTTCTATATAAATTTTAATAATTAAAGTTGTGTTAAAATTTAAAAAGTTTCGCTTTCTTTAGTTTAACTAAATAAAAATATTTGAGCTAATTTCAGTTTGGGATTCATGGGCTGTTCCTGAAAGTGGAATATTAGAGGGAAATGTAAGATGGCCTGGTCATTATTATGAATGCTTGGAAGCAAAAAATAATGAAGAAACTGACTTACAGGAGGTTAAAGGAAGATGGTGTAACTCCTATTTGGGACAACGACTTGTTGTCAGTTTTTTTTTTTTTAATTTAAATTTGCAATTAAAAATTTTATGAATAAGTTTACAAAAGTAGACTATTTGATAACTTATTAATTTTTATCCCATTTTTTTTCTTAATGTGGTTATCCCAATACAGTTTTAAATTGATTTTTAGCACCTATTTCTAAGTTTTAATTGCAATATTATATATTTACAATTATCAGATGGTTAACCTGCTAATTAGTTTCAGCTGAGGAGGTTTTTTAACTTTTACAGCGGAATAATCAATTTTTTTTACAAATTTAGCACACTGCCATCTTATGATTTATATAACATTAAACACTAAATAATATTAACTTTTAGAGTCCATCATTTGGTACACCCATTGATATCACATGGGGGAGTTGTTTTCCATCAGTTTGTTCCCAAACCTCCGTTAAAACAATCTTAAGTTTAGTTCTTTCAGAGGTCAACTTTTTACCACCATTGTTAGATGTTTATTGTCCTGTTCCTTTTACTAGTTTTACAACACCAGATATCATTGGATTGTAAGACTTCTTGTTGGTCTACAATCTAATTTTTATTTTTTACCATTGTTGCAAAAGAATAAAAATGGTTCATTTAGGTTGTTTTTATTCCGCAGCTTAACATTATTTTTATTTAAATTTTTTTAATATGTTATACTATAAAATGTAATTCTAATTTTTAATATTTATGACTAGGGTAATAATAATTCTGCTGCTTTGTCTGGTTGTGGTTGGGACTTTCAGAGGTATTTATGTAAATTCAAACCCCAAAACATCATCATTTGAATCCACTGTTTGGTGGGGTAAGTTTATATTAAATTTTTAATTACAGAGAAAAAGTTTTTTGTGGTATGCAAATATATTATTTCTGAAATTTATTTTATTATTTACTTTTTTTTATTAATGTAATTTTGAACCCTTGTTTAAAAAATAATCATAGCGATAAAAATTAACTGCATTTTTGTGTCGAATATTTTATGATATGTTATTCTGATCTAAACATTTTTAGGTAAAATATTGGATTGCTTTTCAATAATCTCTAATGGTCGAAAAATATTATCAATTGAAAGAAGGCCTGGGATTTTGCCAATTTTGGATGGAGTGAGGTTTCTAAGTACAACCTGGGTTATATTGGGTCATTCTATGATGTTGCCTTTGTATGGAGTTGGTAAAAAAATTCATTAAAAAAGTTTAAAAGATATTTAATTAATAACAATTGAACTTTCTTTTAGACAGCCAATTGAAGCACGTGTAAATAAGAAATACTAGAATATTATTTATAAATTTTTTTTGTATATATTTATTTTTTTATTTCCGATGTGGGAAGGTCAAATGCGCGACCTAAACATAGAGTAACATAATTTACTCCATCCCAGTCTCAAGTTGTCTTTAGCAGTTTGAGAAATTATATAGATTATAATTGCCTGGTAATTATGCTGCTGACCCATGACCTTATGGTGGTGTAGCAAGTGTTCTTACCACTACACCACGCTGCCAGATATGTTTATTAGTTTAAACATTAAATATTTACTTAAAATTACCTGTTAAAATAATAACTTCACCTGCAAACATCTAAAAATCTATATAAAAATGTTTCTAGACAATGGAGTGTTTGCATCAAGAACAATAAGAGAACATTTAACACTTTTAATGCCGGTTGAAAATGGGACATTTTCAGTTGATAGTTTTTTCTTTCTTAGTGGTTTACTTGTCGTTTATTTGACTTTAAAACATTTGAACAAAACTAGGGGAAAGATTAACATCCTTTTAATGTATTTGCAACGCTTTTTAAGGTAAAAGTTTTTTATTATTATAAATTTTTTTATTTAATTGTTAACAGGGTTATATTAATTTTCCAATATGTTAAAATTTTATTTTAAAATATTAGCTTATTTGTTGTTTCAAAGTTCAGTTTACATAAAGTATCAAATTACTCTTTAACCAATTGGGGTAAACTTAATATGACCCACCCCTATTTGCTTTGGTAATGGTCAAAGTTCGATTTAAATTACATTTGCTTTAAAATATTTATAGCTGGATTAATTAACATATTGCTTCTGCAATGTTTATCTCATTAATCAAAGAATTCCTAAAAACAATAAAAATGTCATATTATAGATTAACACCAGTTTATGCTTTTTTGATTCTCCTTTCAACTGGATTAATTAAGTACTTCGGATTTGGTCCATTTTGGAATAAGTTTGCAAATACTTCATGTAATGTTTGTAAAAAATATTGGTTCTCCAATCTACTTTATATTAACAATTTTTATCCTATCAGCTCTGAGGTAATTTTGTTTTACAGAAGTCTAAATATTATATCTCACTTTATTGCAACCGGTTAAATAAAAATAAAGTTGCAATATTGAACTTTTTTTTTTATTTATTTTTTTTAAATAAATTTAACATGATGAAAAAAATTTAAATATATATATACATTGATATTAAACTTTTAAAAGTGCAAAAATTGTACAAAATTGTTTAGTGTTTTTCCTGGGGATGGTACTTGGCTAATGACATGCAGTTTTATTTAATTTCGCCATTTTTTGTGATTTTAATTTACAAGTAGGTTTTTTCATATTTTATTAATTAATGTTAAACGAATAACATATAAAAATTTTATATTTGGTTTAGTACTAGTTTATTTAAAATTACAAATTAAATTATATTTTAATGGTAAAAATGTTTAAAATTCAAATGTTATCAATGATTTTATTGGTGTTATTGTAATAGATGGCCAAAAGTGGGTTTAGTAACACTTGGAACAGCAATAGTTGGAAGTATTGTTTTAACTGGGATTTTCGCTGATGGTTTGCCACCACCACCAATCCTACAATCACTGCAAATTACTGTGTAAGTAAGTTGGTTTAAATAACTCATAAATTACTGTAATATTTTTTTTGTTAAAATTCCCTTTTTTTATTATGTATATAAATTTTATATTAAAATTTTGTTTGTACACGTATTGGTTATGCAATTATTTTAATTTTTGTTTGGAGTTTTGCTACTTTAATGATGGTTATTATACTGCAGTGATAAATTATTGCAAACATTGCAATTTGTCTTTAATGATTACGTCAATAACTTTGCTTAAACGTTTTATATATAACTTTGAGTGTCAGTCTAATGCGATAAGCTTACATACAAATATGTTAAACAAGATTTGCTTTATTGGTAATTAAACATGTAGAATATTTGTATTGGGTCAGTGGCTTTATTACCATTTGCCCCGCCTTTATCCAGTATATTTTTTAGGTTTTTGTATGAAAACAGGCAGCGTGGTGTAGTGGTCAGAACACTCTCCTACCGTACACAAGGTCCTGGGGGCGTTCCCCAGTAATCTCATGCTGTAGCCCCCTTGAGTAAGGCGGTATAAATGGTACAAACTGCTGCTGAGCCAGCCTTAATTATCAGCCAATTATAATCTATATTATCCCAAACTGCAAGGACAACTTAAGACTAGGTCGGGGTAACTGGTGTTACTCTGTGTTTAGGTCGCGCATTTAACCTTCCCACATCAAGGATAAAGATATATACAAAATATTGTTATTCTTTAATAGTTTACAAATTTTATCTTTTTATTAGATTATCTCGTTTTGTAATCAACACAACAGCAGATGATCCAAGTTATAAAGACGAATATCGGGCTAATATTTACCACATGCCTTGGTATCGATTCGGTGCTTATGGAGTTGGAATGGTGACTGGTTATATTTTATATACCACTAAACGAAAAATTAAATTACATAAGGTTTGTTTGTAACTGAAAAAATAAAGACACTGTACATTTAATTAAAAACTTAGCTGAAAAAGAGTTTTAATTTAAAAAAGGCATTGAAACATAATGACATGACACAATTATGTTAGCTTGCTTTAATCTCACTTAAGGAAGGAGTTGTATGAGCTTCTGCTGAGCCAAAACAAATCGGCAATTATAAAAAAACTTTATTCCAAACTACCTAAGTTAATTAAAGGCTGGGTTCAAGTAACAAAATTGACTCAATACTTATGCCACGAAGTCGGCCTTTTTACATTGAGGATATTTAAAGAAGAAACAATCATTTTAGTTCAAGCTTAGACAAACTCAATCACATCTGTGATGCTCTAGTTGAAAAGTTTTCAGTATATATATTTTTTAATTTTAGGGGTTTGTTGTTTATTGTTGGTGCAGTGCAATTGCCATTTCTATGGCAATTATTTATGGTCCCTATAAACATGTTAAGAATAAAACAGTTATTGAAAATGACAAAATTTCTGATTTTTATAATGCAATAACAAGACCTTTATGGGCTTCTTGTTTGGCTTGGGTTACTGTGGCTTGTAGTGTTGGTTACGGGGGTGGGTATTTTATTTAAAAGTTTAAATTTTCAAGATAGATAAAAATAATTAAATATCGATAAACATTGTTTATGGTAATAATTTCAAAAAATTTTAAAAAAGTTTTTTATTGTTTAATCTTAACTTTCATTGTTATTTAGGACCTATTAAAACTTTCCTAAATTGGAAAATTTTTACTCCGCTAAGCAACTTAACATATGGAGCTTATTTGGTTCATGTTTATGTTATTTTCTGGTTTATGGCAATAAAAGATATTCCATTTCACTTTACAGTAATGAACATTATCTATCTATATTTAGGTTAGTTGATTTTAAACCCTTTTTCATTTTTAATTAAAAAAATAAAAATTTTTGAACAAATTTTAATAAGAAAACAAAAAATTAAAATTTTATATGTTTTTAAAAGTAGACAGTTTATTTATTTTTGATATTTATAAATAGTGACTATAAGCTATGTAAAAATTAATTTAATTTTGACTATTAATATGCAGGGGAAAAAATATTTTATTTTTCAGGCACTTTGGTATTTTCTTTTGCAGTTGCATTTATTGTTGCATTGTTAGTAGAATGGCCGTTTATTGGACTACTAAAAATTTTGTTTTCTGGTGTAAACAGAAAAAATGAATGTAAAAAAAACGAATTGAGTGATAATATCACCCAAGAACCCAAAGTTAGCTTTAGTTTGGGGGAAGTAAACTTGGATTTTAAACCGGAAGGGACCGCTTTTTAATTGTGTGTGTTTTTCATGTATTTACTATAAAAGGTGTAATTTTTTTTACTACTTATACCATAAACAACAAAAAATTTTTGTAAATATTGTAATTACGAAAATGTAGAAAGGAGTTTGTTTTAAAAATCGTTAACCGTGACTAATAAAAACAGCTTGAAATAGGTGTAAGCTTTGGTTCTTTTACAAATTAAAACAAAATATTTTTTTTACGAAATTTTGACTGATTTTGCTTTTAAAGAAATTCGAGCATTAAACTAAATAAAAGTTCTATTAGGTAACATTTGAGCTAGGTAAACTTCAATGTTAAGGAAAACTTAACCTGTACATCCATCGGTTTAAATTCAACATTACATATTCAGATATTATGCAGACATTTACAATAGCTACGTAAACAACTTCATGGCAGTAAGTATTTGTTTCTACATTGAAAAGTATACATTTTTGCAGTCATTAAAATTAAACAGATGATGTTTTTTAAAAAGTTTTATTTGCTTTTGCCAAATAATATTAATGTACTAACAGACTTACATGATACAAAATTTATCTTGATGCTATTGCGAAACAGTTAAAATTTTTATGAGTAAAAAGTGTTATTGATTTGATATCATTACTCAGGTAGTGTTATCTAACTTTTTTTGCTACACCACACATGAGGTCGTGGGTTCAATCCCCACTGAACTCATGCTGTAGCCCCTTTGAGTAAGGCGCTATAAACAGTATGAACTCCTGCTTTATTCCAAACTACCTAAGTTAATTAAAGGCTGGGTTCAAGTAACAAAATTGACTCGTTAATTGTTAAAAAAAATTAAACTCTATTTTGTTTTGTGAATAAATCGTTTACGTTCTAAAACGGTAAATTACTTAGTGCTCAAGTACCAATAAATTCTTGCAAGCCCAATTATTATTTTTTAGGTCGAGTATCTTGACTCGATTGGTCTGTAATAATACTTATATTATCAACCATGGGATCTTAATTAGAAATCTATGGCAAAAATATAATCTGATATTTAAAGGGGTAAGGTTTACTTATGAACCTTACAACAACCCTCTTGTTGGATTTTTTTTTAAATTTTGTATTAAAATATATTGTTATAACCACTACATTGATTTTTTTGTTATAACTACTACATAATAGTTACATTTTGTTATGCCCACTACAGTAATTTAAAAAAAATGCCTTCAAATTAAGTTCTAAAATGAATCTTACCATTATTAGTGGAGTTTATGGGCATACTTTCCCAGTTTATCATTAAATCAAAAAACTTCTGCAAAACTTCTTTTTTTATTTTGCCAGGGTTTGATTTTTATGCCAGCAAACCATGACAATAAGACCATAATCTAGTTTAACAGTAATGTTTAAGTATGTTTAACTTCTGCAAAGCCTTTACAATAAAAGTAAAGTAAGCTTTTAAAAAGATATAAGTTTGCAGACAACTATTTTTATTAAGTTTATTTTTATTTTTAGCCAATAATTTTTCCCACCACACCATCAACACCTACCCCTGACTTAGGAGTTCCTGAATGGGTGTTAATTGGGGCTGCAATCTACCTCGTACTTGTTACTATTATAATTCTTATTAGGCAGTGTTTAGTGGTGAGTTTTTGACCTAAAATATTAGAAAGATATAATACCGAAGTTAAAAAAATTAACTTTGTTATTAAGTTTATTAAAATTTAAAACGAAAAAAAAATTTATTTATATACATAAATTAAAAATTTTATATATATTTTTTTAACCTTTTTTTCTAACATAAACAATTGTTTTATTAAATAAAGGAACTGTGCGAATGTATTTTTGAAAACAAAATTATGGCAAGGCTTTTATGTTGTTGCCAGAAAAATTTAATGCAAAAAGCTTCAGTAAAAGTGGAGGTCAGAGTTAATGACATTGTTTAAAATATTTACCAGTAAAGTTAAATAGATTAAAAACTTAAGGTAATCAATAAAAACAAAAATTAGTAAGAAAAGATTAGTTTTGTTTTAAGGATTATAAAACCCTATTTGTGAGTGTAGTGTTTATTTAAAAAGTATGCAAATTAAGTTACTAATTAGTTTCTATTATTAACTAAGTAAGCCTACTTTATAATTAAACACATTAGGCTTAAAATAAAGTATTGATTAATTTGAAAAAAACTTTAATGGCAAATAATGGCAATAAACTTTAATGCCAACAGAATTGTGTTACAAAAGTTAAAGAAAACTGTTTCCACTCTCGATCAATAGCAGAAAAGGTAGATAGGTTTAAATACTATTATAAGAAAAATAATTTTTAACACATTTGGTGGATTATGTATTTAATTTTTTAAACAGTTAAATATTTAAGAAATAAGAATACAAGAAAGCTTACATTAAATATTGGAGTCAGACCCGCCTTTTTAATAGAGAATTAATAGATTTCTTATTTTCAGAAGCTACAAAAATTGTTTTTTTTTTTTCTTGTTTCAAGACTTAATAAATTATATTTTAATATTATAGAGTCAGGGATTTTGTAGTGGATGTATGTGCTGTGGAAAGTTAGGAGAAAACCAGGATTGTTGTGATTGTTGGATCACATGCGCACAAATTTGTAATTGTAACATCCCTGATTTAAGAAGTTGTTGTGATTCACTTTGTGGACCCAGACAAGTGACTATTTTAATAAATAATTTTTTTTTAAGAGCTTCCCATTTAAGTATATACATGTTACATATTTAAATAGAATTTAGGTACCTTACCTAATTTAATAAAGAATTAATTAGGAGTAACAAAATGATCCAACTGATCATTTGTGATAATTAAATTTATGTTTTAGACTTGTGACTTTGGTGACTGCTCAGGTGGTAGTAACAACTGCTGCTCTGGAGATGTAAGTTATGATGTTTTTTTTTTTTTCTTAAACATACTTTAATTTAGTCACATTAAATAAACTCTTTTAATTTGATATTACATTTAAAATTTTATACACAGTATAATGTAGTTTTAAACTATTTAATTTTTGTACCAGTATATACTTTATATTTTTTGTGGTACTGTGTTTATTAAAGAAAACTTTGAAAAATGGTTGACTTTTAACGCTTTTACCCTCTGAGTAATTAAAAGAAAAAAAATAAATAAAATTTTTTTTTTAAACTTATTTTCATCGGTCAATAGTATTGTTAACAAGATATCAATTATTTATCTCTTTAACCTGCATTATGTTTCAACCTATACTTCTGCAACTTGCCTGATCTTAAAAATGGTGTAAAATTAACTGATAGTTTTTGTTATGCTATAAAAGTACCTTAAATTATAAATATGTTTCTAATCTTTTGTGCATGCTTAATAACAATGTACAGGGAATGCATTGTGCGTGTGCTTGTCAGTCTCCTGACTGCGACACAATCAACTGTTTGTGCTTCGAAATTCAAAGATAAAATGGAGTAAGATGGTATTGTGCATGACTGTTTGGTTTACCTTGCATACTTAGCTAATTGCAGCGGTTAACTGATTTTTTCAGGGTGTTAGCATCTCCCCAAAAATAACAATACTAACATTTTTGCATTAGGCTGTTTGGTGTGCTTTTTGTATAGCTGGTTTTGCATGAATAAATTATTGGATTTTTTTTTATTAAATTTTAATCTTTTTAAAGTTTATTTATTAACACAAACTTTTTAAAAGCCTAAAAATTGTGCTGTACATTACAACATTTAATCTTAACACTAACATTTATGTGACAAATCTTCCAATGATTTTTCTAAATCATTTAACCATGTGCAGCCCTCGTTTATATTAACTCTTTAGTTGCATGCACTTCTAGTATTTTTAGTATTTTTAATGTAGCAGTTGGGAAATAAAAACTTACTTTTTTAACATTGGATCCCTACAATTTAAAAAACAAGAGTTTTCATAAAGCTATTTTTTTAAATATATATTTTTTTAGCTTTAACCCAAACCTATTTACCATAAATAATTTTTTTTCTATTTAGTATATAGCTGCTTAGTAGTATTGTTGTTTATGATAAGTTATTTAATACAGAATCTATAGAAAATATTTATTAATATTTTTATTTAAACTTTCTTTAAAATTTCCTTAAAACTTTTTTATATTATGTTATTAAATTATAAAAAAAAAATTTTTTGATTTGAAATTATTATTTTTTATTTTTTAGACTTCAGCGAGCTGCTGTTCGTGTCCAACTTGCTCAGGTTGTTCATGTCCGACTTGCTCTGATTGTGACGAATGTGTCTGTTGTTGTGTTACTATTAGTCTTACAAACTCCCATTAAATTAAAAATTTGACGCAAAATGTTTTCTTTTTTACCTTTTTTTAGCAGTTTTACATGTAAAAGTTTCATATTTTAATGTTTTTAAAGTTTCTTTAGATTTTGATATCAACCTTATAACCTTTTTTTGTATATTTTTTTATTGTTTTAATGTAAGCAAATTTTAAAATTTGTTTTGTTATATTTAACTGCTTTGTATCATTGCTTTTTCATATATTAATTTTATATTTTTAAATTTCTTTATTTTTATATTTTTAATAAATTATGCTATTATTACTTTGTTTAACTTCAATTAAAAAGAAAGGGTCTTCTTAACTCTATAATTTAAATACCATAATTAAACTTTAAAATTTAATTTTTCACAAGGATATACAAAATTTGATAATTTTTTTCAACGTACACAGCAACAATTTAAAGAAGTAGTTTTCGTTACTGGCAGTTCTTATTGTTATTATCAGGCTTTAAGTGTGGATTTGACCACAAAGCGCTATTTATATCCATAAAGTTTATTAGGTTGTAGCTTGTTAATTTTCGTTTAACCCAAATTGTATGTGAAAAAGTCAAATGCACAACCTAAAAATGGAGTAACATTTGTTACCTTGACCGGGTCTCGTGTTGGCCTTAGCAGTTTAGGATATTATGGAATATAAAAAGTCCTGGCTCAGCAGAAGTTAATACTGTTTATAGCAACTTACTCAGTTCATACCGTTTAAAGAACCTTACTCAAGGGTGCTACAACATGAGAGCAGTGGGAATCGACCCCATGACCTCATGTAGTGAAGCAAGTGTTTTGACTACTACGCTGCCTGTATATATTGTCATTCTTCTTTAGGCTATTAAACACAATGTCCAACAAACTCAACAGTGTTTGAATTATTAAACATGATGAATAAACTAAAAGAATTTTTATTGGACTAGAATTTATTATTGGATATCCATTTAGTACAAAATATAACGAAAACCGTATTGCACAACATAAGGCTTTATAATATTTAGTAAAAATATTTTGCATACAAGTGACAATCTCAGAAAAAATAGGCAATAAACCAATTCAGTATAAAAACTACACAACTTTTTTGTGTCAAACTAAGACACTTTAAAGACAATGGCAATACATTTTATGTTTTTATATTTAGCATATAAAACTGTGTGCTACTCTGAAGGAAAGCATTAGTTAGCAAAGCAAGTTTATGTTAATATCCAAAACAATAATAGAGTTAAATTGTTTGCTATTCAGTAATTATAAAGCTTGTACAATAATAAAGCAATAAGTTTTATACTGCATATAAAACAGATTGAATAAAATAAAACTAACATAGCACAGAAAACTCTAAAAAATTAACTGTTAAAAATTATCACAGTTAGGACTTAACTTGATTAATTGTACAGAAAAATAACCTTTCTTTGTTAATTGTTTTTAAATGCTTTAAAATATAATCAAATAAAAAGGTGTTTGTAGTGTATGTTTAAGCTATTAGCTTAACTATGCTAATAAAAACTATTACATAAATTTATGTGTTTAAAAATTTTTTTTTCATGATATCAGAAAAAAAATTATTTCACAAAATTATAATTATTATAAACCGAATAAAAACAAATAAATGTTTTATAAGATGTCATATAACAATGTTAATTACCCTTCATCCATGATTACTAAATTGTCTTCACATATGTATACCTTCTATTACTTAAATATTATTAGTTTGGTGACCATGCCATAATATACTATAAAATCTTTATGTAAACATTAATACCTTTGGCATGTTTTAAATCATTAAATTGATTTTGTCATTTTTTCCTGTCGCGTTGTTGCAATATTAATTGTATATTGTATTTATTATTTACTTTCATTAATGCGCGAAAAAAAAGGCATTGTAATTTAACTTACAAAATATTTAAAGTATATGTTTGAACTTTTTCTACTAAATAAACATCCATTAATACTAATTACTGCAACATCATCTTCCAATCAAACCTAGGATTAGGGGCATGTGTCAATGTGGGATAGGGGGGTTCTATTATCTGATAAATGCCGATATTCTTTTCTTCCTCAAGAACAATGGAACCACAATAAGGAACCTAAATAAATTTAAAGTTTATTATATGATGTCAGCATAAAAATTATTTTTTTGTAGAATAGAAAAAAAAATTGTTTGTTGATTTACCTTGGTAACTATACCTACAAATTCAGGCATTGGTCTTGGACTTAAACCTTGAATTTGTCTTGAAAGTCCATCAAGTGAACCAGCATGCCCACAAATTAATATATCACCTACAAAAATAACAAAAAATTATATTAATATAAATTATAAATATTTAGTTACTCAAATGTTAAATGTTACCCCATAATGAATATTAGTTGTTTATTAAAAAGAATTTATTTGACAAGTTTTTAAAAGGCACTTTCATAAAAAAAGATACTTTTTTATATATTGAGCTGTTTTATATTAATTCATACCAAATATAATGAAATAAAATATAATAAACTACCTGTTGTACTTGTAAGAACGGAGTTTAAAAATCGATGACAGCGTTTAAAATAATCTGTGCATCTTTCATTTTGAGCCATTTCAGAGGGTTGAATAATTGGGGAGTATGTTGGATTAACATTAATACCGAATGTTTGCAAATTTTTACAACTCATAAACTTTGGCAATCCACCTACAAATATTTTGTAATTTGCCTTAATTTTAATTAAAAGTTCTTAAAAAGCTGTTTATAATCAGATTTATTTTACCTGGACTCCATTTCATCCATTCATACAATCCCAGATCAATTTTAATTTTAAGATCTTTAGACAAGTGCATTCCTTTAAAAAAGAAATTATGATAGAATTGCAAAACAATGAAAAATTTGCAATGAAAGTATATTAATGTTAGTAGAACATAAACATTTTAAACAATATTGTTATAAGTATAAAGATTATCAAATTGTTAATTTAAAAATAGTAATACAAAAAGTGATGTAAATACCTTTTAAAATAGAAGTTGCTGTTTGTAAGCATCTTAACGATGGACTAGAAAATGCATGCTGTATGTCTACACCCAAATCTTTTAGAGCTTGGCCAGTAAGATATGCCTGTAACAATAACACTTAGTTTCAGTGTTTAAAACTTACATTATCACAAGGCATCACACAATAGCCTTCGTTTTATTGTTTTTATTTCCCCTTTTTTATTTAATATAGCAGTTTGGGCTTATAACGCAAAAAACTTTTCAGTTAAAAAAGACAATATTAATTTTAGGACATAAATACTCAATAACAAAAATTTAGGACATAAATACTCAATCAAGACTGAATTACAATTACTAAAATGACCCTTCCTCTTAGTTAACCATTTACATAAATATTTTAAACCCTTTGGGTGAAACCTTTTTTTTTTCTAAAATCATTAGCATACGATAAGCTGGTTTAAATACATCATGAATTTCCCCTATAATGAGAAACCAAACAAACTTACTTGATGGGAACCCATTTCAGTAATTGGACTATCTTTATGGAAATCTGATGGCCCACCTGGTCTTACAGGTAATTTTGACGGCATGTTTAAGTTTTTTCTATGATATTGACCTATAATCATTTAACTTAATTAGTTTCATAATCTTTACCAATAAATTTAAAAACATATATGATGGTCTACTATAGGGGCCTGTGTAACAAAATGTTTTAATCTACATGCTGGAAAAATTTTTTTTTAATAAAATTGTAATCTTTTAAATAAATGTTACAAGTGGTTAAATTTTAAAATACCATGTCTACTAAATTTTACAATAAAAACCTTTATCATCAAATGATAGTGTTGTCCAATCTTTTCCGAAAGTAACATCAACTCTTTCAGCATGGCGAAAAATATAAATTCTGCGAGCTTTTTGAGATAAACTGGGCGTAACAGACACCACATTGCGTGTCTTATTAACCTTTGATTTTTTTATATTTTAACAATTGTTAAAATCAAGTAATGATCTTAACAGTTATTGGCTAGTAACAACTTAGCTATGTTGAATTAAACGCCATTTCAAGTTTAACTTTACCTTCTAACTAATTTTAACAACCTTTTATATAATATTATACTTAATTTGTTAATCTATTCTATTTTGAAGACGAAAATCAAATCTTGTTAATAATTTTAAACTTATAAACACAAAAAAAGAACAAACCTGGGCATACAAATCGGGAGGTTTTGAAACAGGTTCACTTGCTTCTACCTTAGGCTCAGAAGTAGTTTGCTGATCATTTATATCCTGAACATAACCGATATTGTTATCTTAAAAAGTTAGTGCTATAACAGTTCAGGGTTAAATAGATAATAATTTAATGCAGTGTTTAAAAAAATGGGTAAGTATAACAAACATCACATTCTAACAGTGTTTGGTTTATTACTTGCCTGTTGCATCAAAGCCTGAGCTGAACTATAACCAGTTGTATGAAATTCATCTGCCCCCTTTGTGTACCTTCTACCTAATTTTACTTCTGGCGTACTTGAGCTTGATTTGGACATAAGAACATATTTCCTGCAACAGTTATCCAAAATTATTCAACTGTAAATCATTGTAGTGCATTTTAACGTTACTTAATATATAAATCAATAGCAAACTTCAAACAATGCAGCTTTTACGTTGTATTAATTTTTTTGTAATATTTTATTAAATGTGGCAATTTAATGTTGACATTTTAATTTCAAAAACCAAGTAGTCACTAACTTATAATGATCAAACCAAAAAACACAAAATAAAATAATTCTCAGTTAGTGTTTTAATGAATAACTAAACAAAATCCATTATTTTTAACCCTAGTTTTTCAACAAAAAATAAATAAATTACATAAAAAAAAAATATTTAATTTAAGTTTGCAATAATGTTATTAATATCATAATACACATTTTTCAAAATATTGGGAACCTAAAAATAAACATTCAATTATACCCCGTATAAAAACAATAGCCTCCTAACAATTTTAAAATGACAAATTTATTTAATAATGGTGTAAACAAAAACATATGGAAACGGTGAATCCTAAAAAAGGTTAATAGCCAATAAAACATTAAATGAAAATTGCCAAATGTTTAAATATTTACTAGTTATTAAAACATTAGATCAATGTGTTTAATGTCAACAAACTAAACATTTAATATTTTCAACAAAATTTTCAAATCCTAATAGAACAATAAACTTATTGATTTTTTTTTTATTAACCAATATAAAAATTAAAAAAATAACAAGAACACTATAGCCATGGTAGCTTGAAAATGTTTAGAACCATAATTTATTTGACACACTTTTTTAATTTTGCACAAAAATGTTCAATATAAAATAAAAATCTCACTTATGGATGGTCCATGTGTCAGTGTCTGTTGACTTTTCTGTGTGGGTTGCCGGAAAAAATCCACTGCAACCAGTCATCCATGAAGTTCCAAAAAACCAACCCTCAAATCTTAACATAAAAACTTGTGTTCTTGCAAATTTTAAAGGTAAAAAAAATTTTAAGATCTACACAATCTTTAAAAACTATTAAAATATAAACAACAAACTATTTTTAAAGTAACATAATTATAACCTTTTGTTAATTGTTGTACAATGTATTAGATATTTATAAAATATTAATTTTGATTAAGACTGTTAAGCCAGGGATTTTTTAAACTTAACCAAAAACATTATTTTTTTAAGCACTTACTTAGGAAGTTCTCCTTCGTTAGATTGACCAACAAAAATACAATCTCCATTAATAAGTTGAAGATGACTTTCTGTGTTACTAGTTGGGCTATAAGGGTACAGAACTCGCAGCGTCTGTATTATTTTCAAGCATAATAAAGTTAATATTTTTACAAAAATAATTACAAAAAACTTAACTAAAATATATTAAAATTGTTCGCTAATTGATGCTTAGTCTTTTTTACCTCAAGAACAAACAAGACCAGACCTTAAAAAATAACTATTTTGGCAAATACAAATTGCTTTATCGGTTGGTAAAATATTTCTTTTTTAAATTTTGTATATTATAAAACATAACTTTGCATTTAATTGTAGAAACAAATACACTTCTATTCAATTTTTGCTTGGTTTCATTTTTTTTAACCACATCAGCAGTTTTTTATTCTTGTTCATCAGAATCATGCAAATTTTAAAAGGGTGTTTTAAAAATGCATACTATCTTCATTACCACAGTTATTCCCCACTATTATGGTCCATTAATCTTTTAAATTATATTCTACTTTTGCGTTTCCTAACTTTATAATATAAACAAACTTTATTGAATATTCGGCTTACCCTAACTCTCTGTAATATTGGTAACACCAGGGATGAACAGTTTGGGGTGGTAATATAAGATTAGATATGCAATATGTTTAACTTGGAGAATGCAATACAAACATTTTCAGTTATTTATCAAATGTTGGAAGATAATTTTATAGTACATTTTTAAAACGATAACATTTCAAAAAAAATATTTGGCAAAACTAAAATTGGATGAAAACTACAATTTTTTAAAGGGAATAAAAATTTTACCTCACAATCACCAAAGGATGGGTCCTTCGAATAAAGTCTTATTTCCCAGGTTGATGGTTTATTCAAGTCAATTTGTTTGGCTAATTTTTCCAGTTCTTTAAAATGATTGGGTGGAAACTTATAAGCCAAAGTTATATGAAGTTGTTTGTTGCTATGAGAAACTACTTTAGTGCCTGAAAAAAAACAAAGAATAATGCTAAATTCAACTAGAAAAGTTTTGTTTACTTAATAAGCAAGCTATGTATTTCATAATTATATTAAAAACTTGAAAAAAAACTAATCCTCAAAAAAAATCAATTGTTTTGTCTATGGTACTTGTTATAAAAAATATATTTAAGGTATATACGTGAAAGATAATTAAAAATAGAGTCAGCTTGTTGTTTTATATACGGTTATTAACCAGAATATTAACAACTGCTTTCAGTTGCATCTAAATCAACATAGATAACCTGAAATTTTTTCTGCTTCTTCTGCAAAGTAGTCAGATAATTTTCTTAAAAATCCTGCCGCCTTTTCTTCTAAAAACAGCCCAATGTAATTTTGTGTGGAGAAATATTCTAGTGCAAACTTGTATGAATCTGCTTCATTGCATGCTCGTTGGCAAGCTTTAGTCGTTGCACGAACTAAATTGGAAACACCTTCATCTTTGCACTATAAGTTTAAAGGTTTTATTGATTTAGTAGTAATACAAAATTGAGTACCACCATAGGTGTATATGCCTTAAAGCAATTTATTTTTTATTAGCAAAAACAACAAATTAATAAAAAAAAAACGACAGCGTGGTGTAGTGGTAAAAACTTTTGCTACACCACACATGGGGTCATGGGTTTAATCCCCACTGACCTCATGCTGTAGCGCACTTAAGTAAGGCCCTATAAACAGTAACTCCTGCTGAGCCAGCATTTAATCAGCAGTATAAATATCGGGCAATTATAATTTATAATATCCCAAACTGCCACAGGCAACTCTAAACTGGGTCAGAGTAACTGATGTTACTCTATGTTTAAGTTGCGCATTTGACATTCCCACATCGAGGATAAAGACATATACAAAAAAAATGTTAAATGTTCCATACTTTGAAAAAAGAGCAAAGAGTGACATGTGGAAAAGAGTTATGTACTCCATTTCGACCGCATTTTAAAAGAGATTCTTGCCAAAATTCTTCCAACTTTAAACCAAATGGACCTTTACATGCAAAATACAGAAAGTACTTTTACATGCAAAATACAGAAAGATACAATAAAGCTGATTGGGAGTATATAAATATGATTTTTATTTAAATCCAATTTATAAGCCTTTAAAAAAGTATACATATTAGCTGTAAGGTTAAATTACAACAGTAAGCAAATACTTGTTTTGGCAAAATTATGATAATTAATCAACTTTAAATATTTATGTCTTTTATTCAGCAATGTGTATTATGGTATATATAAATAACAGTACCTACCTGCAGGGCAAGCATATAAAATAAATTCTCGTGGTTCTATTTTATCTAGCATAGGATCTTTAACATGAGCAAATATCCTGAAAAATGTATAAGAACTGGTTATGTAAAGTGGAATTACATTTATCAAGCATAGCATTAAAAAAATAACAAATTAAATAATTCAGTTCATACCAATCACATGCAACTTGAACACCGGCATCTCCTGTGGCTGCTAAGGCTTTTAAACTAAAAAAAATAATAATAAAAACCTAAATATTTATCCCGCAGAATATAAATAGTTAACTCTATTACCTTAACCTGTATGAATTGTTTATTGGAATTTTAAATAATAAAGAGTTTATATTTCTATATAGCATATTTAATAACTTAAATACAAGATGATCAACTTAAACAATAAAAAACTTTTTAATTTGCCATTGCAATTTTTTTTAAATTAATTAACTCATAATAACTTGTCAGTTGAGATAGTTGTTTATAGTACTAACTTAAAGATGCAATGACAAGGACTGATGATATACAGTTTAGTACTTTATGATTTTGTCATTATACATTGTTATCAGGTTTACTATTGCTTAATTATTTTTCTGCTGTTTGGTTTCTCATTACCACCATTGCATCTTACCAAATTGTCGTAGTCACTAACTCAAATACCAGCAGTGGGATTTGGGCGTAATGTCTGCCTATTACGATGATCAGTGAATTTTTTGTTAGGTTTTTCATGCATTAAAAATAGTAACAAAAAAAGGATGGAGCATATTAATAGTTAAAACATATATAGGCTTGAACATATAATGGTTAAAACATATATGCCATAAATATTATTGTGTACACAAAGATCTTAAATTTGCAGGAATAATTCTTTGATATGAATGTATACAAATTATTTTTAGATAAATATTATATAAGTTAAATAAAATTTTCTAATGTTTAGCTTTTTTTTGTATATATATGATATTATCTTTATCTTCGATGTGGGAAAGTCGAATGCGCGACTTAAACATAGAGTAACATCAGTTACTCCGACCTAGTCTCGAGTTGCCTGTGGCAGTCTGGGATAGCTTAGCGGTGGCAGTTAGAAACACTGGTTAAAAATTTCACAGACTTCAAATGTCCTAGATAGTGATAATAGATAAAGATGGCGCAGCTACTACTACTTTAAGACCCATTTTCTAACTTATTTATCCTTAATGTGAAAGGTTAACTTCATCACCAAAACATAGTGTAACATTTGCTACCTTTACCCACTTTCAGGTTGACTTTGGCAGTTTTCGATATTATAAATTATTATTGTCTAATATCAGTAATTGATATATAAGCCAGTAAGCTGCTAATTAAGTATTGGCTTAGCAGAAGTTGTTACTGTTTATAGCGGCTTACTCAAGAACGTTACAGCATAAAAGCAGTGGGGATCAAACCCAGGACCCCATTTGTAAATTTGTTTAAACAAAATAATTTTTTACTCACGCCCTTTCTTTTGGAAAGCCCATGTTTTTAAGAACTTGCAACGATGAAGAATTTCTAAGTAAAGTATCAACTGCATTGTGCTGCAAAAATAAACCCTGATCGTCATTCATTTTTAATCAAATAGTATTAATCCATACAGCCGTACAATCGGAAAGACAGAGTTTTACAGGATTTTGTCTTCTCGCCAAAAATAAACCGACATCAGGACTTGGTACTGATTATTTCAATTTTTATATACAAGCTAAAAATATGATGGCCATCCTATTTTTAAGATAGAAAACTGTCATATGACCGAAAACCATTTTTCCGAATCTACAATTGACCGAAAATCAAATGCCTAAAAAGGAAATTTTAATAACCATAAATACATTCTTACTAACCCCTTTTTTAACCTAACCCTCTTTTTTTGGTAATGCATTTTATTGTGTAAAAAAAATTAACCAAATTTCGGTTAATTTTTGTTTACCTAATTATGATTTTCGGTTAAATGTAAATTCGGTTCAATTAGTTTCGGTAATGAAGCATACCTTTTAAGATAAGTGGGAACATTTACTCAACCGTTAAGTTTTTTTCCTTGTTGTATGGGGTCGACTGAAAATGAGAGAATGGAAATTGAAGGAACGTAAAATGAAGGAATGGAAAATGAAGGAACTGGAAAATGAAGGAACGGAAAATGAAGGAACCGGAAAATGAAGAAACGGAAAATAAAGGAACCGGAAAATGAAGGAACGGAAAATGAAGGAACCGGAAAATGAAGGAACGGAAATTGAAGGAAAGTGAAAAAGGGAGTAGCGGAATCCTAAAAAAATAAAACGCGGAAATACCGTTGACTGTTTATTTAGGTTTACTGTCATTTATTTGAGAACTGATAAGCGATAATGAGTTAATTTTTATTACCCCAGCATACCCTAACCCTCTTCTATAAAATGCCCGTTTATTTCTAAAATAATATCGACTTAAATACAAATAAATAGTCAACGGTATTTTCGCGTTTTATTTTTTTTAGAATTCCGCCTCTCCTTTTTTCACTTTCCTTCAATTTTCGTTCCTTCATTTTCCGGTTCCTTCATTTTCCGTTCCTTCATTTTCCGGTTCCTTCATTTTCCGTTCCTTCATTTTCCGGTTCCTTCATTTTCCGTTCCTTCATTTTCCGGTTCCTTCATTTTCCGTTCCTTCAATTTCCGTTCCTTCATTTTCCATTCCCTCAAATCCCGCGTCCCCGTTGTATGTGACTTGCGATGATCCTACATTCTACAATAACAATAATATTGTGTAATCTTTGTTGTAAGGCAAAAAAAATCAAAAGGGGTAAAAGTAAGGAAGGCAAAAAAATGAAATTTGAAAAATAAATGTCAACCTAAAAATTTGGGGAAAGGTTTATAGGTATTTATTTTACTCTAAAAATTTAAAGTGGGCAGTTGTGCATAAAAAGTGATGTGACATATGTTGTTCCTGTAGTCGTTTTTTTAATTTAAATAAAAACATGCTTCTTGAATACAAAAAATTTGGATAACTAATGATTTAGCTTTAAATCCGGTATAGATGTTATGTATAATTATATGTATGCTACGCAAAAAGTAACTGCCATAGTATACTATAAAATTTTTACGAAAACTTTCAGTATTTATATTTTGTTTTTATTCATTTAATTAATTTCCTCATTTTTTTTCTAGTACCATTAATATATTATTTATTGTATATTTTCCTAATACTTTTATGCGCGAAAAAACTAAATAAAATTTAAAATAATAGTTTGGCAACTCTGTGTTTTTTACAAGCTTTAGCAGAAAATTCCGGCTTTTTGCCAGCAGATTTGCGTTTTAAAATTGTCGGGATAAGGCAGTCCTTTTAGTTTTTATGTGAATGTCTCCTTCTATTTTGTTTGTATATGTTGTTTTTGCAACAAATTTGTTTAGTAATGACTATTTTTTGTTTAGTTATAGATTCGATAATTCACGTATTAAAAAAACATGGCTGCGCGAAATAGTGGTGACGCACGTGCTAACGTTAAACAAGAAAATGATATGACAAAAGTTCAATTTGAAACTTCGGAAGAAGTAGATGTCTCTCCCACATTTGATTCCATGAACCTAAGAGAAGATTTAATTCGTGGAATTTATGCTTATGGTAAGAAATTCAACTAAATAGTGGAAAATGGTCGTTTTTTTATGGGTATTGATAAAATATACTACAATGGAAAAAGTGTTCGCCTAGTTGCTGGCGAATTTCACAAAAAAGCCTTTTATAATATAGCCAATAAATATGATATGCATTAAATACCTACTATGCTACAACTGTCAACCAATATGTTTTCTGTGTTATTTTACCTCAACATGTGTGACTGGTTTTATGGGAGCTCTCTTAGCATCATCCGCCTGTTTAAATGGCTGGTACTAACATAAATGCGGAAAGGGCAAAATTAACAAAAGAAGATTAGGTAATAGTAAAAAAAATTTTGCCAAAATTTGACGGACAACATTAATAGAGCTCCGCTCTATGGCCTAAACATAGGGTAACATTTGTGATACCGTCTCGATTAACTTATTAATTCTTATTATTGGCAGTGTCTAAAAATTAAACTGCCTTTTAGTATTGGGCTCAGTAAGAGTTTGTACTGTTTATTGCGTCTTACATATTAGTACTGCAACATGGAAGCACTGTTAATTAAACCAGTAGCCCTAAGTCAAGTGTTCTTAACAATACACCAAGCAGGTTTTAATAATTGTTAAACTGAAATAAAGCATTTATTTAAAAATTGGGCCCATTACATAAACATTTGAAATTTTTTTACGTATTTAAACCTTTTTCAAACCAGTTAAATTATAAAATAGCAATGGTTTATGTGGCTATACTTCAAACCTGATATTTGTTTTATTAATATTTTTACAGGATTTGAGAAGCCTTCTGCAATTCAACAAAGAGCAATAAAACAAATTATGAAAGGAAAGGATGTTATCGCCCAGTATGTTATTTTATTGTAAAAAACTTTTACAAATATACACTTTTTTGAATAACAAATTTGTGAAATTATTCTTCAATTTTTGAAGTTTTAGTAAAGAAAATGCAAGCACAATAAAGTTATCATTTTATTAAAGTTTTTAAAACAAGTTTGTTAAAATTAATTTTATTTTAAGAGCACAGTCAGGAACTGGTAAAACTGCCACTTTCTCAATTTCTGTTCTTCAAATGATTGACACTCAACTTCGTGATACACAAGCCTTGGTTTTATCCCCCACTAGAGAATTGGCTCAGCAAATTCAAAAAGTATGATAAAGTCGACTTAAGCTTAATCACATTATTCTTTATTAAAAAAATTTAAATTAAAGTTTAAAAATCTGTTTTAACGTTATACCAATATGTTAAAATTTGCTTAAAATTTTTTAGAGTTTTTGACACAATTTAATAATATATTTCCAAATGCCTTAAAAATGAAAAAAGGTCTATTTGTTGTACCTATTTGTATTAGGTGCAACCATATAATCACAATTAAAATGCAGCATGCATGGTAGTAACTGACTAGTTATTATAAATTAAGCAAAAGTTTAATTTAGGAAAATTAGTTGATAGCTCGCCTCTAAGTCAGTATTTCAATTGTCAAAATATAGATTTAACTTTTGTCCTATATTTGCATGCTATTATATACTTGCACACCGCAAAAAGCAGATTTGTTTATTTTTTAGACCTATAAGTTAAACATATAACACATGTTAAAATAAATTTCACAAAAAAATCATTTTTTTAAATTTTAACATATTTATAGCTTATATACATTCTTTTTTTTATATTTTTTAAGTTACTAAACAATAAAAATATTTTTAAGTTATTAAGCTCTATTATTATTTTTCAAGGTTATTCTTGCACTTGGGGACTACATGTCAGTGCAGTGCCATGCTTGTATTGGGGGAACAAACGTTGGAGAGGATATTAGAAAGTTGGATTATGGACAACATATTGTCTCAGGGACACCAGGCCGAGTGTTTGGTAAGTTTAATAGGGCTTTAGCCAACAAATTCTAAAGTCTTAAAAAATAAATTTATTTGTTAACATAAAATTAAGATTTTAATAAAAAAACGTCGCTTTAGGTGGGCCTACATTTTTTTGTTTTTAATTAACCTTTTAAAATTGCGTTTTTACACATTGGCTTGTTTTTTTAATTTTATTTTAAATGTGATAAGTTTTTTTTTTCCTGTTACTACTTTAAAAATTTACAATTTGTACTTAAATCTGTATTTTAATTACCAAATTTTGTGTTTTTGTTTAATTTTTTGTTAGTCATTTTTGTGTTTTATTGTCAGATATGATCCGAAGACGAAGTTTAAGAACCCGCTCAATTAAAATGTTAATCCTGGATGAGTCAGATGAGATGCTCAATAAAGGATTCAAGGAACAAATTTATGATGTGTATCGATATTTGCCACCTGCTATTCAGGTTAATTTACAACTCTTATTTTTTGCACCAAATACACAACTGATTTAAAGTTTGTTGGAATCACTTGTACTTTACGATTCTTAGTTCTAATTTTTTTCAAAGGATGTGAAGTACAAGTGATCCAATGTTTTTTTTTTGTATTTTATTGACTTTGTTTTACCTAAAAAAATAATTTCCTTCTTTTTCAATTTAATTTAATTTTTTTTTCTCAATTAGGTTGTGTTGTTGAGTGCCACTCTACCCCATGAGATTCTTGAAATGACAAACAAGTTTATGACCGATCCGATTCGTATTCTTGTCAAACGTGATGAATTGACACTTGAGGGCATCAAACAATTTTTTGTAGCTATCGAGAAAGAAGAGTGGAAGTTTGATACATTGTGTGATCTTTATGACACGCTCATTATTACACAGGCTGTCATCTTTTGTAATACTAAGAGAAAGGTTAATATTTAATTTATACTATTCCTTGGCATTTGTGGTTGAAATGGTAAAAACATTTTGTATAAAAAATACTTAAAACAGTTGTGGAAACATACTTGGTTGGACAATTGTGGACAGAAACTTTTACTTGTGTTGTTAGGTTGATTGGCTTACTGAAAAGATGAGGGAAGCAAATTTCACAGTTTCAGCCATGCATGGAGACATGCCACAAAAAGAGAGAACAGAAATTATGAAACACTTCAGATCAGGGCAAAGGTATTTCCTTGACAATTTTCGTATTTTCATAACAATTTTTGTGTGTGTCAATTTTAATCTTTATTATTTTGTTTTTAACAGTCGTGTGCTTATATCAACTGATGTGTGGGCTCGAGGTTTAGATGTTCCTCAAGTTTCGCTTATTATCAACTATGATCTTCCAAACAACAGAGAACTCTACATTCACAGAACTGGAAGGTAAACATAACTTTTAAGTTTTTTTTAGACTATTCTAAAATAAACAATAAAATTTTTGCTGAGTATTTTTTAATGTTTTTATTTTTTTAAAGATCTGGTCGATTCGGGCGTAAGGGTGTTGCAATTAGTTTTGTAAAAAATGATGACATCAGAATTTTAAGGGATATCGAGCAGTATTACTCTACTCAAATTGATGAAATGCCAATGAATGGTAAGCTTACTATACAATTTTAATTGCTATGAATAAAATCAACAATAGAATATGATATTTAGGGATTACAATTACATTTAACCCTATTAGATGAAGTAAGTTATATATATTATTTCAAAGATAACCTTAATCATTTAGTTTAACTTTAATTTTTCGGGGGTTGTGTCAACTGCACGAACTTTCTATGTTCCCTTTTTTCAAAGTAGTAAATGACATTAATAATCTGGGTTATTCGAAAAGGCTTTATATAAATATTTTTAAACTTTAATTAAATTTCTGATTTTTCCCCTTTTTAGTGGCTGATCTTATTCCAGAATGATTTGTTGGGCTTGAAAACAATGAAGTAGCAGAAAGCTTCTGAGAATTTGTTTTTACATTGTCAGTGCTTTTTTATGTAAATAAAATCATTTTTGTACAGTAACCTTGAGTTTAACTTTCAACTACTTAATACAGCTTAAATATTCTTTCTTTAGTTTATAAAAAATTTATTATATGCAAAATATTATACAGTGAAAAAAAAAGCTTTAACAAAATGTTACAAATTAAACATCTTCCTCCTCCTCTTCTTCCATTTCTTCCATGTCCTCAGCTGCTGCCATCGCTTCATCTTGTGCAGCTTTAAGTGCTGCTTCCTCCTCCACAGTCGGATCTTCTGCTTCTGTAATTTCAGCACCACTTGGATATTCTTTTTGCATTGGTGGTGGGGGAACTGGGCTGTAGTTTTGAGAACCATATTTGTGGCCATACCCAATGTACACGTTCTCAAATTTTCTGAAGTAAAGTAGGCAATAAAAATATTGTGTAAAATCAAGAGGGTAGAGTGTTGTACTAAACTTAAAGTTAAGGTATCTTAGCCAACAAACGTTTAAAGCTAGGTATACGCTCATAACACTGTGGTAAAATATAAACTCGAGCCGAAGGTTGTATTGTTTTGTGCAAATTAACCTAAGTACAGAAAGTACTGATTGACTGGCAACCAAATTTATGTACTTGTTTCTGGCAAAAGTGTATATATACATTCTTTAACACGTAATAATATATTTAAAATAAACTTACTTTCCATTGCAATAAGCTGCTGCACCGGGCCACAAGTTTGACTTAAGTACAGCTATAGCATATTGGGGTATAAGATTAGAAGTTAACTTGCATGTCCATGGAGGCATGTTGTCAATCTCCGAATCTTCAGAAAGGGGAGTAAGCAAAGGAGGTCCAACCTCTGGTTCTGGTTCATCAGGTTCTTCCCGCTCCTCTTCATCTTCTTCTTCTTCAAATTCATCCTAAAAAAGTCGATAACATTATATATTTTAATTTAATTATTGCCAAAATATTGTAACATTGTTGATTATTAAAAAAAGAATATAAGTTCAACCTCATTCTTTTGTACTGGGTTAAACCAGATACTTCTTCCTTGCGGTAAAATGTGTTGTACATGATGCACCCAATTGGACAACGAAGTGTCAATCAAGTCTCTAAGGGGGATTCCCTCAAAGTCTGGGCTTTCAACAAAGTCTGTGCGACCCTCACCCTCCTCTTCTTCCTCCTCTTCGTCATCAAACTGATAATATCCAAGTGGACTTACCTACAACAGTAATTAAGTTGTTACATAAAAAAGTACATTTTTAAATTTGAAATATATTACTATTTGTTGGATTAGAGAAGTAATGTATATACTAAACAACTAAATTTAAAATGAGTAACAGCACTTTAAAGTTTAATGCTGTTGCATTTAAAAACACTGTGTTAATTAATAAACAACTTTAATAAATAAACCTCAGTCTAGCCAGTAGAGCCCAGGAAGTATGTTAAATTGAAAAATAAGTAATTATTACAATTTACAAGACCAGATTTAGGTGAAACAGAATTTATATCACCTGGGTTCCAGCTGAAATTCTTGCTATTTGTGCTCGTAGATAATTCGCCTCGTTGCCAGGAAAGGGTGGATAGCTTACAACTGGTGCCTCGAGAGATCCAGTAAACAATTTTTTAATTTTGCGACTAGCTCCAATTTGTGCTGGGGTCACCAACGGTAATTTTATCCAGGGTTTTCCTAAAAACGGATACAAACACCAAAATATTTAGTAATTATGAATCGTTTTGCTGGCAGCATGGTGTATTGGTTAGAAAACTTGTTTTACAACATAAGGTCATTTAATTTCCACTGCTTTTATATTGTAGTGCTCTCAAATGCCATAAATGATACGAACTTCTGGCATGTCAAAAAACTGGTTTGTTAGTTGATTATCTGGTAAAATGTTAGATATTATCCAAACCTGCCTAAGGCAATTTGAAACTGGGTCGATAAAGGAAGCTTTAGACTGGGTCGGTGAATGTTTTTTCTATTTTCAGGTGGTAAAGTAGGTTTTTCCACATCAAGGATAAAGTTATATAAAATTATAATGTTTACTTTTGACAATAATTTGGTCCATGCAAAACACATAACAAAAATTTTTACCTGGTTCATTACAAACAAAGTAGATGAATTTGTTAGCTCCTGCTCTGTTTTCCTCTTTAGGAATTACAACTGGTGGTTTGTAATCTGGTTTGGGCATGTCATCTTCTTCTCCTCCTTCACCTTCCTCCTCATCTTCATCTTTTTCCTCTTCTTTTTCTTCCTCCTATTAATGGATAAAAGGTTGGTAAATAATATTTATACAAAAGTACATAAATTTATCATAAATAAATTAGTAACTACCTTCTCCTCTTCCTCTTCTTCTTCTTCCTCTCCTTCTCTGTATTGGACTTCTGCAACTAAGTAGTTTGATTCTGTTCCAAGAATTTTCCCTAAAAGCATTTAAATGGAAAATGATTTTTATGCATTTTAGATTTTATTTAATTTTTAAACCAAACAAAAAATTACCCCAGAATCTAACAGTTTGAAGGGGATAAGTATCCACAAGGTGTTTAAGTGAAAGAAAGATCCGATACATTTCCTCTTTTCCCAATCCTACTCCAGCTTGCTCAAAAAAGAAGCCGAGCTCCATGACATTTGGAAGAGGCGTCTCAACTTCTTCTTCAGCTTCCTAAGATTTTATGGTTTTAATGAGCCTAGTGAAAATTCTAAATATTCCATATTGTGTAATTAAAGCTTAGAACTTTTACATTTGCTTAAAAACCAGTAGATGAAATTGAAATATAACACACAAAATTTAACCTTTACAAAAAGTAAAAAGGCAAATCAAAATATACCATTTCTGCATCTGCATCTCCTGATTTTTCAAATAAGGATTTTTGCTTTTCAGCAAGATGAAACTCAGTACTTGGTTCAAATTCATCCCTGACTGTATCAACATTGGAGACAAACTTTTCCCGTTTAATCTGTTTACTAACATCTTCAAATATGTCTACAACATTTGTAGGTCGCTCATCCAAAACCTTTGTTAAAATACTCGATAGGTGATCGTACCTGAAATTTGTTAAAATATGATTTTGTCATATTTTATTAATGTTAAGTTGAAAAAGGTAACAACTTTATTTTGGATAATAAATGTTTCTCAATTTCTTCATTAAGATGTTGTGCTTGAATTTACTTATAAACGATATGAAAAGGCCATCTGTTTAAACTCAAGTTGCATTTCCAGTATTAATAAGCATAGGTGCATGTTGTCTGATATTTAACCCAACATTTGGTGTCCATCTAACTTTTTTGCATACTTTTATCCTCAATATAAAAGCCAAGTTTATTGCCTAAACATAGTGTCCAACTTAGTCCTAGTCCCAATCTTGAGTTGTCTTTGTAGATTTATAATTATTGCAGATTTGTATATTTATAATTATTTTTATTTAATAATCTATTTGTTTTAGGCTTGACAGTAGTTTGTACCAGTAATTTTTTTTTATATCTTTATCCTTGATGTGGGAAAGTCGAATTCGCGACTTAAACATAGAGTAACATCAGTTACTCTGACCCAGTCTCAAGTTGCCTGTGGCAGTTTGGAATATTATAGATTATAATTGCCCGATAATTATACTGCTGATAAAGTGCTGGCTTAGCAGGAGTTCATACCGTTAATAGCGCCTTACTTAAGGGTGCTACAGTATGAAATCAGTGGGGATTGAACCAACGACCTCAAGTGTAGTGTAGCAAGTGATCTTACCACTACACCACGCTGCCGGTAATAATGTCCTTCTTAAGGTTACTCTGACATCGACATGGTATGGATGCGCAAAAATACACTTACAAATTTGTGTTTGATTTTGTGCTAGTCTGTAGCATGTAGGCTTTTGCATTTTGAATTTCAAGTTCACGTTGGTTGTTTGGTATATTAAGCGTTTCATTAGCATCTACAGCTGCCATGCCTTAGTTTTGTTTATACAGCTAAAATACTTTTAACAATGAACAAGTTCAGCAGCTGTAAATAACATTAAAATATATTACAACGTTTTATTTTAAAAATATGCGTTAAGCTAAATTTTAATTGAATATCTTTTTGATTAGCACATTAACGTGCATACAGTACATTTCGCCATGAAACCCGAAGCTTACTGTAGTTGGATAGTCGTTAGAATGTAAAATAAACAAAACTGTTTCTATGGTAACGACAGACATTAACCGCCACTAGTAGCGATAAAGAATTATTTTTTAATTTAATTAATCAGCGTAATTGGTTAGCAACTAAATGCATGATTAAAAAAAATATTGAAAAACGCTAAAAAGACAGAAAATGGGTCAAAAAGATTCATTAGTCTCAGCTCTACAAACTACCAAACGATTACCTAAAGAGGATATTGCATTACTAGGATGAGGTAGAAGTTTCACTGCAAAAAAATCGGCTGCATATTTTGCAATAGTGCAATAAGAAATCTGCCCTCATAATTATTTTTTTATTCCAAATTAAATTATTAATAAAAAGCCTAAATATTAATGACAATACTGTTAAATGCCCTCTCTTCTAGTGCTAAGTGGCCATGCACTGAGGGTATTTAGCATAAGACTATTTGTACTGATTGAACTATTCTTGCTTTATTAAAGTTGACCCCGCTTTTAGTCGCACACATGAATGAACAATTTTATTTCGTTCACACACAAACACATTCGTTCATTGACAGTTTCTACAAAATAAATCAGCTATAGTCAATAATGCTATAGAAAAATAAGCGATCACAATATAACTAATTGTTACCACATAATAAAAACATAATACAGAGAATATCGAAGTCAAAACACATCTTACCGACACGTTTAGCAAGCCACTTATACAATGGATACAAAGGTCAACTTGTGTAATCGTGGTTAATTCAAGCAATCTGTAATTAGCAATTGAAAAGGTAAGGTAAAGAAAAAGGCTGTAATAGCAAAGCCCTATTAGGCACATTAACAATAAAAGGCATAAATACCTAATAAATGGCAGATATTGGCTCATGAAAATATACGTCACAGACGATAAAACTACCCAATAAGTTCCTGATAAAGGTAAAAGAGATATTTAGTACAAAACATAAACACAGAATAACTTAATAATAATGCAAAATGTAATTACCAGAAAATTCACAAGCCCGAATTATGGATCAAAAAACGTACGTATCAGTTCACTACTCCAAATAGTCTCACAGTAGGAAAGGTAGTAATTACATATAACACTTTAAATCACTTTTAAATAGCCTATCAGTCTAGAACGATAAAAATAATAGCCATGAAATTACGGTAAGTATTAAAAAACCTTACCTGATTATAAAACCTCAGGGTTGCCAAATGTAACAAATATAAAACGCATATTTAACACTCCCCCCAAATATGAACGAAAGAAAGGAGTACATATTTACAAAAACACATATGCGTTTAAACACAAAAGTCATTCAGCGCCGCTTTAAAGCGACTCAACAGCCCCTTTACTGGGACTGTTCTCTTCCTGGACCTCCTCCGGATCCTCGTTTACCAGAATCTCGACTCGAACTCTAGGATCATCATCAGGGCAGTCACCCTCACTGCTATCATCATCTTCCGCTGCTTCTCGATCACAGGAAACACTCTTCTTGGACTCGGCCAGAAGGCACAGCTTTGCAATAGGCCTTTTTATGTAGGAATTTTGCGTTCGTAACTGAACTGCTCGTACAACACCATGTTTGTCAGGATAGACTTCTACCACTCTACCTAGTGGCCACTGTGAACGCGGCATCGTGTTGTCGATTACCAGAACAATATCATTGTATTGAAAATTTCTTCGTCCAAAAAGCCACTTGCTTCGATGATTTAT
Source organism: Corella eumyota (assembly GCF_963082875.1). Taxonomy (NCBI): domain Eukaryota; kingdom Metazoa; phylum Chordata; class Ascidiacea; order Phlebobranchia; family Corellidae; genus Corella; species Corella eumyota. The sequence continues at coordinate 9,766,177 of NC_137494.1, read as the reverse complement.
TGTAGGTAAGTATTCACTAACAAACCTTTTCCAGAAATTATCAGCTAAAAATTGTATTTGCTTCCACCGTTGCACAGCATAGGAATCCTTCTCGGAGGAACAAACTATTGGCAAATTTCTGTCTGGATTTACCATCAGCAGATCATTGGGAGTTATCGGTTTTTGACTTCCCGGCACAAACGAAACTGGAGTAAGTGGCCTTGAATTGATAATTGCTTCCACTTCCACAAACAAAGATGACAACGTCTCATCAGTATGTGATTTTCCTATTTGTGTGGATGTCAAAACACGTCGTACAGACCGAATAAGCCTCTCCCAAGCTCCACCAAAGTGGCTGGCTCCAGGTGGGTTAAAGTGCCAAATCAAATGACTTTGTTCATACTCTTTGCCACCAGACATCTTGTTCCAAGATGCAACAGCTTCTCGTAACACTCTTTCAGCTCCAACAAAATTCGTACCATTGTCGGAATACATATGCGATACAGAACCCCTTCTTAGCATAAAACGACGAAAACACATAATAAAGGAATCCGTTGTCAGATCATAGGCGACTTCCAAATGTATTGCACGTGACGTCATACACGTAAATATGACTCCCCATCGTTTAATTGAACTGCGTCCCCTTTGAACCGCAATGGGACCAAAACAATCAACACCCGTATGAGTGAAAGGTGGTTCACCCACTTGGACTCTCGCAGGCGGCAAATCCGCCATGTACTGCTGCCCAGGCCTCCCAAACCTCCTACGACAATGAAGGCAGTTATCTAAGACGTAGCGGATGGCAGAACTGCCATTTTCAATCCAGTATCTTTGACGTAAAGCACAGCCAGTGTGATTCAATCCAGCGTGGCCAGTCTCACAATGGTATTTCATGACAATAAGTCTTGTCAAATTTGAGTCTCTAGGAAGAATAGCAGGGTGCCTTTGTTCATAAGGGATTGGAGCTGAATCCAGTCTACCCCCTACTCGAATAACCCCATCTTGTATTATTGGAGAACACTTTCTCAAAGACAAAGGCATAGTCTTTGCATCTCGAATCTTGATATCTCTGTTCATCATGGCAGAGTAACATCGACGTTGAACATACTTCACCAGTGAAAGCTCAGCTTTATCCAGCTCCAGCTTAGAAATTGAACTCAAATTTATTGAACCGGCTCTTCTTTCATGACAACGATCCAACAGAAATTGGCAGGCTCTAGTCAACCACACTGTAGACTTCAACAGAGCATGCAAAGAAGAGTAACGGTTGATCAAACAATCCATAGGAGCCAACAGCTCAACCCCCACTTGACATAAAACTTCAGATCTAATGACACCACCATCAGTAAATGCATCAACTGTACTTGCCATTCGTTCAGGCCAAGCATCTGAACTAAGCTTTAAGAATGATGGACCAGACAACCAGATTCCTGACTTAAGAAATGACACAGCTGTCATGCCACGTGATGCTTGATCTGCCGGGTTCAACTTTCCTGGCACAAATCTCCATGCATTTATGTCAGTTGTTTCTTCAATTTCGCTTAACCGGTGAGCGAAAAATATCTTGAATCTCTTCTTGCTGTTACGAATGCAATGTAACACCGCTTGTGAGTCACACCAAAAGGTTGTATCACAGTCGTCTAATTTCATCTCACGTTTTAGAAAACTGTGCATTCGAGCAGCAACCACAGCAGCCATTAACTCCAAGCGTGGAATTGTTAGCACATTGCGCTGTGCTAAGTAAGACTTTCCCATTAGAAATGAACAGAACACATTTCCCTCAACATCAATCAACCTGAAATAAGACACAGCGCCATAACCATCACTAGAGGCATCAGAGAAAACATGTAGCTCCCGCCTGGTAACTTCTATGTCATTATTTGGTTTAACACACCGTTCCAGACTAACTTTATCTAAATTGGGTAATTGAAGAAGCCATTTTTCCCATCCTGTAGCTTCTTGCTCACCAATCGGGTCGTCCCATCCAAGGTTCTGATCCACAAGATCCCGCAAAATAATTTTTGCTTCCAACGTCACAGGCGCCACAAAGCCTAATGGATCAAACAGTGAGTTTAATGTTGATAAAATTCCACGACGTGTGTAGCTGTTCTCCTTTAACTGAACCTTGAACTTAAAGGCATCATCCTGAACATTCCAGTTCACTCCAAGGATTCTTTCATCCATATCATGCTCTAGCTCCCGTTCACTAGGACTAGTTACTCTATCATCCACTGGAATGGAATTCAACACTGAAGAACTATTCGATATGAACTTGGTTAACTCAAACCCAGCACGTTGAAGCATTTCTCTTAACCCTTTAACAAGTTGTATTGCCTCGTTCTCGTCCTTCATCAAAATCAGACAATCATCGACATAAAAGCTATGCCTCACAGCATCAGCTACATCATGTTTATAAAGTGAGCCAAAATCCTTTGCGCTCTGCAACAAACTAAAAGCTGCTATACAGGGTGAGCTTCTGCTTCCAAAAATATGCACCAACATACGATGAGGGACTGGCTCCTTGCTAATGTCCCCATTCGGCCACCAAAGAAAGCGAAACACATCACAATCTTTCTTGCTTACACAGACCTGGTGAAACATTTGGCGAATGTCACCAGCAATAGCAATTCTATCACGATGAAACCTCAACAGCACGCCAACTAAAGAATTTATCAAGTCCGGTCCTTGCATAAGTTCATCATTAAACGATACACCGTGGCACACTGCCGCACAGTCAAAAACTATTCTAAGCTTCTCTGGTTTGTGCGGGTTCACTACTGATTCAATATAAATTTACCGAACATAAATAACAAAAATATTTGAAAATTCAAATATTCAAATTTTTATTAGTAAAAAGTAAGTTTATTAAAAATTAAAAAAGGATAAACGGTTATTAATTGATTTTGCTAATTGTTACTACGATGTTCGAAGGCGCATTTACGGTCTAAACCATAGTCCATGGACTATGCCTAAACACAGAGTTGCGTTGGTTTCCCCGACCTAGTCGTGAGTTGAAGTTTGAAACATTACTGTGGATGATCGACAACTGCTGATTGTTTGGTCTGATAAGAAAGTGTACCTTTTCTAGCGCCTTACTCAAGGACGCTACGACATGGAAGCAGTTGGGGTCGAATCCAGACCGGCAAGTTGTGAGGCTAAGTGTTGTAACCATCACACAACGTTGCTTGTGCAAGTTTCCTTTAGTACTTTTAACATGGCATGTAAAAAACTTCTAATTTTTGTTAGCACTGATTTTTAGCATTAAAAAATTGCAATAAATATATTTGAAAATTTAAGTTTCCGCATAAATTTATTTAAATATAATTTAAATACCCACAACAAGTTTACAATTTTAATTCGTGATTTAAATGTGTTGAACAGATATAAAGCGGAACAAATTTTATTGCATTTTAATTACTTGAATGATTGCAAAGATCAAGCTATTGTAAACTATCTTGATACAAAATTACATATAGGCTCGTAGAGTATTTCAAGCGTATTTGCACCATTAGTTTAAAAATACAACAATTTGCGTATTTAATACGACTACGACTGTATTTTATAATGCGGCAACTTGTTTTTGTATTTTGTGAATTGTTTTTTTATCAAGGGAGCACAAATCAAAATTCATAATTGTCCCAGTCATGGAAAAGTTGCCAGTTTTTTGTAAAATTGAAGTTACCTATCAAACCAAAAAAAAGATTAAGCAACGTTGCGATTATAAAACTTTAATCCTAGCATTGGTGATAAACTAATATTTGACTTATTTTTTGCGTATACATTTATCTTTAAGGTGGAAAGGTCGACTTTACAGTCTATACATTGGGTAACATATGTTACCTAACCCAAGTCTTGATTTGCTTAGGTATTTTGCCAAATAATCAAGGTATTTTGCCAAATAATCAAACTGCCTGCTTGGTTTTGGGCTTAGCAGGAGTTTGTACTGTTTAGCACCATACTCAAGGGCACTACGACAAACACCTTATTTAATTTTTGATGTAAAAAAAAAAACGCTTACTTTTTTAACTTTATTCTGGTCTGTGATATTTGATAATAAAGTTTGGAGTTTTTGTAACTGTTGAAAAATTTCTTCGGTTAAACTTGGATTAAAACTTTTTTCTGGGCCTGTTGTTACCGTGACTAAAGAATGAATTTTCTCGGGTCTGTAACAAAATAGTCATTTTAATAATTTTGCTTTTCAATTAAAAATGAATATTGATTATTTAAACTTACACTGGTTGTGGCGACTCGTAAGTTTCTTTTGGTCTGTTTAATTTTTTATTTTGTTGTACCTCTACAAATTCGTTGTTTCCATTCTCCCTAAAATTAAAGGAAATTAAAATCAAATGATTTTATAAAAGTTTTTTATAAAAATTAGAAAATAATTTGTACATTTTTTGATACCCGTCTGATTCTGATGATGAATTGTCAGTTACATTTATTAACTTTTCACTAAAAATAAAATGTTCAAAGTTGAAAAAAAAAAAAAATAATTGACTTAAATAATTTTAATTCATTAAAAATAGTAAAAGAAGACAGTAATATCTTTAAAAGCTTGTCGGTAAGTTAACAAGATTGAGATACTTATTAAAGAAAAAAATTTTAGTCAACAAAAAAATTTACCTATCCTCAACGGAACACACAGATGAACTATCACTAGTATCATAATCTGGTTGTATTAAAGTCGAACGGGAACCTAGTTTACCAGTACCTAAAATTTAAGAATTTGTTATATTCATACTTTCATTGTTTATAAAGTGTTTACTACAGGTCTGGGCTGACTTTGCAGGTTAAACATAGGCTAAACATAAGTTAACCCAAACCAGGCCAAATTGCCTAAGGCAGTTTTGGATATTAAGCATTTTGTCAGATAAATATTTTGCCAGTTGGTTTTTAGTTTGGCAAAGAATTGGTAAAGTGGAAATCAAATCAATAAACACATGTTATTATATTAAGTGAAGTATTTTAACCACTATACTATGACACGTGGCAAGCTTTTTTGTTCTTACCTTCATTATTATGTTTTGTAGGTTGACTGAATTTTGTTTCTTCCTTGTCAGTTTCATCAAAACCTAAAAACAAGTTTAAACAAATCCTAAAACTGTTTCTGTTGAAAAACATTTACAGACAAAATTAAACTTACTATCACTGGATAAGCTATCTGAAGAATCATCTTTTATCACTAAAAAAAATGATGAAATTAAATTTTAATTCCTGAGTTTCTAAAAATTTTGAAATCACCTTTTCTAACTTTGGAAATTGGAGCTCTTTTTTCTGAAACAGTTTGTTTCTTTTTTTGATTTAAACCTTGTTGATTTCTATAAATTATATTTTCAAGGTAAAAATAAAAAAATTAAGTAAAATTAAATACCTACACATTTATTTAAACAAAAACCTTAATTGTTCTTTTTTTTCTGATTTATTATGCGGATTTTTTAAAGTTTTGATGTGAAGTTTTACACCACTTGAGGTCACTCTTGTTTTCTTGTCTCTATGTTTTTTTGGTTCTAGTAAAAAAATAATTGCATCAACTTCAAAAATAATTTTAAGTTTTAATGTTAACCTTAATTGGTAAAAAAAGTTTTTTCTCCTTTATTTAACCTTTGATAAAGCTGATATATTTCGTAAAAAATTTTATAAACCTTTTAATGACGAAGAATTGCCAGTTGATATGGTATCATTAAAAACATTCTTTTTTCTTTTTTCCTTCTTTTTCTTTTTACCCGAATCACTATCAGATTGTGATGTCATCATTTGATCACTTCCGGATGACATGGTTCGGCGCTTTTTGGGTTTTTGTTCCATTTTTTGTTTATATTGATTGATCTCTAAGGAATGTTTTCTAAAATAAATTGTTTAATAATAATCATTTTTTTAATTAGCAATTTAAATTCATAAAAACCCTCTCACTTTTCCCTTTTTCTTTTTTCTTCATGCTTGGATGATTTCTTGGGCACAGGGGTCTCAGATCTGTTTTATGTTTTAAATTTCAATTAAATAAAGTCAAATTAAAACAACAGCACATTTTTAACAATATTTCACTTTAAACCTCTTTTCCTTTTTACTAGGTTCCTTTTTTTTAAGTTGTTTAATATCTATACTTTCTTCCCTTGAAAACAAACTTGGTGATCCAGATTTTTCAATCTTTATCTAAAATAATTTAAAACTAAATTAAATTTGCAAAACATTAAATTAGTTTTAAGACTGTTTGAGTTGTTTAATAACTTCAAAGTAATTAAACTTACTTTTAATTTATTAGGTTTTTCCTTTTGCTTTTTTTCGATGCTTGAAAAATGTGGAGATGGCACTAAATCTGTAATCTAAAAGTGTTTGGCAATAATTGTAAAAAATTTAAAAGTGTTAAATAATTTCGTTACAAAGAATAACAAAGGGCCAACAAACTAACTTTCGTCTTTTTTTTTCGATCTGCTGAATCGAAATCAGTTACGCTATTTCGTCTTTTATCACCATGTTTTGACTTGACAGATTTGGATTCAGATTTATGAATTTTCTCCGTTGGTTTCGCCCTGTTTTCAACTTCGTCAAAACCTTTAAATAACTTTTTTTGTCAGAAATAACAGTTAAAAATTTAAATTTATTGCTTAGTTATAAAACTTTTATTATTTTGTATATTTAATTTTTAATTTTTTTTTTAAATCCTGTTTAAAACATTTTGTTTTAAGTCATACAATAAACAAAGTAATCAGTTTACGATAGTTTTTTTCTTTTGCTGAAGACATTTTTTGTTTTTCCTCACTTTTTCTTTCCTAGATAAAAAGTTTTGTTATATATATATATAAATTTATTTTAGTAAACACACTTACTAGATTTTTTCTATGACTTTTCTTTTCTTTAATTTGATGAATTTCTTCGTTTTTAACCACTCCTAAAATATGATTAAATTGATTAAATACATTTCTTTTAACAAATTAAAATTAAATTTTTTTGAAAATATAAAAATTAGTTCTTCATACCACCAGCTTTTAACAATTTCTTCTTAAATTCTTCTGATGGGTTTGTAAAAGTTAACATTTCAACTCTTGTGTGATTTACAGGGGGCATGTTCTCCATATGTAAGAACATATCATAGTGAAATCTAACTGTTTTCGGTTCCGACTACAGTTAAAATAGAGTATATTATGAAAACTTACTAAATTTATAGTTATTGTTAACATAAGAAGGTTATTAATATATATTTACTAAATAGGTACCAAACTATCTATCAAATATCCTTAAATGGTAAAATAAAAAAGTATATTTTAACCTTGTTTTTAAAATGAATGTCCACAAGAATATTAAACCCAGCATAACCACTTTGTTTTACTTCATATGGGGGTTGTTTTACAACAACTTTTGGAATTTCAAATGACTCGTGTAGCCAAAAAACAACCTTTAAAACAAAATTAGGTATTGGTTTCTAATATTGTATAACTCCATTCATGTTGTAATACAGAACATTTTTAAATAATGTAGCTTAGTGGTATATATTAGATTACATTAATTTACAAGGTTAGAAAAATGAGGGATACAGTTTAAGTTGAAATAAACATATCGCATAAGTTAATATAGACATTTTTAAAACAACCACCCAATCCCATTCAGTCATCCACCCTGTTGCCTGTGCCAACTTTTCTACCTTAGTAACTAAAGCAATGCAGTTACCTTTTCAATAAAATTTTCAATAGCAATCCCGTCCGGTCCTCTTACAAATACCATCCAATCATGAGTATGTCCACTTAAACTGGGAATATCTTTTGCTTGTGCCACGTGACCCAACTCCAACTTGACTACAATTTGACAGTAACCTGACATTTTAACTATGTTTGGCGTGTAATTACTAGAAAAAAGTTAGATAAAGCTTCTCATGTCTGGAATATTTATCTGATAATTTTTTTACCGCCCTGGTCCTCAATGTTCTGCCGCAGTCTGGCAGTGTTAAGGGGATTTTACATTAGGTCAACTTTGTTTACAACTTGGTTAAGGTAAGCACTTATTATAACTTTGTATGTACTAGATATAGCAAATTAAGGTTCATTCTATAATTAATCAGCAAATAAATTTAAAGCATAAATACTGGTAAATTTTAATAATTAATGTTCTAACATGCAAAACTAACACGAGACTTGGTCGTGAAAACTAATATTTCATTATAGGCCAAAATTTCCATTTCGAGGATAAATCAATGTCAAAATTTGCGAAGCGAAATAGCAAGTAATCATTTTGTTACGTCATAAAGTGTTGCAAAAAAGGGTCGCCTGAAAATGAGGGAATGGAAATTGAAGGAACGGAAAATGAAGGAACGGAAAATGAAGGAACCGGAAAATGAAGGAACGGAAAATGAAGGAACCGGAAAATGAAGGAACGGAAAATGAAGGAACCGGAAAATGAAGGAACGGAAAATGAAGGAACCGGAAAATGAAGGAACGGAAAATGAAGGAACGGAAAAAGAAGAAACCGGAAAATAAAGGAACGGAATATAAAGGAAACGGAAAATGAAGGAACGGAAAATAAAGGAAACGGAAAATGAAGGAACCGGAAAATGAAGGAAAGCAAAAAAGGAACGGCGGAATTTAGAATTATGGAATGGCGGAATTACGGCGTTTTAACTTCACGAAAATAAATAGATGGAGACACGTTGTCCACTAACAAAAAACCCGCTGACATAGCATTTTGAGGATATCGACCCAAGGGAATAATTGAACAAAGAGTTTTGTAAAAAAAAACTTGCGTAAAAATCTTAAAATGCATTTATCATTCGTCCAGTTGTAACAATATGGTCCGAAAGAAGTATTTAGAGAAAGTGATAATAAAATTTTTTTATTAAAGCTTGTGTGTACGAATTTTGCTAAGTTCTAAGTTTCAATTTAGACACGTTTATTTTAACAATTAATTATCAATTAACAATGTTACGTATATTTATTATTTTAAGCTTTAATTTTATTATAGATATTACATTAATATTTATGCTTTTATTACGCAAAATTATAGTTTAAATTTTATATAGATATATTTTTTAAATGAAAAAGACGTTACAGCTCCGATTTTCGTACTCAGACTAAACTAAAACAAGTTAAAACCTAAAAAAGTTGTGTTTAAAGTATATAAAAAAAAGTAATCGTTAGCTACTGGGTTATTGTAACTAAAAAAAACATAAATACTTATAACTTTAATGCGCAGTTTGCCTTAAAGTTCTTGCAATATATAATGCATGTTCCCAAACAAACTCATGCGTCATTTAAGTATTTTAAATTATTAAATTACATCTAAGAGTAATATTTTTAAATATGGAATTTTATAAAATTAAAAAAGGAAGAGGAAATATTTATGTTGGCTGTCAAAATGAAAAATTTGCTTATAAATCCAACGGTACGTCTACTGGAATTGTATATTTGCAATGTATTTACCGACATTGTCCAGGAAGAGGAAAAATTGAAAATAATTTTTTGTATATCTGTAAGTTAAATATTTATTAGTATTTTATTAAGTTCTATTTTCTTTATACGTTAAATTGATCTCGTTGGGTTTTTAGCTTTCAGTATTAGTTACTGTCTGTTGTTCGTAGGCTAAACAATGTGTAGGCTACTGATTACCGCTTAAACATAAACTATATAAGAATTTAACAAAATGCCACACTAATAATTAAGTAAAATAATAAATTTACTACGTGTTAAAATTTAAAAATGTTTTTTTAATAAGATTGAACACTGCGATCACGATTCTAGTCTTGAAATTGAACAACTAAAATTAAAAGCGAAATGTCGTAAAAGAGCACAACAAGACACATCAGGATCAACTTTAAAACACATTTTTGAAGAAGTAGCCGATGAGTCTTCGGTGGGTGCTACATGTTCTTTTACTGACATAGAAAGTTCAATGTTGAAGAGAAGAAGAAAGTCGTTGCCATCTCTTCCACAAACTATAAGTGAAATCGATTTTGCTTTGCGGCGCTATGAAATCGATAATTTTGATGACGGCTACACTTTTTATAGAGGAGAAGTTCGTAACGACAATGGAGGTTATGCTTTTATTTTTGTAAGCGATGTTCAGTTACAAATGTTGTCATCATCAGTACACATATACATGGATGGTACATTTAAGACTGTGCCATTACTTTTCAACCAATTATTCACAATTTTGCCGATTGCATTGGCCACACATTTCCCATAGCATTTATTTTAATGTCAACGCGAACTCAATTTTTGTATAAAGAAGTTTTTAGGTTTTTAATGAACTTATCTCCCACCTTTTCTCCTTCATCTGTAATGTCCGATTTTGAAGCGGCTTCCGTTTCCGCATTGGAGTCATGTTTCCCAAATATACAGCCACATGGCTGTTGGTTTCACTACACTCAGTGTATACTTAGAAAAATTAATAATCTTGAATTGTCGACATTGTTTCGATCCAATACTGAGACACAATCTACAGTTAAAAAGCTTATGTGTATCTCTCTTCTTTCACCTTCTTTAATCCGCGAAGGGTTTTTATTGTTACGAAGCAATAACAATAATTCGTTATTGGAAACTTTATTTACTTATGTTGAACGGTACTGGTTACAACGAGTCGGTGTAAATCGTTTGTCTGTGTTTGATGAGCCTAGACGAACAAACAACAGCGTAGAAAGTTTTCACGCTGTGCTAAAAAAAAAAATAAAGCACCATGTATTAATATTTACGTTTATTTCAAAGCTTAAAACAATAACAAAAAACAAAGAAGCCGACATTTTACGATTGCGACGGGGTTTAAGCATATCAAGGCAGCAAAAGAAATACATCCTTCAAGATGGCAGGCTAAAGGCCTGCAAGGAGCGGCTTACCCGTGGGGAATATACAGTTTTTCAATTTTTGAAAGCTGCGAAACATCATGTGGGCAATTATATTTGTGACGACCACAGAGGTGATGATGATATTTTAGCAAGCCAATTATTGGTAGCACCTGTGACGTTGTCCAATGTTGTTTCATCTTCGTTTGGGTCTAATGTGCCACCTTCGTCTGGGTTCAGTATGTCATCTTCGTCTAATGTGCCTCCTTCGTCTAATGTGCCTCCTTCGTCTAATGTGCCTCCTTCGTCTTATGTGCCTCCTTTGTCTAATGTGCCACCTTCGTCTGGGTCTACTGTGAGTTCGTCTAATGTGCCTTCTTCGTCTAATGTGCCTCCTTCGTCTAATGTGCCATCTTTGTCTGGGTCTACTGTGTCTTCGTCTAATGTGCCTCCTTCGTCTAATGTGCCTCCTTCGTCTAATGTGCCATCTTCGTCTAATGTGCCACCTTCGTCTGGGTCTACTGTGTGTTCGTCTAATGTGCCTTCTTCGTCTAATGTGCCTCCTTCGTCTAATGTGCCATCTTCGTCCGGGTCTACTGTGCGTTCGTCTAATGTGCCTCCTTCGTCCAATGTGCCTCTTTCGTCTAATGTGCCATCTTCGTCTGGGTTCAATATAGCATCTTTGTCTAATGTGCTATTTACGTCTAGGTCTACTGTGTCTTCGTCTAATGTGCCATCTTTGTCTAATGTGTCGTCTTTGACTAATGTGCCATCTTCGTCTGGGTTCAATATGCCGTCTTTAACTAATGTGCCATTTACGTCTGGGTCTACTGTGCTTTCATCGTTGGTGACCAACATGCCGTCTTCGTCTAATGTGTCATCTTTGTCTGGGCCTAATATGCCGTCTTCGTCTTATGTGCCATCTACATCTGGTTCTCATATACCATCATCGTCGAATTTTATTGCTAATTCTGCTTTTCCGTTTGATTTTGAACGAATATCCAGGCGTATAAGATTACCTTGTGTAGTTCTTCCTAATTTTTCATCCGACGATAGTAGTGAAAATGAGGAAGAGGCAAGGCCATCGAAATTTAACATACCTGTGGATTCGGCATGTTTTCCAGAAGATTTTCCAAGCAATGTTTCAAATATTAACTCAGATGTTTGCGCAATCTGTATGTCAGGAAAATCTGGTGAAGTTGTGGTTGTCCCGTGTGGTCATGCGATGTTTTGCAAAAAATGTATGGAACAGGATTTGGAGTGCTGCCCAATTTGCCGTGCTGAAATAGAAAGTGTTATAACAATATATAAGTAGTTATTTTTCACGTGATTACAAAAATACTAAATTTAATCATACTTTGTTTAGATTATTTATCTTCATATTACTATTCTATTTCATTTCAAAAAGTATTTAAATTGAAAGCAAAGTTAAAAAAAAGTGTTTTTTATAGATTTTTAATATCGTATTTTTTAATGTCAGTAATGCCTAAATTATTTTCTGTAAAGTGAAATTATTTTAATAAAACTGGTTTCCTGGTTTAAATTTTGAGTTTATTTACCTACCTAACTATTAAGTAGTGTTAAAACTATGCAAGTTTTAGTACTTTAACTATTTACATTAAATTACTTCGGTTCCTTCAAATAAAAAACGTCAATGACCAAGACATTTAAAATTTTTGTAATTAACTTGATTAATTAGGTAGTCATTTTTAATAAAAACTAGATTTATTTGATAAATAAAAAATGATTCGAAGTTATTTGATTATTTTTAAAATTATTCTTTATTGGGAATAAATTTATGCATAAACATTACCTAATTAAAAATATTACCTGAACTAATTAAACAAATATTACGTATACCTTTTTTTAATAATTAGACTAAAAAATTAAATTTTTTTCATTATTCTGCGCTTTAATAACAATAACTAATTTTTAATAAATAAACAAGCTATTAAATATGTAAAACATACGAAAATTATTTTTTTAACTTGTTTTTATTTAACTAATATCATGATACACAATTGACCAAGATTTAAAAAAATAAGACAACCTTTAAATTTTAATAAACAAACACCTATTAATTAGTAATTAGTGATAATTCAATTTTGAAAATAGAAGAATCAGAAAACTTTATTATGACAAACAACATACTAAAATTTCAAAACCTTTAAAGTACTAGAACAAAAGTTATTTTGAACCAAAATTCGGACTAGTAAGAATAAAAACAATAATAATAAATATAATGACAATAACAATATGTTTCGAAATCTAAGATTTCGAACCATAATAATTTATGGGTAAGTTTAAGTTAGAAAGAATTGTTTTATTGTCAGTATTTAGTTTTAGATTAAATGACAGCATTCCGAAATAAATCTATAGCGCTATTTCCGCGTTTTATATTTTTAGATTCCGCCCACTCCTTTTTGGCTTTCCTTTATTTTCCGGTTCCCTTATTTTCCGTTTCCTTCATATTCCGTTCCTTCATTTTCCGGTTCCTTCATTTTCCGTTCCTTTATTTTCCGGTTCCTCATTTTCCGTTCCTTCATTTTCCGGTTTCCTCATTTTCCGTTCCTTCATTTTCCGGTTCCTTCATTTTCCGTTCCTTCACTTTCCGTTCCTTCATTTTCCGTTCCTTTATTTTCCGTTCCTTCATTTTCCATTCCCTCAAATTCCGCGTCCCCGCAAAAAACACTAAAGTTAAGCATATCTGTTTATATACACGTCCATAAGTCACAACAAAATGTAAAATTATTAACGTAAGAAAAATTAAGGGTTAAATTTAGTCATTAGAAATAATTGTTGATTTATAGTACAACTCTAGTGTCTAGGGTCTTCTTTCTTTCTGTTTGTCTGTTTTTACAGTAAAAACCTTTATAGAAAATAAAAAGCAGTAATTATTTGAGTTTGTCCTAAACTTTCACTTATGTAACAATGCATTTTTGGGTATTTTAATGCCAAGTCTGTAGGTAAAGGGTACATTTGCCAGCTCCAATTATTTTAAATGGGTTTGTGTCGTTACTATCAGGTTGCTTAAAATAGTGGAATGAAAATTGTTAAAGAAATGCTACTTCAGAGTTTTACTTTTTAAGATTTTCCCTCTTTATTATGTTTAATTTCTGTTCTTTCATAATTTTTTTTATTTTTTGTTTCTTTATTTTTTATTTTCTAAATTTTAATTCCTCATGGATCAAATTATATTAAGTGAATCGGATAATATTTTGTGATCTTTTTTTATAAATACCTGTAAACAGTTGTTATCCTATTTTAATTTCCAAAGTTTAGTTAAAGTCCAAAAGTATTTGTGTTTATATATATATATTTGGTTTGGGCCTTAAAGTTTAGCTTCCCTTATTGACTGGATATAAAAACAGAGTAGTTTAATTTTTTTTGGCATATATAACTTGTTTTATACAACTGTATTTTAATGTTGTTGTGATTTACGTTCTTACTGCGACTGGTATTTTTGTTTTTAGGTTTATTTTTTATGCCTTTTATATACAAATTAGACTAAGGTTTAACAAACTTTCGAGTTAACTAATTTGTGTTAAAATTTGAGTTTTTTGTTTAAATGTATATATTTTTATTTAGAAATTTAAAAATGGTGATCAATGCCGAAGATTGTACCGCCCAAGAAAAAATGTTAATTCAAAAGCTTCGTACAGAATCCGCTCTGTATCGAGGTTATCCTTTAGGTCTTATATTAGGCGGATCTACTTTATGGGGGCTTGCAAAAAAAGCCCCAAAAATGTCCCCTATACTGAAATGGAGCATGGTATTTGGAGCTGGAATTGCAGGAAATCTTTTTGGCCGGTTAAGTTACATGCCGATTGCTAGAAAACGTCTTATTGATGAGCTACCTGAAAATTCACAAGTTCGTATCCTTTTAACACAAACTTATCAAAACTTGCCGGGTTACAATGCAAATTCTCATACAGTAAAACAGGATCCTGAAGATAATTCCCCACCTAATGTCACTGTGACATATGGAGAAGGTGAAGATAAAAAAACATTTCTTTCCTACTCAGATTTACGAGAAGCAAATCGAGCACAAAAATTTAGAAATCCCCCATCGCTAGAATCAAATAAAACTAAAACTGAAATAAGAGAGTTTGAAGGTGTTAAAGAAAATGAGAAACCCAATGAGTTACCAAAAATTCGATATAATAAATATGGAGATCCAATTATAGAATAAATATTTTTTTTGAAGATTATGTTATGATTATTTTTTCTAATTTTGATTGATTTCTGCTTTAATAAATATTAAAACAATAACATAAAAATTGTTTACAGCCAATATCTTAAAAATTTCTAAATTTTTAATTGTTTGTTATGATTTGTGATCTTTTTCAGATAGTATATAAAAATGAGTTCTGTAATAACTAGGAGCATTTTTGCAAAAAGTCGAAATTATTTAAGAATTTCGTCACATTTTACAAACAATTCAATCCAATTAAAACCAAACATTTTAACAACGAGGTACTCCACAAACAACAATGATACAACAAATGTGTCAAATCGAATAAATAAGTTGATCAACAACAACAAAGTTGTTGTGTTTATGAAAGGAGTCCCAGATCAACCAATGTGTGGTTTCTCAAATGCTGTTGTCCAAATTTTAAGAATGCACGAAGTAGAATATGACTCTCACAATATTTTAGAAGATGAGGAATTGAGATCTGGAATCAAAAAGTTTAGTGATTGGCCTACAATACCTCAGATTTACATTAATAAAGAATTTGTTGGTGGTTGTGACATATTGTTGCAAATGCACCAAAATGGGGAATTAATTGAAGAGTTAAAATCTGTTGGAATTCGATCAGCTTTACTTGATAAAAAAACAGAATAGAATTTTTTTTTTCTACGTTTTTAAATAAAACTTTTCATCAATATTTTTAGCCAAAATTTGGTAATATATTTTGTTGTCATAAAAGAAGAATTTTGTACAATCCTCATATAATAAAAAAATTTAATTAATTTTTTTAAATCAGTTCAAGGTTTTTTGGATACTAAAATATCAAAAAGTTATTTTATTTTAAAATGTGGGGTATTTTATTATTTGTTTGTATTTTAGTTTTTTTTTTTAAATTGATGTTTTTCGCACAATAATAATGTTTAAATTTTTTTTCAGATTACATTATGGTTGAATTAAAAAAGTTAGGAATAAGTTTAAATTCACAAACAAAACAGAAAAGGTCAACAAATTGCACAAAAAATTGTAAGGAAGTGTTTAGGGTTATTGGTTTGGTTGGGTTTTATTATATATTCTCAATTGGATTAACTTTTTATAACAAATGGATGTTTAAGGTTTGTTTCCATTTATTCTTTATATTTTAAATTAATAAAAGTATATATATACATTTAAGCTAATTTTAGTTTTTTGAAACTAATGTTTAATTTACTTTATTCTTTTTTCATTGTATAAATAAAATATTTTTTTATTTAAATTAAAATTCTGCCATTTTGCATTATTTTATTTTTATAAAATCTGTTTTTATTTTTTTTAGTCATTCAAATTTCCTTTGATATCGACTTGTATACATTTTCTCTCAGTTTTTATATTATCAGGAATATTTCGATTATTGTTTTCAAGATGTCGAAAAATAACAGTCACTTTAACTTGGGGAGTTTATATAAAAAAAGTTTTTGTTACTGGTAGGTAGATGTTATTAAAAATTACTTTTTAATTCTTTAAAGAATTAAATTTTATGGATAAATGTTTAGTTTAATAACTATTTTTTTATGTATTTATAGGTATTATTTTTTGTTAAGTTACCAAGGGGTACTTTTTTTGGGTAGTTTCTGTTTATTTATATAACTAATAGTGCTATTATTTCTAAGCATATGTAAAAATCATTTCTATTTCTTAAAAGGTAGTCAATTTATAGAAAGTTTTTTTTTCTGACCTGAAAGATCAAATGAACTAAAGAAAATAATTAAATACATGTATTAGCTTTTTACCAGTTTTTTTTTCGAACATGAACATTGCACAAAAAATACATTTCCTAATATATATAAATTCTTTAACTCTAGGTATAATTAGTTCACTTGACATTGGATTCTCAAATTGGAGTTTTTTGTTTATCACTGTCTCTTTGTAAGTTTTTTTTCATTTTGTTTAATTATTGTTACATAATTTCACTGTCTTCAAGATAATTTTTTGGCAATTATAATTAATTACTGCTTGAACTGCAAAAAAATTGAGACTGGCGGTGGGTAGTGAAAGTTACTTAACATTTAGGCCATTAAGTTGGGGATAAAAATGTACAAAAGATATATTTAAATGTTATATTAAATTTATTTATTTTTTTGTTAAATGGTTTACGTCATTTTTATATATATGAACCAATTTTACTGTAACATAATTTGACAATACATTTTATTTATTTTATTTTTCTGCAGATACACCATGATAAAATCAACTTGTATTATTTTTATTCTTGGATTTGCAATTTTATTTAAACTGGAAAAACCAGTAAGTTAATTTTTTGTGGTATGTTTTAATAAAAATATAAGCCATCTAATTAAGGTGTTTTAGGAAATTTAAACTGTGTGAGGCTTACTAGTTGTTGTAACTCAAATATTAAACAAATTTTATATTTTTTTTTATTTGTTTAAGTCTATTAAACCCCACCACCTATCTTCTACACCCTGGCGACTTCCCAAGTAAATTACTGTAATATTTATTTTAAACTTTCTGCAGAGATGCTCGCTTATATTTGTTGTGCTGTTTGTATCTGGAGGTTTATTCATGTTTGTGTTTGAATCAACTCAGTTTAACTTGGAGGGTTTTATTCTCTGCTTAAGTGCATCTTTCTTGGGAGGAATAAGGTGGACACTGAGTCAAATTCTTACGCAGAAGAAAGAGTTAGGTCTGTTTTGCTAAATTTCTTTTTTTATTTTGATTTTGCCTTTATGTGAAAAGGCCGACTTTACAGCCTCAGAAACAGTAGCATATGTTACCCTTATATAATCTTTAATTAATGGTAATAGTTAACTTACTAATTAGTTTGTGACTTAGCAGAAGTTGTTAGTTTAGCTTTTTTTACCTCACTTTAAGGTTTAACCATGAATGCAGTGAACATTTAACCCATGACAAAAAAAATAAAACCTAGGGTTTATTTACTGAAAATATGTTAGTAAGTAAGGAAAAAGTATTTTGAATAAAAAGTTTAATTGGTTTTTTATATAATTTTTTTTTAATTGACAATCTTTCTTTATTTTATACTAAATAAAGAAATTGTGTAACTAAGTTTGCTTGCATAAACAATTTTTTTATTTTAAGAAACAAAGCTTTATGAGGTCTGAAATGTCTTATTTTTAAGATGATACATATTTAATTAGTATTTATTTATTTATTTTTAGGTCTTAGTAACCCGATAGATTTGTTATATCATTTACAACCAACAATGTTTATTGGTTTGTTTCCACTAGCTCTTGCACATGAAGGTAAACTTATTTGTTTTATTT
The DNA here is from genome assembly GCF_963082875.1 of Corella eumyota. NCBI lineage: Eukaryota > Metazoa > Chordata > Ascidiacea > Phlebobranchia > Corellidae > Corella > Corella eumyota. The sequence goes on along the minus strand of NC_137494.1, from coordinate 9,747,972 downwards.
TAAAATGTGTTACTACTTTATATAGCAAAATTTTTTTTGAAACAGTGTTATATAGTTTTAATTGATTAGACCCCTGTGATGCATATTTTATTAACTTTACACAATTAAATTTAATAAATATTATCTCACCATTTTTTAAATTTAATATTACATTTTGTTTAAGTAATTAACAAATATATGTATGCAATGTATACCTCTTAAAATCATTATTAATTTATCATATATATATCTTCCAGGACTTGGATTTTTCACAACACGCCAAATGTTTGGTTATGTTGACATAAATGAAATGTTACCCTCACTGTATATGATATTAGCGGGGGGCTTTATTGCTTTTATGTTAAGTTTTTCTGAATATTTACTTCTTACTAACACTTCATCTATCACTGTTTCCGTTTGTGGAATTTTTAAAGTAAGTTATGCAATATTATTTTTTACAATTTAAATCATTTTCTGTGGTGTAAACACCTTAACTAGTGGCGTGGCCACATGGTTGTAATTTTGCCATTTTTGCAAATCGCTGAGAACTGAAGAGTTTTTTAATTTTTTTGTTGGGGGGGTAAACGTTTACAGATTTGTCATTACATACATGTACAGCAAAATTTAAATTCTTCGTTAACAAAGAAACAACCTTTTGTATAACAGAATCTGAGTATTAAAATAACTGATATATATACGAACCGATTGTGATGTCATAGATGAAATATTCATGATGTCAGACCTAATTGAAATTTTTTTGGTAGTTTTGTTTTAAAAAAACGGCAAAATTTCTAAAATTAATTAAAATAAGAATCAGTCCTTTCAAAACTGTTCAAGGGTCTAAAATGGAGTGATTTAGGCACCTTATTTCAAAAAAATTTGGCAGGAAACATGACCCCGTCCCCCCCTAGCAGTGGTATGAGCTTCTTTTGGCACCCCCCGGTTTACATCCTGCCTATGCCACTGATCTTAATAATACTTTTTTTTTATTATTTTGTTTTCTTATACTTTTATTGAATTTAGTAGTAAACCTAATCAGCATTTTAAAAATACTTTTTAGGATTGGTTAAAATATTTTTTTACCAACTGAAAATTTTTATTAGGAAATAGCAATTTTATTGCTGGCAACAGCAAAAAATGGAGATCACTTAACTTTACTAAACTGGATTGGGTTTATAGTTTGTATGATGGGAATAATACTTCATGTTATTCTTAAATTTATTAATAAAGAAAAGGAAAAAGGTAAAAATTTTAAAAATAATAAATTTTTACGAAAAAACTATACAGTTTTTTTTAATAATTTATATTATTTCTTTAAAGTGTAAAATATTAAATGTTTATTTAGATATCAATGAAACTGACTCGATACAAATGAATTTACTTGGGGATAATTGGTCAGATTCAGAAAGTGAAAACGAACTATTTAACATCAAGCATAATAATATTAGATAACAACTATCCTAAAAGTTGTTTTGCATATTTACAAATTGTATCTTATAGGTAAACAAAAAGTACTTTAATTTGTTTTGGCCTAATATAATCTTTTTTTAACTTTTTTAGGAAATTTTAATATTTGGGTAAAATCTGTTTATATTGTTTTTATAAACAGTTAGTATAAATTAAACAATTGCCACAAATATTTAAGGAGATCTATCATATGTGATATTAAGTTTTACTGTATTAATACACAATTATGAAAAATTGTTATACTTTAACTGTGCCAAAAGTGTGTAACTTTTATTCTGACTTAAGCATGGTACCAAATGTTATTCGTAGTACGAATAGTTTTTTTTCTTATTTGAATTTTTATGTTGTTTAAAGGCATTTAATACCACAAAGTAGTTGCTCTTTTATTTCATCCATATTTATTATAGTAATTGTTTTAACTTATTCTTATGTGGTGCAATAAAATATTAAGCTTTTTTTATATTTTTTATTGTCGGGTTTAGTTTGGAGATATGTTTTTTTTAATTTTAGTTGAATTTTCTTTTTGTGTAAACAGTTTCTTTCGGTCTAAAAATATTAATTTAAAAAGTAAAATAAAATCTGTAAACTCGTGATATCTATGTCTGTAGTAGTTGAAAGTCAGTGTGTTGTGTGTGTTGTCGTTGGCAATAATTGGTTTTGAAGTTCTGTTCGATAATTAGAAGCTTCGTAAATATTTATTTGGTCTTGGTTAACTACACGTGTGGTCCCATGCGGTAATAGGGCACTTTATATGTGGTCAGTTATAATGTTTTTGTGTGTTAATATCGCACAGAATCATACAGATAACCAACCAATGCCAATTGATTTGTTACCTGTGTTGTCATGTGCGGTATTTTGACAGTCTCTGTTTGGTCCTGTGCCGTAATTAGATACTTTATCTGGATCCATGGCGTTGCTTATATGTCTGTGTGGTTCTTTGCAGTTAATACACACTTATGTATGGTCCTGTGGGATAATTCGATACTTTATTTATGGTCTTGTACGGTCTGGTGTGGTCCTGTGCGGTAATTAGACAGGCCAATTACGGTCCGGCGGTTTAGTGCGGGCCTGTTCGGTCCTTTGCAGAAATTAGTAGGACTCCTGCATTGGTTCATTTTTCTTGTTAATTTTAAATTATGGAAATTAACATGCAGAAGTTAAATTATTATCATTCTTATTTAATTACATTAACAAATCGCCCTAGTATATTGGCCTTGTTCTAATATAAGATAATAATAGTGACAGGTCATAAATCTGTAAATGTTAGAAATTGTTTAACAATTGACAATCACGACAGAATTTATAGATTTAGGGTTTTTAAATTTGAATTTTCACATATGCAGATTTTGATTTATATTTAGACATTAATAATAGAAAATATTTGGAACACTGACAAAAAAAATTATTTTTACTAACCCATGAATAAATTGTTGAAAAGTTGTTAAATTTAACAGTGGGGCTTAAGGGTTACAAGTGATACCATTATTTCATTATAAAAGCTGGCGTGATCTGGCAGCGTGGTGTAATGGTCAAAAAACTTGATATAATCCCCACTGCTCTCATGCTGTAGCGCCCTTGAGTAAAGGCACCATAAACAATATGAACTTCTGTAAAACCAGCAGCTTAATTATCGGGCAATTATATTCAATAATATTCCAACATTTTAAAGGCAACTCAAGGCTGGGTCGGGGTAACTGATGTTACTCTATGTTTAGGTCGTTAAGTAGCCCTTCCCAGACCGAGAATAATAAATATAAAAAAATGGTAGATTAATGTTTTTCTGCTTGTTGAGTGTGATAGTGCATGATGTGATAATAGTTCGTGTTTGTGTTTGTAAATAGTTCGTATTTGTGTTTGAATTAATTTAAATTTAAACAGTATATATATTGTTTTTATTTTAAAAGTTCAGTGTTAAGAGTTATACCATGGCCTCCTCTCACCAACTTATAAGTGAAGTTAACATGAAAAACAACAGTCCAGATCGAAGTGAAAACAACAGAACAAATGAAATTCCATCTTCATGGCAGGGCATTAAAAAATTGGTTCACGGACTGCGCAAAACGCATTCCCAATTTGCGAACAAAATTCTTCATGATTTTGTGTTTGTTGATCCTCCTAGTGGTAATAATAATGTGGCGACTAGACTCTTATTTCTTGGAGTGTTGCATGGACAAAGAGAAAACACTCTTCTTTATATTGATGTTCCAAAAAATCATGATCCAGATTTCTTGGATAAACCAGTGGAGTGGAAACCCGTTCTTGGTTTTTTTCAGGTTATGAGTTTATTATTTATTTTGATATTTGTATTTTAACTTTTGTTTAAGCAGTTTTCATGATTTTAAGTACATATATCATTAATTACATTTAAAAAAATATATAAGTGTAAATATGTTAATTGAGAAAACACTCTAAAGTTATGTTTAATTATTTAAATTTATCAGATCAATAAAACATTAAACTGTTACACTGGCTTGAGCAAATAAATATTTTTTAATGAATTCATAAGGCGCTTTTTATAAAAACATAGGATTTTTATAAGAATGAAAGTTTTTTGTCATACTAGCTGAATTGTGTATAGGCTATATATACATTTTTTTTTGATTAAAAAAAAAATAAAATGTAAAATCTGTGACTAACATGTAAAACTTCACAGGCGGGTATGCATGTTGGAAAATATTCAAAGGAAGAAGAATTAATGAGGGAGAGAAAACGACTTTCCATTCATGGAATTACTTCTTTTCAAGTTTCCTTCTCCAAAATTTTGTTTCCGGCATCAGGATCTCTTTTCATGATTAACCTCGAAGATATTGGCACGGTGATTATGAAATATTCCACGAGGCGTAGAGAATTTTTTGCGGTATTTATGTTGCAAAGGTCATGTTAAAGTTGCGGTCATCTGGTTTGGAAACAATTTATTTTTAATAGTTTTCCATTTGTAGTCAACAAAAAAATTTGGGTGAAACAATTTGTATATCTTTACATATTTAACTTTTAATGATAAAGTATTGATTTCGATTTTTTTGTTGTTGATAAAAAAGTAAGCATAATTGTTTTAAGATGTTTTAACATCATATAATATGAGTAGTTGGTTTGTAAAGTTTGCTTTAAAAGCTTTTTATGTCAACATTAAAATTTTTTTTTAAAAAACTTTAGATGTGTATATTTGATTTATTAAAATACATTATATTCTATTTATTTTAAGTATAAGTAGAGTTCCATTACATTAGTTCTGATTTTTACCATTGTTGTATTTGTTACTTGAAAATAATGAAATTACTGTCTCTTGCAGTTTTAAACACAGTAAATTGTTTCTAAAGTTCTAATTTTTTGCAGTCAAGTGCAATTGAACCAGTTGAAATATCGACTCAATGTTCAGGGTGCAGAATGGATCCAAAAATATCCCCAAATGAGCCCCACCTGGTGGCTTTTGTACATAACAACGACATTTGGGTAACAAACACACAAGAGGGCGGTGAAGTGAGATTAACATTCACTCATGATTCTAAAAGTGGTTAGTTTTAGTTTTTATGTTTATATAGTTTTTCTTGCCAGGTAAAGTGACAAATAAAACCTGTTTAACTGAGGACCTTTTTATTAGTTTTTTTTTAATTTTATTGTTCAATATTTATAATAGTTACATTCTTTTCTGGTAAATAATGTACAATGTATTTTCCTGCCTGGCATAATTTTACTAATTTATTTTTAATGTTTAGGTTTAAATACAGTTACTCCTCTACCAATATCAGCAGGAGTAGCTAGTTATATCGTTCAGGAGGAGTTTGATCGCTATACTGGATACTGGTGGCAACCTAACACTGAACTAGGTTTGTTTCTATGATTTTTTTGTTGATTTTAACGTCATACCCGAGTACTCGGACTCGGCCGAGTAACGCGACAAAATACTCGGGCTCGTCGAATCCGAGTAATTTGGATTTTAGCCCATCCCTAATTCTTATATAAGCGTGGTTGTTTTTTTATAAATAGCCATGTTTTATTGATTTGTGTTGATTTCCTAATGTTGAAAATATGCTGGCGAAAATTATTCCTTGTAAAGTCTTTGAAGTTGGTCCTTTTTGCCTTGAGTATAATAAAATAAACAAAATGAAAGTTATATTACTTTCACCGGCAGCGTTGTGCAGTAGTAAGAAATCCCCACTGCTCTCATGATGTAACGCCCTTGAGTAGGGTGCTATAAACGGTATAACTCCTGCTGAGCCAGCACTTAATCAGACTTTCCCACATCGAGGATAAAGATATATACAAAAAAAAAAAAATTAGTTGAAAAGTTATGTAAACCTTTTTTATGGCCTGTTTGATTATTGTCTTTTTGTAAAACAAGATTGAAATAGCCTTAAAAATTGCATTTATATTCCCTTTGTTTAAGTGTAAAGGCTTATATTGAATATAACACCATAATAATTAACAATTTTTAATATTTAGGGCAACATAGGATATTGTATGAATTAGTGGACGAATCAAATGTTGAAATTCTCAAAATTTCTAATCCTATAACTTCGCACGCTGACTCATACAGATATCCAAAATCAGGTGAATAGTAATTCATAAACCTAAAAATATTAATTAAATTAATAAACAAAAAGTTATTTTAAAATTTAAGTATTATGCTGTATATTCTTTATGTATATTTAATTTTTTTTTTTAAAAGTGGCGTTATCAACAATTTTTTTAAAAAGGTAATGCAAGCGAACTAAACAGTTTCTGGCGAACTCCCTTTTTAAACTAATTTACCTTAAACTGCTCAATTTTATAAATTTAAGGAGTGTGGATAAGGCCTTTTTTATCCTAACATTTAACATAGAAACATGAACATTTTGTGCTAAAAAATGCAATAAAAATTAAATCTTAATTTCTTAGAAAACTGACTGTAATTGGAGTTAAAAAATACATATTTAAAAGGGTATCTAAAACAATTTTTGCAATTTTAATTTAAATTTATTATGATAAAAATTCTTTTTTAAAGTATAGTTTCAAAATAATATTGCAGACTATCTATGACACTTAAATTAATGAAATTTTAAATGCGATCTAAAACCCTTCATACATTTATATAAAAGCAAGTTTTTTGACCCTAATATTAACATTTTTATCTAAAACTTTGTATCTGTTTATTTGGGCACGAATAATAATTAAAGTCATTTTTTTAAGATCTAAATAACTTATAACATTAAACCTATTTTTTTTTTTGATAAAGTCAAATTTAAAATATTTAGGAACAGCAAATGCAAGTGTTAGTTTAAGATTAATTGAATTTAACACAACTGAAGAAGGGAAGGTAATGTATCTAACTTTTAATTGTTTAAAATTTTGATTTAAGAATCAGGTTAAAACCTTTGTTAAAAACTCATTCAGCAGAATGTTTTTAATAATTTTACATTGCAAGAAGCTGCACTTTGTTTTAGTATTAAAATTTGTAACTTATATTTATCTGTTGTAATACCCTAGTACTGCAAATTGTTCTTTTTTATTTTTAAGGACTTTATATCGGACTTACATACAAATAAATTAATAATTTGTCCACTAAGCTTATTTATATACAAATTATCGTTTTTATTCAGATCGTAAACCCTGTGACTTATAAATTATCTGAATCGTTAAAAGAAATATTTCCTTGGTTAGAATATATTGTAAGGGTTGGTTGGTTACCCGATGGTCGGGGGTAAGTTTTTTTCATAAATATTTTCAACAATAAGTAAATTTATTTAAAAAATAAAATTATATTCAACATAATTAAATAAAAACTATTTTTAATATTATTTTAGAATCTGGGCTCAATTACTTGATAGGAAGCAACTTCGGTCGACCATCATTTATGTTCCACTTGGCCGATTTGACAAGGTTGTGACCCCTATGACCCCACAAATTATTCTGGATGAAAACGACATTGAAATGAATGTCGAACCACAAAACCAACCAAGCGTGAAAATTCTTTATGAAGAAATCTCAGATGTCTGGATTAATGTGAGGATAAAAAAATGTTACATTATTTTTACAAAATTTTTGTTTTGAATTAAAATAACTTTTTATACGGAAAAAATAAACACATACAAAAAGTTGGCTTTTAAAAAATATAGAAGTATTATTTATTTACAATTTTCGAATTTAAAATTGAAATTACAATATTTAAACAAATGTTTAAAATATTATTTAAATGTTTGACTAAAATAGTAACTTAACTGCAAATTTGGTTATAAAAGATATAATTATTAAAGCTGCACTAAGTTTTAAAATGTTATTAAAAATACTTTTGCGACAATGGCATGGCTAATTTAAGGTTACAACTTTGATGCTATACTTCCTAGGACGTTGTAAGGAAATTTGAATTTAAACTTTAGGCATTTTCCTTAAAATTTAATTATTAAAGTAAACGAGTATTATTTTTAAAAAATATGTAAACACCAATACTAACAGCAAACAATTTTCAATACAATCTTGTATTGTTATGGACAGTTTAGTTTTAAGGAATCAGGCATATTTTAAACGATAAAAGTATTTTAAAATGCATTTTTAAACACTATACAGTTTAAATAAAGACATCACATAGCAAAATCTTTTAGTTAAATTTCGTTTTAAAGGGAATAAATATATATACACATAATATTTTTCTATTTTAATTTAATTTTTTTTTAAATTTTGCAGGTCAATGACACGTTTCACTTTTTTAAAAATCAAAGTAATTCGGATGAGATTAGTTTTATATGGGCAAGTGAGCACACTGGTCATAGGCATCTTTATTTTGTGGATTGTAATTTTAAAAGGGGAGCTGGAGCTAAAAGACATAGTACTGGAGATTTAGTAGATGGTTGGTTTATTCAGTTGTTTTTTAAATTTAATTTTCTTAATATTACTTCAATTTTATATTGTATGGCAACTTAAACTTAATCACTTAACTTCTTATTTTGATTTTACTTCATCGGGTTTTTTATTGCAATCTAATATATAAAACTAAATCAAATAGATAATTTTTTTTGAATCAATGTATGTTAATATTTATATTTTTTAGGTGAATCAAGATATTGTTTAACAACTCTAACTCCGTTAACTTCAGGTATTTGGGAAGTATTGGAAGTAAATAATTCGGTAAATTTTTAATTTTAATTAATCTTTTAGCAATTCTTAAAACTAGTCGATAACCCCACCCTGTTGTCGACATTTAAATCATCATAATATAATTGTTTTTTTGTAAGTTTATTGTTTACACAGTTTAAAACATCCTAGTTTTTTTTTAAATTCCAAATTTAAAATTATTTTTCTAGTTGTGGGTCGACGAAACTAACAAAAAAATTTACTTCATGGGATTGAAAGATTCTGTTCTGGAAACACATTTGTAAGTTTTTTTACAAGTTATAGAAAAAAAATGTTTTTGTAGCCTTTTTAATTAACCACAAATAGTTTGCTATTTGTAAAACATATTTATACAAATAAACAAAGTTTACAAAGCAGAAAAATTTATAAATATATACAAATAATATGGTATCCAGCATCTGCTCCTGTAACAGAAACTTTTTGTGGCAAAATTGTTTTACTAACATCCGGCCAGTATATTTTTGAAATTAAATTTTTTTTAAAAAATATAGGGTCGGATGGTATAAATACAATCGATCATATGAATTTCAGTCAAACTTTTATTTGGTAAAATAGTTTTCGGAGATATATATACAAAAAAATTTGTTTAGATATTGTACATATTACACTTCACCAAACCCCCCTGTTCGTATCACTCAAACCTCATTCTCTCATTCTGTTTCTATTAGCAAGGTTTGTTTATTGAATTTTTAAATGAAACTACTTTCAATAACTTGCATAACAACAACCGGCAGCATGGTTTAGTTGTAAGAATACTTGCCACCTTACACATGAGGTTTTTGGTTTAATCCCCACTGCTCTCATGCTGTAGTGCCCTTGAGTAAGGCGCTATAATTGATATGAACTCCTTTTAAACCAGCACTTAATCAGCAGGATAATTACCAGGCAATTGTATTCTATATAATATTCCAAACTGCTAAAGGCAACTCAAGACTGGGCTGGAGTAACTGATGTTACTCTATGTTTAGGTTGCGCATTCGACCTTCCCACATCGAGGATAATGATATATACATAATAAACAAACTAAAACTCAAAATGAACAAAACATTATTTTATCAGGATTGTCAACACTTAGTGACAGTATCAAGTAGTATTAAAGAATTATATTCGGCAAAAGTTTACAATCTAGATCGAAGACCGAATGCTGTTGTTAACTTGCTTGAACCACAAGGTAGAAAAAAAAAGTTTAAAAAATTTTCCACGCTTTAAATTTTTTATCTTTTTAAAAGTGGTTTTAGATGGGAGTATTTTATAGTTATATTTTAGATAAACTTTCTTCAAAGAAATAACTGTTCTAGGCTTGCTGTTTAAAACACCTCATAATATATTTAATGGCACACAAAAGTTTATTTTGCAACAAACATTTTTCTTTTAGCAATTATTTAAAAAAACATTTTTTTTAATTGTCATCGCTGAAAAGCATATTGTTGCATCAAAAAATAGTAAATTAGAACAGAATACTGATTCATATGCAAATAAAATAACCTAAAACATTTTTTTATTTAGAAATTTTTATATCCTGTATATATACACTTGTTTCTTGTATTCATATTACAATTATTAAATCTAAATAGCATTAATTGCATAAAAGTTAAGTTTTTGTGCAACCACAGTATATAAATAACTAAGTTATGGTAAAAATTGCCAAACTTAAAACTACATTCACACATGAAATATTTTTAGCATTGTCACCAGATTATGTCGCACCAGAATTATTTAGTTTTGTGAACACAAACAAGGATGTACTCCATGGGTTTTATATTAAACCGGTAAACATGGAAAGTGGGAGAAAATATCCGACCGTGTTGTATGTCTATGGTGGTCCTCATGTAAGTAAAAGTAATTCTTATTTTTTGTTTAATATACATTCTTAATTTTTAGAAGATTGTTCAACATTGTAGTTAAAGTATATTTTTAAGATTCCAAGCTGTTTCTATTTCTATGTTTACAATTTTTTTTTTAAAGTTAAAATATATTTATTTTGGTTTTACTTTGTTTATAATAATTAATTAAAATAATTATTTAATTGGTTTGAAAATTATAACTTTTGTGATCAGGAAGAACTCCATTTAAGAATCCTATATCACTTTATTTAATATAAATTTATTTTATCAAAGGTGCAGTTGGTGAGTAATTCATTTAAAGGGTTGCGTCACCAACGACTTTCCACATTGTCAGCATTAGGTTATGTTGTTGTGACTATAGACGGTAGAGGTTCAACTCACAGAGGTCTACAGTTTGAGTCTCACATCAAGCATAAAATGGTTCATACTTATTTTTTCAATAAATATTTTTTTTGCAAACTAAGATCAGGTTGTAAAAAATGAAAGTATATAAAGCAGCTTCATAATTTTTTTTGTTTGTTGATTGATTTTTCTAATGCAACCAGTAAATCAACTTATAAATGGCAATTTTTATCAATTTTTAGTCTGTAAATTGTTTGTTTTAAACAGGGACAAGTAGAAATAGCCGACCAAGTTGAAGGGTTGGAATACTTGGCCTCAAAAGTTGATTTTATTGATTTAAGCAGAGTAGCAATTCATGGATGGTCATACGGTATTTTTTTTTTAATTGTGAATGCTTATAGGTTCACATGTTGTTTTATTACACCCTTTATGATATATACAAAGTTTTTAATTTCTTTTAAATTTAATATTGTTTTTACTTTTTTTTAAAATTATAATAAAGTTTATATTCTTAAGTTTTCTATGTTACATCTTTGCGTTTAACAACAAATTTATTTCAGGAGGTTACTTGTCTTTGATGGGAATTGCACAAAGACCTGATATTTTTAAGGTAAGTTCCAAAATAAAAAAACAACAAAAATGTGAATTTAATCTTTAATATATTGACATTTTTTAAAGATAAAGTTTAAAACAAAACGTTGATAATTTGTCTAATACTAACTGTATAGTTAATATGATTATTTATATCAAAAAATACTAACATTACTTTATTGACAAGATTTTTAAACATATGGTTTATTATGGTTCATTTAAATTATTGTTTAATTGCTGCTTTACAACCTGTAAAGAACTATAATTGTTAGAATATAATAAAAACTTACAACTAACATTTGGCATTTACCTGTTTACCACAAATGGATTTTTTTATTTTGAAATATGTATTCAAATATTTAGGTTTCTGTTGCTGGAGCTCCAGTTGTATGTTGGGAGAATTACGATACTGGGTATACTGAACGATATATGTCTACACCTTCTAATAATTCAAGAGGATATAAAGAGGGATCAGTGTTAACCCATGTCGATTCCTTTCCGGATGAGTAAGCATTTTAAATTTTTCATTTAATAAAAATTTAAAAAAATTTTGTATAATCAAAAGCAGAAGATTGAACATTATGCAAAATAGAAGTAATATTATTATTTATAAAACTTTTTCTTATTATATCATTAAAAGGTTTTTAATTATAACAAAATTAACAATTTTAGGCCAAATCGATTACTACTTGTCCATGGATTAATTGATGAAAACGTCCACTTTGTCCATACAGCTTTACTTGTTAATGCGTTAATTAAGAATTGTAAACCCTACCAGCTACAAGTAATTATAAATTTTTTTAAATAAAGAACAATAATAAAATTTCTACTTTTTTAAATGTTCGAAAATTTACAAACACAATATTTACACAAAAGTTTGCAATTTTGTTGTTTTTGTAACAGAAAAAATTTTTTCCCAATAAATTCCAGGTGTATCCCAGCGAACGACACGGAATTCGAAATCCGGAATCGAACGAACATTTTGAGGTCGCTGTTATTTCCTTTCTCCAACGAAATTTATAGCATTTTTAATCATGAAAAAAAACTTTGTGTTTTTATCAAGTGCCTGTATTTATTTTAATGTAAACATAACTTTTTATTTATTTTTCGTGCTAATATGGACTTTTTATGCGCATTTAAAGCAGACTAATAAAATGTTTATTACAATAACCTTAAAATATCTTCTTTTTTTGCCTAAAAAACAAATGACTAAATACCTAAGTGTAAAAAAAATAAAAAAAACTAAAGAATATTTTGTTTAGGTTAGTTTTTTGCAAAACTGCTATATAAATTTAATGTTTATTAATATAATTTTATAAAAATACGAACAATTATAATGAGCTGAAACTAAAAAAAAATAAAAGCACCGTAATTGTTTTTTTATACAACTATTTTTCTTTTTATTGTGTGGAAAGGCTGACTCGACGACCTATACCACAAAGAAACGTTTGTTACACTGACCTTGCCCTTGGTTGACTTTGTAAATTTTAAATATTATCAATTCTAGTTTTCAAAAATTACTTACAGAAGTTACAGATTAGAGTTGCGTTCATAAAAACGCTGGCCAAGCGTTACGAGACTATTGTTTTGTTTTTTAGAAAAAAATATACAATTAACTTTGTATTGTTGTGGTGGAAAAAATAACAAAGTTACAATTGTAATTTAAAACATGATATAGTCATTACCTTATTAAAAATCATTTTTTGTTTTTATTTTAATCCGTTTCATTAATTAATTCAAGGTTATGACATGGTCTCCAAAACTAGTGATTGTTGAAGATTGTTTTTAACTACCTAAGTCGTTGTTTAATATAACGTGATTGTAAACTTGTAAGTTTATGATGACAACAAATTTTATAAACAATTGTTAATGTGATCACAATAAAATTATGTGAAACTGACACTGGTAAAAGAGTGAAACATGAGATAGTAAACGCGATTCTATTATTTCAATTTCTATTTATTTGCTTGCTAGATTATAATTAAAGGCTGTCGTAATAGAAAAACTAATTTAAAAACCTGACTGCAAAACATTATAGAAGTCAAATATTGGCCAGTAAAGAAATTAAATTCTCAAACAGACAAGGTTATATTTTTATTGAGAAAATTCTTTTTTGAAGTTTTTTTAACAAAAAACAAAATGTTCAGTATTGTTGCTTTAATGTGTCTGATTGGAATTAATCATGTTTACGGTAGTTGCCAACCTCGTCAGTTTCCAAGAAAAGGTAATTCATGATGACATCAGTTATCAATTAAACAAAATATCAATTAAAAAACAAACTATTTTTAACAGAGTTTTCACACCCAGATCAATTGTATTTTGACGATAAAAATTGTCTGAGTGCTGTACCAATTACTATTGGCATTTCTAGGTTTGATAGATTCAATGTTTCTTTTCTGAGACGAGTAATCAATCAACAGATAGCGGGTCCAACATTAAACGTAAAACCTGGATTTCGCATTTGTTTGAACGTGGTAAAATATGTTAAGTTTGCGTATTTAAATTAATTAGGTTCTTATTAGGTTAAAATACGATGTAACAGAGTTGTTTGTGTAAAAAGTTTTGCGCTGTTAAATTACGCATAAATAACTTTATATAAGTTATATCACAGGGTCTGTATTTTTTTAATATAAATTTATTAAACAAAACTTGGTAGTAGGTATTTTCTATACCATCGTTAAAAACAAAACAAAAATGTTTTTAAAAAATGCATTTAGACAAACACGCTTAGTGACAGTGTATCATCCTTTACACAAGTCGCGGTTAATTCGACAATTCTTCATTTTGGCGGAGCAAGTTTAATTGAAGGACCGATCGTCCACAATCCGGTCATTTTTAATATAGAAATTTTGCCAGATAAGACAACATTGGTCGACTATCAGACATTGCTTTTATTAGGCAGATTCCGAGAGGGAACTTTTATCTATCGAGCTGGAAAGCAGGGAACTTCAGCTTTTCAGGTTTAAACATTATCTAATAATTTTAAGTTTATTTTATTAAAAAAATAGTATGATTTTTAGGTCGATTCTGGTATAAGTGGGATGCTAATTGTTAAAGATGTTGTGGGAAATCCTTATTTTGGGCTCCCGGAGGTTCAGGTTTTGATTCAGTCTACTTTTCAATATGGCAGAACTTTCCCGAATTTTGTTAATTTACAAAATCAAGTTGGCGACATTTTTCGGTAATTTACATAAAAAGCAAATACAATTTTTTGACATTATTTAAAATCTTGATATTTTAAAGCAACAGCGAAGTTGAGGAAAATTGTTTGCAGTCTTCAGTCAACTATTTAACGGTAAACGGCGAGATTGAACCAAATTTACCTCTTTCAACTGGAGTTGAAACAAGATTTCGGTAAAGAATATAAAAACAACTAAATTTATTAATATGCTAAATATTTTTTTTTGGCAATTAAGAATTGTGAACGCGGGATCGACTGATGTCGTTGAGCTTAGACTAAATGGAAGTTGTTTGGTCAAAGAAATTGCCAAAGATGCATTGTATTATGCTCAGCCACGTGATTTAATATTTAATCGAACTTTGTTGGCACCAGGCTCAACTGTAGATTGGATTGTCATTTGTCACAAAAAAGGTTTATATGAGGTTAGTACTATTATTCTATAAAATGTTTTGATTTGGGAATTTTTTTATCAACAATAAACAAATATAATTAAACATAAAATACCTATGATAACCTTATTAACTTCCTATTACCCAGATAAGTTATTTAAGGTCAGCTGGTTGTCTATGTCGTAATGCCAATCTTTATTAAACATATTTATTAAACTAACAGGTAATTTCCGATCCAATTTTGATCGAAAACCAGGGAATTATTAATCGATTTCAAGGATTGTTATTTAATATTAATGTTTCTGGGCCGGACTCATACCAGAACTTTTTAGAATACAATCTTACTAACCGAACTCCCGCGAATGTTAGGGAGCAAATTGTCACAATTTACGACGTGGAATTTTCTCCCACCAATTTAATTAATCGTGGCGTTATAAATTCCACATTTGGGTAAGTTTTAACTTGGTTAAACGTAAAATCATAGTTTAAAAAAATAATTATTTAGACTTTCGTATTTGGCATCGACTCCTGGTAATGTATCGCAAATGTGGAATATTTTTAATGCCGATCCAACTCAATGGCAAGCCGTGTACTTTACAAGTTTTCCAATTCAGGTATTACAATTCAGGTAAAATTCCAGCCTAATGGAAGTTCCAATTATAATTAAATGTGATTATAGGTATACAGTTACAACGAATATACAGGTCCTTTTGTTTATGAATATGGTAACTCCTGGTCATATTACAACGAACAAGGCCTTTCTTGCGAGGTTCAATATGTTGGATTTACCCAAGGTAAAAAGAATCTATAATTTAAGTTTTAAAATTTATGTTTAAAAAAAAACTTAAATTTAGAAGCACAAACTCAGTGTTTTACTCCGAATTACACAATCGGAGTAAACTCCAGTTTATTGGAATATCAAAAAATTGGGGATTTTTTGAAAGTTTTGCTTTTGCCCCCGTTATCCAATATAAGTGTAAGTATTTACTTTTAAAAAAAATTAACAAAAAAGGTATATTTTAATTTGAACTAAATGTTTTAGGTCCGATTTCATCCTAACGCAAACAACAATACTCAAATTATAGCGGAGCTCGGAAGCGCTATCTTGTGGAAAGCTGACCAGGGTGCAATTTTACATTTTGGCACAACTCCTTCCCGTTTGTAATTATGTTATAAAAGCGTTCTGAATGCAAAAACATAATTGAAAATTTAAAAAAATATTTTTAGATTCCCAAATATTAACTGAATGCTATGCACCAGGCGAATGCGATGAAAGATCTAATTTATTAAATTGTTCTGATATTACTTCTACTGGAAATCAACATTATATAAGTTGTTTACCAGCATCACCACAACCGCCACCAGAATACTTGTGAGATTAAAATAACTTGTCTGATTTTAGCAAAACATAATTTTTTTTTTAAATAGCATGTATTATAAATTTTAATAAACTTCCTAATTTTACTCAGATATTTTCTTTTCTTGTTGGTTTTACCTATTGGGATTTTTTTTGGATTCATGTATCGAGCGAAAGTTTTAGGGGATAGACGGTTTGTAAAAAACTTAAAACTATGTTATCAATAAATATTTCAAAATTTATAACATTTTTGATCGCCTTAGTGTTCGCGCAGAACTTCATGAGGGTCGAAATCAAGTTGAGCAACTGCATATGCCTAGAGTCCGCCCAGTAGCTAACGAGGGACAAAATCAAGTTGTGCAACTGATGCCTGAAGTCCGCCCAGAACCTAATGGGGGACGAAATCTAATCGTGCAACTGCATATGCCTGGAGTCCGCCCAGAACCTAATGAGGTACGAAATCAAGTCGTGCAACTGCATATGCCTGAAGTCCGCCCAGAACGTAATGGGGGACGAAATCAAGTCGTGCAACCAAATTTGCCTGGGGTCCGCCCAGAACCCGGTGAGCGTCGAAATCAAGTCAGGCAAATACCAAAAGCTGGAACTATTGCTCCAAATAGAACCAAAGGTCGAAAGAAAAAAATATATAAAATTACGAAAGATAACGTGACACAAAGACCCAACAAGCTACCTCCGTTAGTGGCAGATCGTATACGGCGATTGCATAAGTTCCCGCCAAAAAAACAAGTACCACCTATTAACACATACTAAAAAATAAAAAAATAAACTTTGGCTCGATCATGTTAATTCCGGGGAGTGAGCAAAATCAATATCAGACTTAAAGTTATCTTATCAGCAGATCTGTTGTTCAAACTTAACTCAATGTTTGATTTATTTCGAAGATATATTTGGGATTAAATACAAATTTCAACTATCCATAAAATATGTGCTACACAATAAATAATCGGAAACAGAATTCTTTTTCAATTCGTACATGAGTTAATTTAGAGAAAACTAAACGATAGCTGCGGCTGGTTGAATGTTTTGTGTTTCAGCTTTACAAGAAGTCGTTTTTTTCTCTAGTCGTGATTTGATGTAAAAAGGTTTGTAGACCGCTGTTGTTAAAACTGTGCAAAAACAATTTTTATATTTGGTTAAAAAAGCTGCAAACATATTGATTTGGTACCAAAATTTTGGAAATCAAGTTAAATGCAGTTGTTGTTATTTTCTATGTTGTTATTTTTAACTTGCATTTTAAAGGCCGTAAGATGTTGCCCTTCAGCTTATATTGAGGAAAATAAAAATGTTCCCTAAAAATTAAAACAATTGGTAGTGTAATATACCGATTATGACATCAAAGAACAAGCTGAATAGTTTTTACCCCGTTACTGACAAATTATTTGCTCCAAATTATTTGCTCTTCATAACAATTCACACTTTTTTGACATACACTTTGATATATCATTTTTAAATGGTCGATCTATTAATTTAAAAAAATAAGAAAACCTTTATTCTGGTTATATGCAAAAATCAGTTGCCATTAGTTAAATTTTAAACTGATTTAACATAAAAATAGGAAACACACACTTTTTCATTCGAGTTGCATTACAACAAATTTATTTGGCATTTTGTCATAACTATATAATCAGCATAAAAAAATTGAAAAATTACGTTATGATAAAATCATCAATTTTATAACGCGTTTGTGACGTAAAAAGTAAATGACGACGTCACATAGACTTTAGTGAGTGGATCGGGATGGCAGCTGCGCAAAGCCGTGGATCGTCAAATTTTATCCCGCGGTAAGAGGTCCTTCAATCTCGAAGTCCACTTCACTCTCTGATTGACGGAACCGAACAAAAGAAGTTTCCAAGACAGATTCGAAATTTCTCTACGATTTATTTTGTTTTAACATTCCCGAATTTCAAAGCTACGCGAGAACGAATCAATAAAAAATATAGTTATAACTTTTTTTACCAAAAATAAAATTTACAATCAAGTTTTGCAAATAACGTCATAACACAACGATGCCAAATTGACCACTTAATAATGACGTCACAATATAAATACGTCATCAGACAAGTTAAGTGAAAGTAGGTCAACCATTGAACAAGGTCCAAGTGCCATGACGTCTCAAGTTTGGGGTGGCGCGTGCGTCGGATTTCTGTCACAATCTTTGTTTAATTCAAGTTTTTTAGAGACAGTTAAAAGTGTTGTTATCGTTTTAATTCGTTAAACAAACAAAAAAAATTCGATTTAAAACAACAAAGCCCTTTTTAAACGCGCTGCTTGCTAATGCATACTTTGGATTTTGATAGAATATTTTTTTAATTAAAAAAATATATTTTTAGCGTGAAAAAACATGCGCTAAATTAACTTCTTTTAAAAACTTCCAACATAAAAATATATTAAAAAACAAACATTTTAAACTTTTTGGCGGTAAATAGTTTGAGATAATTATAAAACACAACGGAAAAAATTTCCATGCCAACATTGATTTGTTTTTCGACGTCGAAAATAATTCTAGCTCTGTTAGCGGTAGAACAATAAGGTAGCCTAATATTTCAGCTGCGCAGAAGTTAGGCACTCAAAATTCTCAAGTCCCACTTCTGAAACGAGTGAATATTCACGAATAGAACAAATCACTGAAAAAGATGAATGAAACTTCTAATAAAAACGTAAAATGAAAAATCTGCGATAAATCGTCAAAGGGTTTTACAAAAATCCGAAAAGAGATCTATTTAATAACAACCGCGTATAGCCAATACTAAATGATTCTGAAAGAAAAAAAACTAATAAAACAAGGTCATATATTTAATTTTTTTTAAATATGTAAATTTACAGTAAAAAAGTTCGGCAAAAAAATCTTTAAAAGAACATAATTAGGTTAATTTTATTGGCACAAGAATTCCTGTTTATGACATTTTTGTAAAGATTTAAAAAAATTATATATGTGTTTTTGTTTTAAAAAAAAAATTATTTATGTGCAATTTTTAGAAATAGGAAATTAACTTACAAATTTAAATCCATTTTATTTTTATATTTTTTTACTTAAACCTGATTTTTAGTGGATGAATATCCCCCGTGTTCCCGCGTACCCGTCAAACCCAACAGATTTTTTTACAAAATGGCGATGTTGTTTAAAATAGGTTTCCAAATATTAAAAAAAAACTTTGTATTAACAAACAATAAACTTTAATTTTAATTTTTTTGATTAATATTTCATTCAATTACATACACCAATTGATTTATAGCCGCAATTGCTGTAAATTAAAAACCAAAAACCTTTTTAAAACGTTTAAAATTATTAAAAGGTTTACTTAAGTTTTTTAATACAAACACTAAAGAAATAAAAAAAATTAAAATATCGCAGAAAAATATTTTATCAACGTTACATTACGTGCCTTGCAATTTCTGTCATTTTTAACTAATTAAACAAATTAAATTAAAAAGCATACTCACATCAAATTCTATCAAATTTCTTTTTAACAAAACTAATTTTTAAATAATATATGATGTGGGCTATTAATTAATAATTTTTGCTTTAAAACGAAAAAGTAAAACATTAACCAATAAAAGCGGGTTAAAAGATGCTGGACATTTTAATTTCTGTTTTTTGCTTATGCACAAAATTGAGTAATTTAACAAAAATAACAACGGTTTAATTTAATTGATTAAATATTCTACACTAAAACCAAATGTTAATTAGTTTGAGTAATGATACATTTTAACAGAGAATGATTATTTAGAGAAATGGTTTTTAAAAAAATTAAGGTAATTAGTAACCGCTCTAACATTAACTTAAATGTTTTAAACAAATATTACACAATCCCGTTATCAAATTAATCGTTGAGGCGATAATAAAATATTATTAAATGTTCTTAAATACTGCAAATTATACATATGGCAATAAATCAAAAAACAAAAATTAAAAATATTATTTTGTAGTTGTTGGATAAATTTTTAGCCATTAATTTTTATCCCACCATTACAGCCAACAAATTTAAAAACAATTACAAATTAAAATTTTAATTTCCTTGTTTTTTTTAAAGTTGAAAGTCAAAAAATTAAAAGCTAACAACGATTTCCGACGTGAAGGCTCGATGTTTTATCTCCGATACCACGTTTGATGACGTACACAATACTACAGCCTTTGATGACATCATACAAATTTGTTTATTTAGTCTCGACATTCGAACTTAATGTTTGCAAATTTAATTTTCTACTTTTCATTTCCGTTTTAAATTTACTTTTTCATTCCGTAAATTTAAAAAATTTTAGTGACGTCACATACGCGACACCATTTTAAGCGAGGTCTTTTTTTTAAACCTTTTTCTCTCTCGCGCTCAAACCTACGATCGCGATTTGAAGGTAAAACACTTGAGTTCGATCTTGTGTAGGTTTGGATGGGTTTTGTAAGATAAGAAATTATTGACAAAGTTAAGTGTTTGTTCATACCAGGTGAATTATTTATTTGGGCAAAAACTTATAAATTTAATTATACTATTTGGATGAAAAATTTCGAGATTTGTTTTTATTGAAATGTCAGCTAGCCCGAAACAAACCACGCCATTTTCAGTGACCGACATTTTAAGCCCGTTAGACGAGAATTACGAAAGTGAAACAAGCAACTTAAGGCGACCAGAACATATTCAATACCAACAACAAACTATGGAAACATCAGGAATTGTTTCCACGGGGATCCATGCCTCTAATCTCGGTCAATCGCTCACGACAGGCACGGGGTCACCTCCTATGACTTATCGACAAAATATTGGTATGACGTCACCTCATTTACATCACCAACAAACAAGTTATCAACCAAACACGGGTTATAATTTACATGCCATGGCACCACCTCCACAAAGCTACATGGCAGGCTCGGGATCCGGTTACTGCAACCCAGAACTACCAACTTACAATAATGTCCAAACAGGATGGTACGGCACCCCGGCAAACCCGGACCCAAGGTTTTCAACAATGTCAAGTAAGTTTAAATATTTCACTTTTAAACATTAGCATTTTTGTTTATTATTTCAACGAATTTGCTGTATCTGTAGCTAAAATATTTATACTAATATTTAACGATTTTTACTTAAAATAACTTTTTAAACTTTAAACCTCTAAAATAACTTTATCTGATTTCTATGTTCTTTAACTAAATAACATTTAAGCTTTTGGGCTTAGAATAAACTTTGTAGAATATCATTTTATATCAACCATTTTGTTTTAAAGTTTAAACATTGATAATTGTATGTTGACATAAAATATCGCATATAAATTATTATACAAATATTTGCCCATTAACAAAAAGCCGATCAAATTATTAACTAACTTAATATCCAATCAATGTTAAGCAAACATAATACAAATCTACATCGAAAAATAAAATCTCTTAAAAAAAATTTAAACAGCTCTAAAACTAAACCAACGTTTAAATTTTTACCTATTTTTTTAATTAAAAATAATTTATATTTTAATTCCTTATTTATTAAAAAAATTCCTCCACAACAAACGTAAATCTTAAAAGAACTTTTATCCCAAATGAATGCCAAACGCAAAATATTTTCGATATATTCCAAACTACCTCTCCATATAAACTCAAGCCATCTTAAAGGGCAATCATACCATGCCAAGTATTATCAACCTAAGTATTAAACTAACTTAAATCCGAAGTGTTATCAACCTATACATAAGTTTTAGTTTAACTTGATCTAAGTATTAATCTAAATCGAGTTTGAGTACTATCCAGGCATTACTATCTACAAAAACAACTTAACAAACAATTTCCGATGTATTGTAGAAAGTTAAAGAATTTATTTCTACACTGATGTAAAAGTTAAAAATATACGATGTAAAAGTTAAAATATTTATAATTTATAGTTATTAGTAATTTTACAAAACAATTTAACAAAAAATGTAACAAAAAATAATTTTTTTAAAATAAAAAAAAATATAAATAATTTTCCTAATAAGTTGTTGTTTAAAAAAATGTAAAATTAAAAAATATTTATTAAGACACGATTTTAATTTTAACTAAAATTAATTTTTAAAACAATTTTAAACCAGTATTTTTATTTAGCGATTTTTGTGATTAAACCAACAAAAATAAAAAGGAAAAAGCCTGTTAACAGAATTTGTAAAACCATTTTAGTAGCCATTTTGTTTTTAAAAAAATCAATATATCAACGTTTTTTAAATTTTTTTTGTCTTAAATGATAGAAAATTTAATAATTTTAAATCAATAAAAATAAAATATTTTAAGATTAAAAAAAATTATTGAAAATAAATCTTAAAATTAAACTAATCGCCGCACGCATCAATAATTACGTGTTAATACCGTTTTGGTATTAAATATTTTTAACAGGATTCATTCGCAATATAATAAATATGTGTAAGCAAAAGTCGATTAAAAAAAGTTTATTTTATCATTTTTTTTTAAATATAGTACAATAAAATATTTTCAACCCCTAATATATAAATGTTTAAAGCCAAAAAATTGACTTTAAACATTTTTTTAACAAAAATATAGTATTTAATTAAATGATGACTTTCGTAATCCGATAGGATTTGGCAAGGATAAAACATATAATGCCTGCGGATTGACTCGCATAATACCAGTTAGGCGTTAATGTATTATTGTTAAATAAATCCGAAAAATAAAACATTAAATTTGTACCAGTTTCAGTAAAGCAACAAAATCTGTATGGTATAACTGATAATAAATAATTGTAATGTTATAAATCACATTTTGACTTTAACTTATTTAAAATTATAATGTAAACAAAAAAAATATAAATACAACGATGGAATTTACATTGATGCATTTAACTTAAGGCTTAGCACCATATTTTTAGTGTCAAGATATCTTGGACCATCTACGGGAATGGGGATGAATAATTACGGTGGAATAAACATGATGCCTGGGCCTGGAATAGATGGGATGCACAAATCCCTCCTTCCTCAAAGTCAACGAAGAAAAAGGAGAGTCCTTTTTTCACAAGCTCAGGTTTCTTTTTAGTTTAAAGTTTTATTCCTATGTAAATTAATAACTACTTTTTATTATACATATATCAATAAAATACTTCATGTAATCAATACTTAAACAAGATTTTTGGGCACAAAAAAATACAAAAAATAGCATCTGAAACTTTGGGCAGAAATAATATCTAGTACTCTTAAACTTTTAAAAGGTTAACGACTCATAAAAATACCTCATGCAAAATTAAAACCTGATCAAGCGATATCATTTAAGGAAGTGGGTATCATCAATATAACCACCAAAGTACATTTACTAGTTTTAAGTTTTAAGGATCAAAATCACTTTTAGGTTTTTGAGCTTGAACGCAGATTCAAACAACAAAAATATTTAAGTGCGCCTGAACGAGAACACCTCGCGCAGATGATACATCTCACTCCTACCCAGGTTAAGATTTGGTTTCAGAATCACCGGTATAAAAACAAAAGAAGTTTAAAAGACAAACAAAACCAAGAAAGTGCACCTGTCGCTCAACAACCACAACAACAGGTACAAGCAATAACTTTCTTTGGTACTTTTATTTTTAGTTTTGGGTTAAAAATAATTGCAACAATAAAAAAAACATGTTTTTTTTAGAATGGAAACCCTGGAACTACCCAACACCCTCCTGAAATAATTCACCCTCCCCCAATACAAGGGAATCCACTTACTCCACAAAACTATTCTCCTAGTTCTAACCGAATAATCGAGAACCCAGAAATGTTGCGACAAAATGGAGAAAACTCGCCCCGACCCCCCGAGCCACAGGAAGAAACTCCCCAGAGAGAAAGTGAAGGGGGAATGGGCCCTTTTTCGTCAGCAATTAAACTTGAAGAAGTCGGGGGGTCGTACCATCCCCAAGATCTCATGAACGTGACAACATTAAACACCGTCGAATCATATCACCATCATCATTTACCCAACACTGTTCTTAACGACTCATCCTTGCTTTATGGTATATACAGGTGACGTCATCATCACATTTAATCGACGTCAATAACTACAAATGTGTAGCGTTAAACTGGGCAAAAACCTTTGAATTTCATCAAGAATTAAAATAAAAAACAAGCGTACAAATGTTGTACCTTGTATGAACAAAGCGCTATATGATATGTATTAGTTAAAACATTGGTGTTAAAAGCATTTTATAAGTTAAAAACTTTAAAATCAAATGTGTTTTTAAATTGTCACACTGCCTTTAAATCATGATAGAAGTAGAGTTAGTTGCATTTAGTTTTACCTATTAGGGCCTGAATCCTTTTACCTGCGTATTTTTATTTTTAATAAATAGTTGCCAAAAACTTTTGTGATACATATATAATAGAGCAAAAACAACACAAATGAAGCCATACAAACACAACCATGCAGTTTTATTCAACTCTGTTATGATTACTACTGCACAAGCAACACAGTAAAGTAACGTTGTAGGTTTTGGTACTCGGTGTTACAACATTTTATTCAAACAAACCTATGACATATATGGCTTTTTTGCCCTTTTTAAACCAACACAAAAACCTTCGTGTTAGAGTTCTATTAAAGTTTTTTAAATTCGTATCAAGCCTAAACTTTTGAACAAACTTTCAAATATCAATATTTTAGCAAACATTAGAGATAAGAAACAGGATGAGGGACAATAAAATAAACATCTACGCGATATCGATTATGACGTCATCAATACATAAACAACTGGTGTTACTAAAACAAACTAAACCCAGTCACCGTTCGTGACGTCACACACAATGGTGACGTCATTTAATATAAACTAAATTGTGTGAAAATTTTGTTGGTTTTATTTCAAAGCAGACTTAAGCGGGTGGAACAAAAGCCCAAAAGTTGTTTTAAGCTTTTTGTGAAACACAATTTAGCCGCAAATTCGCACATTTCAAGATAAAAATCACAAAAGCTTTTATCGGAATTTTGAAACAATATTATTTGGTTGTTAAATATGTTTCGATTTTCTGCTTAACACTATTCAAAAAGCCAACGACTTTGTCATTGTAATCATTGTTAGACTTATCCAGCTAAAACTTCGCTAATGCACAATTAAAAAAGACAACTCTGTTGTCTGTGTTGACTTTGGTATTGGGTTTTTTTATCAATGTAAGGTTGGGAACAATATAAATAAGTGCAAAAGGGGGAAAGGTTTATTTTACAGTCTAGCATACAGTTCAAGAATTTTAAGTTTATTGATAAACATTTTGCAAACTTACCAAATGTTGTGTATAATCTTCAAAAATCATATCTTTTTAACTTTGCATAGGCTAACAATTTTTAATAAAGTTTACTTTTAAAACCCAGCCATATTAATTATTAAATCATTAATCTTACCAGTTTGACGGCGTGAGAAGCAAATATTTGCTTAAATTTGTTCGCAGAATTTGGGTTTTTTTGTTAACGTGGGACAACTAGGTTATTTTAATTTGAAACAAAAGGTAAAAGAAATATTAAAATCGATTTCAACACTTTTCAAATTTTATTTCTAATATGTTTTCCTGTTGAAAAATTACTTTATATGGTGACGTCATTTTTATTGGCGATTTCGCGCGCGACAATAGCCACGTGACAAAAAGAGATTATCTCAGCAGGTAAAAACGAGGATAAACACGAATTAAGCGCCCGTCGCGTCGCATTGTGACATAACTTCGAATTGTGACGTCATAGACTTGAACTTTATTCAAAAATGCTTTTGTCAAAAAATATTCATTTTGTGTTAAATTAAAAAAAAAAAAAAAAAATATTCATTTTGTGTTAAAAAAAAAAAAAAAAAATATTCTGTAGCGCAAACATGAAATTTCATGTTTCATTAATTATCGTGGATTATTACAGGCATGACATCACAGATATTATTGTAATCAGATTAAAATACTAATAACTTTATTAATTAAATCTTTTAAAATTAAGAAATGATAACTTGGTATTATGGACGTGAATGTCTTATATCACAAACACATTATGACGTCATATGTAAACAGCGAAGCTTTCGCACCTGGTGGTCCTGGTAACCATGACAACTATGACACCATTGTTATTTTATCGCGCATTGTTGTGCAAACAAATTAGCCGTGGGAACATCCGAGCTAACAAAAAATGTAATAAATCACCTGTTAATCATTTTATTCAACATTGTGAAGCGTTACGTCGTATCTTAGTTGTTATGACGTCACATGGCGATTGTATTAACGTAACAAGGTCATTCTGATGAGGTCATAGATTAGTTTCTGTAACGTTGCATCTCGATTCTTTTAATGTCGTGTTTTCGTTTTTGTTTGTATGTAAATGATGACTTGTAGACAAAATACATAATAAAAAAATAGTATCAGGTAAAAATCGTTTCATACGTTACAGAAAAATATGTTGCTTTTGTTGGCTCCATGCTGCTCGTTAGCGAAAGAAATTTTTAACACATTTTGGCACTTGCTATTTTGGAAAATTTGCGCATCTTTACAATAAGGTTAAAATCATTTAAAAACCTTGAAGTCATTTTAAATTGTGTATTTTTTTAAAACAAATGGTATAACATTGTTTAGGTTTGTTTTAAAAGGTAATTGTTTGTTTTTATTATACAATTATGTAAGAATGGTTTAGTGGTTAGAAAACTTCCGACACTAACGCCCTTGAGTAAGGTGCTATTAAAGGTACGAACTCCTGCTAAGCCAGCACTTTATTAGCAGCAGAATTATAGAGCAAATATAATCTATAATGTCCCACACTGCCACGGGTAACTCGAGACTGGTTCGGGGTGGAGATTTAACCCACGATCTCATGTATGGTGTTGCAAGTGTTCTTACCACTACACCACGATACTGGTATAAACCATATAAATCAGATGTTATTTAAGTTAAAACACTTAAAAAACAATGTTAAACACCAATTGACGTCAATCTTAGATTACGATGTTACAAAGGTACATACTCTGCTTTAGAATGATTTTATTTTATTAGAAGTATAATTTAGATTATTTTGTTGTTTGCTAACACAAACTTGAACCTTACTCAAGAATGAAAAAAAAATTAACCTGTTAAATCTCAGTTAGCGTTAAATTAACGGCATTTAAACATTTTTGCTTATGTAAGATCTTCTACCAATTTAATAAATCGTAAGTAACTTTAACTGTCTAACTGCCAGTCGCTTGTCTGTAATAAAAATGTGAAATGGCCTTATTTTACTCTAAGAAATAGGCTGAAACCTACTTTCATAATATAACATGTAAATATTTTAACTTTATAATAAAACATGTTAATATTTGTAAGCCTAAATAAGTTTACCTAATCTTGCCTTCAAAAATTTTTAAAACTTTATGTAATTTTATTGTGACATCATAATATATTAAAGTGACGTCCATTTGACAATATGGTCATTTCCACGAAAAATAAAATTTGAAACCTCTCTATTTTATCAACATTTCAGTTTAAAATGAAATAAATATTGTGAATAAAACTCCTACTGTCAATAAAATGGCTTTCTTAGTTTTTCGGTCAAACGTTTTTTTCGGTAAAATGTTTTTTGGCGATCTGACGGTTTTTATCCTTAAAAGTACAATAAAACTTGTTTACAAATTTTCTATTACTAAAATTTAACAGGTTACTTTAAACTTAAAAATAGTCTATAAATAAGATGTTTTGATATTTTTTCGACTGAATAAAAACATAAGCCAGGCCATGCTCATATTTACTGTACTGTTTTTTGTTAGATTGTGTTTGTCTATTTCGTTACAGTTGAGTGATCAAAATTTGTTTACATTATTCGCTGTTGTAAAGCTTCGAAGAAAATTAGAAAAAGGAGTTTTATTATATTTCATAGAGTCAAAATACGAAACTTTATTATTGTTTTTAGATTGTACTAATACGCTGTTTAGTAGATTGACTAGTCTATGTTTATTGGTTTAAAAATGTCAACAAATGAAAATAAAGATTTTTCCGATTACGATGCCATTTCATTAACAGGTAAAAAGACTTTCAGATTTTATTATTACATTTATATTATGTTTGCTTGTACAAGAATAAATATATATAGTACTTGCCATATATATTAAGCACATGATCAGGTCTATAGAATATAGTTTGTTAACAAATTTATTTGTTAAATGGTTAAATTAAATTTATCACATACAGACACAAGACATAAATAAATATTTGCTTTAAATTATAAACGAACAGGGTTTTCTGTAAATGTAAAATCGTTTGGTACTTTTTAGGTTTTTGAAATATTTATATAGCCAATATATTTTACCTATATTAAATAATATAAATACAATATATATATATACAATATAAACTGTATAACTACTCTACTGATAGGTGTTTATTATACAAAATTGTGATTAATAATGCATATTGTTTTTATTACTTGTTTTTATTTTTAAAAGTACCATTAAGTGCATAAGATCCAATTTCACACAATAAATTAAATTTTACATTTTTTGGAGACCTGATTAATTTTAAATATTTTATGTTTAGACTCGTTAGATGGAAATTCCAAATCAAAACACAGGAAATTAAAGAAAATTTTCACCTACAAGAGCAAAAAAATTGATAGAAAAAAAGAAGTAATAAAAGGTTCGAATTTTATGCCTTGATCACTATAAAAAAATGCGTAATTATTTAGTAATTTGTTTTTTATACAAATAGTAATCAAAAAAAAAATTTTTAAGATAAAAAATAGTATGGTGCCACAACAATTTGATTTTTTTGTTGCTTAAAAATTATTATACTAATTGCAATATTATCACATTGAATTAATCACTAATTTAGTTGATGAACAATTTCATTTTGGTTCCTCCCAGGACAGCGATTGGTCTGGTAATAATTTATAATATTTTTTTTACAATAATTGATTAATTGTATAAATATGACAACAATTTGTTTAATTGGACAATTATTGTTTTAATTCATATCATAATCTCTTTTTTGTCGTAATGTAACAAATAGAAGTTTACACTTGGACATAATTTCTTTACAGGCCTATTTGATTTTTTTTAATTGGTATTTGTAAATGTACAAATTTGCTGGTAGGTCAAAAATAAAATTACCTAAAATTTGTACCATTAAATTTTAGTTAATACTTACAACCACGAAGTGGAAAAAAGCGTGACAACCACTCAGGTAAATTAATTTTTGCATTTATGACTTTTTACACTTTAATCAATAAATTAACTTATTGGTATTCTTGAAAGGTATTAAAATTAGGAGATTCAAATCATTCTGATCATTCAATTAAAGGTAAAATAAATAAATAACAAATTACTGGTGCATTCTTTTTGCATTTGTTTAAACTTTTTTTAGAAATTCTTCAATTAAATATAGTTTTTTTTAATTAAATATAGAATTTTACTGTACATATTTTTAATTTTTTTTTAATATACGTATGTTTATATTAAGTTGACAACTTTAACTTTTTTATTTATTGTTAGAATTAAAAAAAATTAATATAAATTTACAGGGTATGAAAGTAAAACAGATTCTTACAAAAAGGTAATTTTAATTATTTATTGAAATATTAAGATTTATTGATTTGTATTGACACAATACTACTAAGTGTAAAGTGCTTTTGTCTGTCAGTTAATTTGTAATTATCTTTTAATAATTCAGAACAGATTTTGTATGTGACAAATGTATTTTGTTTTGTTAAAATTTAATCAAAAGTCAAAGGGACTAAAGTGTCAAAAATTTAAAATTAATTCTAGTTAGTATAAATATATAGGCCTATAATTTAATATATATATATGAGCTTAATAGAAAATATTACTTAATAAAATATGGCTTTGCCAATTGATAAGTTTTCAAAATTAAAAAGAAACTTAGGGTTGTGGTGCTTTTTTTGGCAACTATGCTCTAAAATTTTTATTTAAGAAAATTGTTTAAGTTATGTTTTGTTAAACTATATTTTTGGAAAAACTTTACCAGTTTAATTGTTTTTTTAAATAGATTTTAAATTAAGATTTTTTAATAAATTGCTAAAACTGTATGTAACTAACGTTGTTAAATGTTATGTAGGAATCTTCCCACAAAGTTATTGTTTGTTGTTTTTGGCATTTAACCAAAGTACCTATGTTATTAGTGTTATTAATGGTATTATTGTCCGCAATTAATTAATTTTTAATACCTTTAACTAATAAAAATGTAATTGTCAGCAATTTTTGAACTTTTTTTATTTTTTATTTTTTTTTACTTTTTTTAATAACTATGTTTCAACTTAATTAAAAAAATACTTTTTTACTTCACTGTTCAGAACATGGAAAAAAAAGAAGAGACTCACAAGTTGTTTGTTCAATTATTAAAAGGCGAAAATTTAGCAGCGCGTGATTCAAATGGTAAATTATTAATTGAATTTCATATATTCATATTTCTCTTATAATTTACATATTTAAAATACATCAGCGCCTTAATTTAAATGCGGGTGAAAAGACAAGTTATGTTACAAACTTTTGAGACTTTTAAAAAACTAACATACTTTGTTTTTAATAATCAAAATATTAAAGTTTAAAATTTTTTTTAATTTGAAAGTAGTTGGTTTTTTGTTCAGTTTTAATAATTGTAAGCAAACAGTTTGATTTATTAAATTTTTACAACAACATAAATAAATGAAATTTGATAACTTTTAATAAGGTTTAAGTGATCCTTACGTGAAATTTAAAATTGGTCATCGGACAATTTATCGAAGTAAATGTTGCAAGATGACTTTAAATCCAATCTGGAATGAAAACTTTGAAGTCCCTGTATCACTCGATTCCACCTTGTTAGTGAGGGTGTTTGACAAAGATCGGGGCTTAAGGGATGATTTTATGGGTTCCACATCGATAGAATTATCTCAACTAGAAGAAAGTCACCAAGAAATGAGGATAAAATTGGAGGAATATAATTCGGACGAAGATTTAGGATTCATTCATCTTGCCATCCATATTCAACCTCTTAATAATAACAATTTAAAGGTTTAAAATAACATCACATTTTTTGATTTTTTGGTAGCTAGCTTAAAAAAAAAACACATATGTGTTTAATTTTTAAAACTTATTTATATATATCAGATAAAATTTATTACATAATTTTTCATTTTTTAAATAAAATTTATTGGTACTTCACAGGTTATGTTCATTTTTGACCTAAAAACCTTATACATTACTAAAATAATCAGAAAACATTTTTCTGCAGTTTGACATTTCAAGACTTTAGTATCAGATGTTTTAAATAAAACCTAAGTCTAAGTGGTAAAAAAATTACACTTTAGTAAACTTTATGTGACATTACTATCAGTTTCAAACAAATTATTTAATGTTTGGATTTCTGTCGAAAACGGACAGAACATAGTTTTATTTTATTTAAAATTGATAGTGTATTCAACATATAAGTCCTTGTAAGTGTTGGTTTTATATTATTATATAAAACACGGTGTTTTTAAAGTTTGTAATGTGACAGCTCAAGATTTTATCAATTTTTAAAAGTTTTAGGCACTGATATCATTGAACTAAGTTTTTAAACATGTTACAGTTTTGCTTTATGGCGACAATATAAAAATTTGATTTAAAAATTACTTTTAATCAATATTTATTGGCCAGTTACATTATATTTAAAATTTTTTTTTTTTATTTGCAAAAATATGTAAACAGTATTCTTTACTCACAAGATTGACAACTGATAAATAATTCATATATTTAATTAAATTTCAAATACAATTTACACAGTTTTACTTTTAAAATAACTTATGATTTTAAAATATTAATAAAATTTTTAAAATTTAGATTTCAAATAACAAAATGCCAATCCAAGAAGTTGATTCTGTTAGAACTTCTGATTCAGCCAAAAGAAAAGAGACTGCAACTTTAATAAAACGAGGTGAAATATAAAATTTATTTTAGTTAATTATACTAAATAGAATTGTTTTGGTTAACAGTTTGATTTAATAAAATAGTTTATATTAATTTTTTTAACTTTTTTAATAATTTTATGTTATTTTGAACTCTAATATCAATTACTTTGTTAATTATGGTTTTGGTTAATATGGCACTTGCTAAGATTTGTTTTTTTTTATGAAATGTTTTTTAGTGTACTTTTGGTATAATTTTAAAAATGTTAAACACAATTTTTTTATTTTTGATATGTTCACATTTTAATTCCACAAAAAATAGTTTAAGGTTTACTAAAATTTAGTTCAATTTTTGCTTGTTGTTTAAAATAGGGTGAACTTTAATATAGTGGAATTCTTTAGTTAGTAAATAAGTTCTTTGTTGAATCATTTTTGTGATCTTTTGGTGAATAGATTTTTAGTCATTTAGGATCAAATTGTTTGCTTAAGTTGATTATTTTTTAAACTTTGTTTAAAAGCAAATACAGTTTTTCAATGGTAGAATTTTAGTTCAACGTATTGGGGATTCTTTTGATAATAAATCTAATTGTTAATTCTTCTTTCAGTTTTTTCATCAATAGATTTGACTCAGTTTGTTTAATAACCTACTGTTTGTTTATGACAGGTTTTTTTTGAATTTATTTAATTGTTATTAACAATTTGGATTCTTTTAATTAACAATTTGGATTCTTTTAATTGTTAATAACAATACCGACCAAAGTTTAATTTAAAAAATTGTGAATAAAACTTCCGTTAGTGTTCATGATAATATACCCATGGAAATTTTTTTTTTTTACAATCTCAAATCTTCAATATGTGTTTTGCTGTATTTTATTTTTAATGAGAATAAATTACAGTTACAGAAGTATAAAAAACCTTTATTATTTCTACTTTTTGCTATCTATATTTAACAGATGTTAATTAATAATTAATGGAACTAATTTAAAATGCATAGGTTATGTTTTAATACTTTCTGTTTTAGTGTTTTTTAATTTAATTTATCCTAATTTAGTGTGATTTTAAAATTCAGTTAAATTTTTTAAAATAATTAGTGTCAATTAATGTGTAAATGTTTTTTTTAAGAACACAGTTTCTTACATCAGAAATGTTTTTTTGAAGGTTTTATTTGCATTTTTTAAATATTTTTTTAAACTTAAAGAAATTGTTTAATTAAACTGTAACAGGTTTAAAACATTATAACCAATAAAATTACTACATGATTAAAAAAAACAAGAAATCTTGTAAATATAAACATATTTTGAAAATTTTTAAAATAAATATATTTTTTTTTACTTCAGGTTCTACAAGACATCATCGCACAGCCACTGCTACAATTCAGTTAGTTTCAGGATCAGACTTACCAGCCAGAGATGCTAACGGACTTTCTGATCCTTACGTCAAGTTAACTTTAGGAAAAACGAAAAAGAAAAGCAAGGTATGTTTTTATGTTAAAATTAACCCATCTGAAAATCAAGTTAGTAATGTTATTTTCATTTTTTTTTATAAACTATAAAAATCATACCTAAATAAATTTTAGATTATGGTTTAACAAATTTATTAAAAAATTCAACAAATTTCCGGCTTGATCTTAATATGTACTTTACAGTCTATTGAAAATTAAGGAATTGTATAAGTACTGAGAAGCGAAACCTGCAAAAAAATAAAAACAATGTGTATAAAAGTCATTGTGATTAAAATAATTCAAATCCACCAATTATTATATAAAAAATAGTGATTATTAAGTTAGGGTCAAAAGTTATAAAAGAAGGGTTAAAAGTATAAGAACTGTCAAAATAATGGAAAAAATCTGCAAAGTTTATAATTGTGAAAAAGTTCATTTGAGGTCATTAAGTACATGATCTTAAATTAAATTTTGTGAACACTTAGTTTGTTTTGTGATTGTTTTTTTGTTTTTTTATTTAAATTAAAGATATGTAGAAATTTTCAAAGTTTCTTATTTAGGTTTGTTACAAGACTTTATGTCCAATCTGGAAAGAAGAGTTTACATTTGATGTCGCAAGCCAAGAAACTTCAATCCTTGAAATTTCAGTATGGGATAAAGACTCTTACAGAAAAGACGACTTCATTGGAAGGTAAGTTGTTCAATTCTTCTTTTTTGGTTAATTAATCAAAGTTTTAAAATTTAAAAATTCGTTTCAAGGTGTTATTTTCTACAAAAACTTTTTTCGTAGCAAAATTTTATAAGAGTAATAAAAATATAATGTTAAAATATGTTTCATTTAATTACAATTTGATATTTACCTAACAAGTTTAAGCTTTGATTTAAAAGTAGTTATTTTTAATACCTACTAAGGCATTTGTAAACAAAAACTTTTAGTGTAATAAAGGGCCGATATTTATTAGACTATAGACATTAAGTAGAGTTACGTCATATTAACTTCTATGACGTCATAGATGCACTCTCGACTTATGGTCGTTAGGACGAGAGGAGACTCATTCACTGTCGCTGGATTTAACCGACACTTCAGGCTCGATCTTAATTTTGGCCACAGTTCTTGAGTTCGATCCTCGCCAACAGCAAAGAAATCTCACCCATTACGATCTTGTCTCTTTAACAAAACAATACGTAAGAATAAAATATTAAAAAACATTTTAAAATCAATAAATAAACTTTTGTGTGTTCAAGAACGATAGATGGCAATATACATCTTAAATATTTTTATTATTTGATATTATCTTGTTGTCTGGTAGTGTGGTGAACGGCGTCGGACTACGAACCGAAAGGTTTTCGGTTCAAGCCGCACCAACGCCACGCTATTAGTTAACTGATAAAAAATACCAAAAACCCATCCCCTTAAAGGGATACGAAAAAAAAATTAAATGAAAAAAAAATTTACGTTGTTTTTGCTACCTGATTAGGCGTACAAACAGACATTCAAAGATCTTAAAGATATTGGATTTGCAGAAATTGAAATAATTTCAGCCACAAACCTCAAGTCGGCAGATATAAATGGAAAATCAGATCCCTTCTGTGTTGTTCAACTTTGTAATGCGAGGGTACAAACCCACACTTGTTACAAAACCCTGGATCCGATCTGGAACAGAGTTTTTACTTTGTAAGTTAATATGATATGTTAAAAATATATATTTTTAAATATAGGATTTATATGCGTTTCATTGTTATTTGACTTATTTTGGTTTTCTGATTTAAACGATTCAAGTAAAACAAAAGTTGTTAGTTTTCTAACTTTTATTGCAGTCCTATTCACGACATTCACGACGTATTCGAAATTTCGATTTATGATGAAGACACAGAAGATAAAGAATTTCTCGGTCGCTGTTCGATTCCTATTTTGTCCGTGTGCAACGGCGTGGAACGAAGCTACGTCATGAAAGATCGAAAATTACGCGAAAGAGCAAAAGGTTCCCTCAACGTCAAGATCAATTATATTTTTAATCCGGTTAGATTTTTTTGTTTTTTAAAGCTACTAATTATGACGTCATGAGTATATTTTAATGACAATTAACTGTGTATTGTTTATAGGTGAGTTTTTTTTTTTAATTTTGTTCAGTTTTTTTTTTTATATTTAAAAAACTAATAATGTCACGATTATATTTTATGACGTTACATACTCAGGCGCGTGCGGCAATTCGAACTTTTACACCACGCGAGGAGAAGCACATGCAGGAAGTGATGAAGTTTCGAAAAAATCTTCTAACCCGAAACTTTCACAGAGTTTGGTCAATCGTTCAAAGTATAATTTTTACCATTGAGTTCGTTAATTCTTGCTTTACGTGGACCCATCCAAGGCGAAGTTTGATTGCATTTGTGGTAAGTTTTAAACGAGCTTTTTATCTTATAAATATGCAAATTAATCAAAGTTACTTATTTAAGGTAAGAAGTGCGTGGCGTAGTGGTAGGAACACTTGCTACACCACACATAAGGTCGTAGGTTTAATCCCCACTGATCTCATGCTGTAGCGCCCTTGAGTAACGGTAGCCAGCACTTAATCAGCAGCATAATTATCGGGTATTTATAAACTATAATATTCCAAACTGCCACAGGCAACTCAAGACTGGGTTGGAGTGATGGTACTCCATGTTTAAGTCGCGCTTCGACTTTCCCACACCGAGGATAAAAATATATACAAAAAAAAGTGAAGTAATGCTTAATTTATGTTTTTTTTTAAATTTTCTCGGAGGGTGGTGTATTTTAGTTTAAATAATATATCGAATACATTTGTATATATATTAAATACATGCTTAGGTATAACTTAAATTCAAGAGTAGTGATTAAATTATAAATACACTCTTTATGCCTGCTTGATTTATATTTAAGACATCGTATTTGTAATTATTTTTTTAACAATATATTATTTCAGTGGCAATTGTGTAAACAAGACAAGTGAATTTAAATTTTTATTTTTTAAGAGTTTTTTATTGATTGTGTGGAATTTTGAACTTTACATGTTACCAATTATGTTGTTGATGATATTTCTGAAAAACTATGTGGAGATATTTGTTCAAAAAACTCGATCTTCTAGCAGTATCAGTAATGAAGACCATAATAGATTCAGGTTTTTAATAAAACAATAAACATGTTTTTTAAAAAGTCTATTTCTGAATTTTTACTTTTTTAACCACTAGTAGCGCTGATGATGACGACGATGAAGACGAATCATCCAATCAGAAACTTTCAATTTTAGGTCGCTTAAACGCAATTCAAGACATCCTAACCAAAGTTCAAAATATTCTTGACGTCATTGCTTCTTTCGGGGAACGTGTG
Organism: Corella eumyota; assembly: GCF_963082875.1. Classification (NCBI taxonomy): domain Eukaryota; kingdom Metazoa; phylum Chordata; class Ascidiacea; order Phlebobranchia; family Corellidae; genus Corella; species Corella eumyota. The sequence continues at coordinate 9,711,114 of NC_137494.1, read as the reverse complement.
TATAAGTATGTAACAACATTTTAAGGTGGTCTTTTTAAGCAATTATAAATACGTTTAAAATCGATATATCATTTTTTGGCCATGAAGTCGACTTTCCATGTAAAGGATAAAAAATACGAAAATTAAATATTTAAAGTTTATGCAAAAATAGCTACTATTATATTTTTAGCACTTTTACGTGGGGATTCCCCTTTCTCTCGTGGCTCGCAGTTTTGGTTTTGAGTTTAGCTTGTTTGGTTTTATATTTTGTTCCCCTGCGAGCAATAGTTTTATTATGGGGAGTGAACAAATTTACTAAAAGATTGAGAAAACCAAATTATGTTCCAAACAACGAATTAATGGACTTTATGTCGCGAGTTCCTTCAAATATTCAACTTGTAAGTTAATGTTTTATTTAATATTTTTTTGGTATTTAATTTTTTTTTTTAGATTTTGATGAAATGTTCAGCGTTGTGAGAAGGTCGACTTTACAGCTTAAACATATGTTTACATTTGTTACCTCGACTTTGTTGCAAAATGTTTTGGACAGTTTAGGGTAATATTGAAAATGTTGACCGAAAGTTAATTTCCTGATTTATTTTTGGCTTGGCAGAAGCCCATTCTTTAGTTCTTTTATAGTGCCTTACTTGGGCTCAACGACCTCTATATTTTTTTAAGTTTATTTTTTTTAATTATTTGTTCAGACTGTCAGAAAATTTGTAAATAAGACCAATTTGTCAACATAGAAAAAATAATTTTACTTTATATAAAACATGCCCAACACTTATTTGTCGGTTTACATTGTTAAATGTTTAAATTTAATTTAAATAGAGAGAATATCAGGAGCTTCCAAATAATTTGCATTCCAGACAATCGAAGAAAAAGAAGTGATTAAGTCTATTTATCTCTTTTACTCGCTCACGCGTACATATATTATAATGTTAAAACTAGCAATAGAATGTAAAAATGGTAGAATGTTAATGAAAAATATATGCAGACAAAGCAACATTGTACTTTAAATTTTGGATTACTTTTAATAGAGCGAAAATTTTCTTTTTTTTCTGAGTTTTGTTCCTATTTTTAGCATGGTGATTTTAGCAGTAGTAGTTTTGTAGTTTATTTCAATTGTACCTCTTAAATATTTGCATTTATTAACACTGTGCTATGCTGCACAAAATTTTAAGTTAAATATTTTCTAACTAAAACTACCAAATGTTTTTTTTATTATCATTCAAATATTATATATTTTCGTGTTTTGAATTGTGATCAAAAAGAATTGTGTAAACTATGAACGCAAAATAAGAATGCGCGAGTTTTTTGAATAATTAAGAGAGACACACCAAAAATTACACAAAAAATAACCTAGAAGGGAAAATAGAGTCTACGCTGTTGTATTTCAAATATTTTTCTTAAATCTAACATCAATTTGTTTTTCAATAAGAAACTGTTTATCTTAAACCTTTTTCGTATTTTTTGTTTAAAATTATATAATCAAGACGTACAAACTAAAAGAGTTAAAATAAAATAAAACTTTCTTTTCTTATTTGGTGTCGCACTTGTTTTGTTTATAATTTTAAGTAATTAAATAAGTTTCAAGAATTAAGTTTCCGTTGGATATTGCAAACATACCATTTGCACTATTTAAAAAAATAAGGTTGTCACTATACATTCAGATAGAACGTTATTGTTGTGTTTAGACCACTTCCCTTTTTCACTACGTGTAAATAGTTGTCAGGGTTTAAACCTAAACACTTCTTAATAAAAATGGCAAACGTAAAGACTTAAATGTTAAACATGCAACTACATAAAGTACTTTGCTATATTTACAAACACTTTGTTATCACTAAAAATTCTTTGTGTCAGCCTTAAGTAAACTTGAACAATATATAAATCCTACTTGAACAATATATAAATATGCTTTAGTTAGTTATTGCTTTGTTTTGAAATCAAATTTTTGGTCAATTTTTAAACTTTTGATGTCTAATGTTTGCAGTTTAGTTGTGTTTTTTAAGAACTGTAGTTTTTTAAACAAGTGTTTTAAACACTATTTGTGTACAAAATAGATGTAGTTGTTACTTTTGCTACGTAGTTTTTAAAATTAACTTGTTTTTAATCTTATGTATGAACATCGTTTATGCTAAACTAGTTCAATATTTTGAGGATTTCTTGCTTTTATCAACAGTAGCATACACATCATTATTTCTGGTTACTTTAAAAGGGGATTTTTTCACCACAGTAGCATACTGGACGTATACTGTGTCTATGTTTAGTTCCAGTTGTTCTGTAGACTGATTTAAGTTGCTTGACTGTAGATTATTAATTGTAAGGTGAGAATTGTTTCCTGGGATTGCATTTGTGTTGACTGTATCATTTACATATGTGTATGTAGCTACTGCAGTTGAATATGGGTTTATGTTGTTGATTGAGTTGTCAAGTGATGTGCTTGCTTCGATGCTTTTCCGGTTGTCGATACAAAGTGTTGAAACGTCACTTGGCGCATAAATGACGTCATTAGAACCGCTAATTTGTTTGTCGGTTTCACTGTGAACTTCAACGCTGTGGTAATTTACATAAATTATTTTAAAAATATTAAAAAATAAACAGTTAGATGCAAGAATTATAAAAATTAAATATAACATACAGCATATGGTAATTAGAAGCAAATTTATTGTAGATTACCTGTAATAGCCGTGGTCCAGTTTAGATAAACCAATCTCGTTTGTTGGTTTACTTGATCTTGATAATTTAAAGGGAATTTTTAAATTTATTTTTTTTAATTGTTTTGGTCCTCCCGATCTCTGTCTCTGGTATCGAATCAATAAAAACAAAATAATAATCAAAATCATTAAAACCAATGCACCCAATACTCCACCTATTACTTGGCCGCTGGTGGGCGACATGGGGTTGCTGATTTCGTCAAATTGTGTAGTTTGCATTTTAAACGCTGGAACATCAGTAAACATTGTTGGTAAATTCAAAAGAACAGTGGTATCTTTATTGGGCAACATAGTTTTCGGTGACGTCACTGCTTTGCTGGTTGTTATGTCAACAGAACAAATGAAAGGTAACAAGGTATTACACCGAACTTGTTGAGCAAGGGGGTACATATCAGGTTGTAGTTGGCCAGGATTTACTGAAACACATTTTCCCATACTTCGCTGAATGTTAAAAGGTTGATTTTCACACAGTCTTGAATCCAACCAACTATAATTGTTTCCACAACTTTTTAATCCTATAAAATATTTGTTTTTGTTCATACAACATTGATTAATTGTTTTCCACTCGCTTGTTGTTCGTATACTTGCCAAATTTCCTCCCATATTCTGGCAATTTTGGACTGCTTGCGTCATAGACATGACGTCATCAACTAATACGTATTCTATTTCGTCATGGCGACAAACTTTGTTACACGACATCGTAAATTCTGTCTGTATCAAATTTAATTTTAAAATACCAAAAAAACTTTAAATTGTTTTTACTAATTTAAATCTCACACTCTAACCTGTAAAAGGAAATTAAAATTTTAAAAACATTTTCAACTTTTTAAGCAATGACAAAAACGATTAATCTTTATATAAACCTAAACAAACTAACGTCTATATAATACACAGTTTTTCCGTTTTTTTCTTCATAGTTATACTTTTGAAATTTACATAGCAGCTATCATTTACTTTTTGGAAATGTGTATAAAATAGTTGGGAAAATTACTGATTAAGTTGCGTCTAAATAACTTTCCTATTTGTTTCGTTTAATTAACTGGATTTTATATTTAGAGTTTCATGGGTTGAGTCATTTAATTAAAACAAAGTATTAATATGAAACCGCATATGACGTAAGTTCCCTAAATAAAACTTATTCGATCGAATTTGCGTTTTTTTACAAATTTTTAAATATTTTTTTTAAATTTGTTTTTTGGGTTGCATTCGAATAAAATAACGATTATTTATCTTGAATTTTTTTGTATTTTTTTAAAATTAATCGGGATTCTATGATACATATATATATATATCTTTTAAACATTGTGTAAATGTGCTTTTAGTATATAAACTAACTTTAAAATACAATCAAGTTTTATGCAAACTAATTGAATTAATTTTATAGAGAAACATTATATTTCTTTAAGCTGCAATTGTATAAAGAAGTACACATATGTATCATGTCATAAAGAATATTTACAATATCAACAAAGTTTTTAAAACAAATATTAATAATAATAATCATATTTGTAAATATGCGAAAGCTAAAATAAAATGTTTTTAGTTCCATATTTAAAGTTTGGATTTATTCAGGTATTTCAAGATGCGAATAGCTAATTTCTTCATCTTTATTCACTTTATTTTCGTTTTTATTCAAATCCGCGTCTTTCGTGAAGTTCGAATAAAAAACGAAACTGCTTTTGGATGAATCTTTGCTTCGAATGGCAACGCTAAATATAAAAATTTGGCAACATTAAAAACCGTTAATCTAAATGTAACTAACACACACGTTTTTAAATATCACGCTTGTATCAACAACATCATTAACTGAATAGCTATAAAAGTAGTTGTATCCGTGATAATGATTTTTACGTGCAATATCGGGACACGTTTCCGATATTTTTTTACTCTATTAAGATATCAAATTTTTTAAATTTATTAGAAGCGATTTTACGTAGTCAATATTATTCATCAAGGATATGTCCTTTTTTTACTTTCTCCGAGGTAAAGGTGTATAGTAAACAACTTAAGCAAAAATGTTAGGGGACGATACATTTGGAAATAAATAAAATTTAAAATTTGTTTTTAATTTTTGCAAACCTGTTGTATCCTAAATTATCTTTTCCACCTGAATCGACGTCACTTCCGGTAGATAAAGTTGATCTTGGTTCTTCTTTAACCGTTAATGGCGCTCTTTTTGACCCAAGGTTTAGCTTTCCCCGTTTTCGACAGTAAAGCCCCAAAACTAGCCCCAAGATGATCAACAAACCAAGAATTCCCCCCACTACTGCCCCAATTTTTGTGTTGACGTTGTCGTTTGTTAAAGATTCACTTCTTGCTTGATATAAACCTGGTGTTTGGTTAAGCAAGGTTGTCGTTTCTGACGTCACGTTTATCAATTTGTTTAAAAATGACGTCAAAGGTTCTGTTGTTGATTCGCTGGTGGTCGATGATGTCAGAAAGTTTGTGGTCGACGTAGGCATGGGAACTTGGCAAAGAGTGCGAGCAATGTTACTGCACGATTGGTGGTACGCATAGGGAAACCCCCCTTGAGTCGCCTGCCCCGGTTCCACGACCACACATTGTTGGGGTAAAGGGATTTCATCAATCTCGAAAGGTGCGGGATTGCACGAGGGGTGATCAATCCAATTATATTGAAGGTTTGAACACGTGGTCAATCCGATCCAATATCCATCCAACGATTTACAACATTTTATCAACTCGTTCCAAATTCTTCGTTCTTTCACGACGGCAAGTTGACCACCTAATTCCCGACATTGTGAAATGGCAACTCCGAAGTCCTGGGGATCGTGAGTGAAAGTGTAAGAGTAATTCTCAATTACACAAGGTTCGAAACAACTCATTTTTTTTATTTTGATTTTAAATCTAAATCAATCAACATTTTATTTAAGTTTTAGAACTACTAGTATATAGCCCGCCGGACGGTCGGCATTTTAATTGTCGTAGTATGGTCGCAAGTCGCTACTTCTAACTAATATTTGCTTGGAATAATTTATTCGCGCACCACAAACGGCAGTTTTTGTTACTTTGTAGACCTATAAATTCGATAAATAAATATCATCCACTAAGCTTTATCAAATGTAGATTGTGCTCAATATATTTTTATACTAATTTATAATTTTTTTAATCTGTTAAATATTATGCTGACAATTTAAAAACTAAGGACCGTAAACAAACCTGCACCGATAATTTAAAGATTAGGTCGTTTAGGTTAAACATATAAACACTCGGTCGTAGTTCGAAATGTTAAAATGTTAACATAATATTGCATTTCTCCGTAAAACGTTAACCTAACCTTGCTTGACCGCGGGTAATTTTAGGAAATATTTAATTACTTTTACACACTCAGTGGTTTAAATATAGTTGTAAATTATCGGTTAAAAAAATTATTTTAGATCACATCTGTTTAAACTGGTTGTTAAATTTCAATCAAAACCACTTGGTTAAAACTCCGCTCGCTTAATTAAAGGTGTAAAATATTTGAAATGCGTCAAAACTGGATTTTTAACCGTTTATTAACCGGAGTTTGACACGTTTAGGTAATTAAATTTTGCACGTTTTTATCTTTTATCCTAGACAGACTAATACAAATTTACTGATTCACAAAACATGTATTCAAAAGTAGGTAAACGGGCACGAAATATCAATAAAATGTCGATAACTGAACTGAAGTAATTTTACCCAGCCGAAATATTTTGATAAAACTCCAAAATGGTTTGGTTTCTCGGAAGTTTGTTTTTCCGGACTTTTTTTGCGTTTTTGGTGATCACGTTTTTTGCGACATTTTCGAACCCTCGTGACTCGTGATTCAGTTTTATGACGTCATAAACGAAAGAAAAGTTTTAAAAATATTTTTGCACGTTTTTAGAGCATAAATAAACTCTATATATACAAGTGTAATAACGATGGTGACCTATATTTTCATTAAAAATAAGACTAAAACAAAAGAAGTAACTATTTAAACTTTTTTAAATTTTTAATATCCTTACATTTTCGTTACTGTATATACTATATATAAACACATGCATGTTATAAAAATGCTAGTTTACGTTTAAATTTCTACTTAACAAATTATTGAATTTAAAATTTTTCTACAAGTAAAATTAGTTTATTTAAAAAAAAAATTTATATTTAAGTATTGATTTGCGGGGCCAAGGTTTTTAGCTGCCAGTCTTTTGACTGCTCATAAAAGTCTTAAATCGGTGAATTTAACTCTAAGATATACCATATATTTGAAAGTTTACGTTTTTATGACGTATTAATGACAATTTCTAAATAACAACATGGTAAAACTTATAAAGATGTGTAAACCTAAACAGTTTTACTTAACTAAGCATTTAAAATTGTTTTGAAAGCAGGTGTAATCTGTGACGTCATATTCTACTAGAGTGACGACAGAACCAGTTTTTAAGTTTTTTTGAACGAAGTTTCAAAATAACACCAAATTGAAACAATTTAAAATGTTATCTTACAACACCAATTTGCAACCAAATTAATGTTACTCTTGGCCCGATTGTGTAAAAATTTAGCAAAGCCACGTTACAATCACAACTTTACTGACGTCAATGTAAACGTTGTAGTCACTACAAACTTATTTAAATTTAATGAAATCATTATTATTTTGTTTTCAGGCTTTAGTAACAGCATCATTTCTTTCTTTATTATTTTAGCTTTGTCGTCTTGATCTAGATTTTAACGCTTGTTTTCCGACTTTAAACCGTCGTCATCAATCAACATGACGTCATTTTTTATTTCTGTGACGTCATTTATTTCAACAACTTTAACGTTTTGATGCGCTTTTATGGTATTTATTCTATAAACTGAAGTTCGCGAAACCATGCCACGGGTTCCCGGTTCCTCGTTTGGGTTCCACTTCCCGGGCCAGAGTGGCCGAATAAAGGAACCGGAAAGTTTGACAAGCTCGGATCGAAATAACTTGTTTTGAATGGAGTAGATAAAAACATTCCATAAAGAATTGGTGTAAAACAAAAACTCAAAAGTTGTTTCAAGCCACCATATCTCGCTCAACTCGTACTGTTTAAAAAACAAAATTTAAAGTAAAGTAAATTTTTTGTTGCCCTTTCATAATTTTTGATGCTTAGACTTCTCAAATTATTAAGGTATTTACCGTTCTGATTACAATATAAGGAAGAACTGAAAGTGAAAAAGTTGCTACCATCAAAGTAACGGTTTTTGCAAATTTGTTTTCAATATTGGAAGACTCATTTCTTTTGTTGCTATTTTGTGCATTAATTAATTCCATCTCTCTTATTGTTTTAATGCTAAAAAAAGAACTTGTGATTATAAATGTAAATATACACCCATGTAAACAAGTACCTGCCTGTTATAGATTGTAATGCCAAGCAAAAAGATAATTATGACGTAACAAGCACCAAATACAGCAGCAAAAGTTCGAGTTACTGCAAAGGTGGATCTAAAAATAGCCACAATTCATTTTCCAAACGACATCATTGCCAATTAATAATGTTATTAACTTTTAGCCAAATCGTTATGAACTAAAACCTACAAAATGCTTACTCGTTAGTGGACGATGGTTGAAGCAATCTCTTTATCATTTCCTCTTCCAAATACCCGGATATTCCCAAAGCCAGTAACCACGTGACCAGCACACAAGCTCTCATGCGTGAAATTGTCATTAGTCTTCCGGTTTGATATTTTAAGGGAAAACAAATCGCAAGAAAGCGGTCAATACTCAACAGTATTAAACTAAAAAGATAATTTGCTTAAATAAAATGTTGCATCGGGATATATAAAACATTTTAATGACAAACTAACATAATTTTACCCGCACAATACAAACGCTAGTTTAATTTCTTTAAAGTCCCACAAAATTGATCTTTCATACTTATCTTTAATATAATTTTTTTGTGTGTCCTAGGATGAAAATAATATTAATTTCTACAAATAGCCCGGTAGTGTGGTGAACCGATCATGGCGTCCGACTACGAGTCAAAGGGTCGTAGAGCCGCACCAATGCAACACTATTCGCCCTTGGGCCCGGCGTTCACGGATAGCTCAAGCATGTCCCAAATCGCACACTCTCACCCGATAAAAATATCAAAATATATGGAAAAAAATCTACAAACACTATTAACAAATGTTAACAGTAAATAGTAAAATATTATAATTTTGCACAACATTTAAGAAAAGTAAGCATAAAAAGTTTATTAGAAATTTTAGGATATTATTTCTCAAACCTGAAAAAACTTAAAATGTTGGAGAACAAAAATGTGAAAAAGTAAACTCTGTATGCCATCAACATTTGCCCCGCAGCGTCAGCTAGCGACCGTTTGCTTAGTGGCGATTTAAAGAACAAAAGTTGGACGTACGTGTAAAGCGAAGTTGGTACAGTTATTAAACCTTAAAAAAAAAAACACTTTATTTTTTACAAGTTATTGTGCTACAAAGCCCCCAAAAAGACTACAAACCAAAAAAATAACTTTGTGTTTATATGTTTTTATTTATTTAGCCTAATTTGTACGCAGTTATAAAGTACATTAGTCATACTAGTCGATGGCCCGCATGACGGTCAGCATTTTAATTGTTGCAATATGGTAGCAACTCCAACCTTATATTTGCCCAAACACCACAAACGGTAGTTTAACTTAAATTACAGGCCTATAAAATGCACATACATATCGTTCACTAAGCTTCATTACGTATAGGTTGTTTTTTTGTTTTTTTGATATATTACAAAATTTTCTGATATAATACAAATATATTTAACCTTGAATGAGGTCAGCAACTGCCAAAGAGCATTTAACAAAACCGTTTGCTTTTTTCGCTGCTTTACTTCTTGTTACCACAAACAAAATAACAGTGTTTCCAACTATTATTAGAACGGACAGCAAAATAAAAGAAACACATAATGCGGCAGATCCGGATAGTTCACAGATAATGTTATAAGTCGCTAAAATTAACAAGTTCAGCCTGTTACACACTGAAAGATTACATTTAATGTTGAATTATAAAAGATTCAGAAAAATGGCAGTCCTTTTATTAGGTTTTTAAATTTCAGTATTTTTTTCCTTAATTTATTAAATGCAACTTGATATGTATAATTAAAAACAAGATAAATATGCTTCAAGACATTTAGACCTATGATTTATAAAGTCAGTAACGTAACAACGCAATAATATGGAAGCAGTACAAAATGTAAGTATTTTAAACTATAAAAATGATACTGTAGACAACAAAAAATAAACAAATCAATAACTTTTATAATTACCTTCAGATGTTCTGTTTAATTTCAAGTTTTCCAAACAGATTGATTGAATTGAACAAATTGGTGAAACGATTTCAGATGAGTTTAAACAGATTGAAATATTATCTAACATTTTTGTTTTTAAAATTACAATTTAGGTAAAGTACCCCAAAAATTACAATCTAGGTAAAATCCACAAATTTTTGTATGTTAAAAGTTAAACATGTTTTATTTTTTTAATAAGTAGTTATTAGGAATATGAAAAGTAGTTTTGCACTTACTAACAAACCTGATTTTATATTTAATTTTTATAGTCAATCGCTTAAAGAGCTAACTCTCTTATAAAACCTTTTTGTAACCTCTCTCTCGCTTATAAGCAGTTATTGGATTACGTTTAACGTTCTTGAAGCGATTAATTGCTTAAGAAAAGAGTTAAGTAACTTAGATTTAAACAATCAAAAAAAATTTCATTTACCCTTCCTGGTCCGAACAAAAATTAAAATATTGCAATAGAACTTACAATTCAAATATTCTAACATTACACATAAAACATTTAGTTTTAAATTAATTTTACATAAAAGTTTTATATTGACAAACGTTTTCTATACCCTTGTAACAAAAAAGATTGATTCATATAAATATTCTGTTGTAAATTGTAAATATCTACTACACGAATTATTAATATTTAGGTTTAGTTTTCTGCTTGATTAATAATCCATAAACAAACATTAATATTTCACGAACATCTCGAATTCTTTTTATTTTATCTTGTTTAATTTCTGATATAATATTGTAAAGTAATTTTTTCTTACTACTAAATGGGGGCGGTGTCCTGATGTTAATTTTTGCTTTATTAATTGTAACAACCTCAATAAATTGTCCCAAGAGAGGCGAGAAATAGGAAATCGTTTTCCCGCAAATTAACAAATCGATCCCGATCTTAAATTAACACAGTTTTCCAAATTGTTGTTTAATATTCATTGCCTTATTATTAGTCTTTATTATCATTTAAATATTTGGTAATAATTTTTAAATGTTGGTAAATGGTTATTGCAAGATTTTAATAAAAATTGTAAATTTGTGTCTTTAAATTTAAAACACAAATCCTTAATGACTTAAGAAGGTAACTTCAGGGCATATTTATTCATTAAATATTATTTTTTTAATTATTAACTTAATGTTGTAAAGATATGTATTATTATTATTAATTACCACTTAAATAGTTTAAAGTAGAATATATTTTTAAATAAAATTTTTAGGCTTGTTTTTATTTTAGCTGAACGGTTTTTATTGTAAATTATTAGATTTCTGAATATTATTTCTAACAATAATGTTTAATATTACCAAATAATAACTTGTTATGTTTAACTTTAACTGGGTATTTCGTATTTTAATTTACTTTCTTACTGCAACAAATTTTTACTGCATTTTTAAAATGTTATCGCTACAACAACCGGTTAAACAATTCTACCAAATGCTTTCGTTCTTACACTTTGTAACAAAAATCACGTATTTTCACAAATTGATTTAAATTTTTAACTTTTTGTAATTCAATTTGGGTTAAGAACAAATTTCTTAAACAACGTTTAAGCGTTTTATGCCGATTATAATCCTATTACTTCTCACCTCAGGTTTAATTTAATTATTTTTCTCTGAAAACATTTTAACGTTAGTTTCAATTACATTTCTCATTTGTTAAGTTTATACAACTTTAATCGAAACCGACGAGTTAAAATCAATTTCAAAGATTGCAATGTCAGAATATTTACAAAAACTATCAATGAAATAAAAATAGAATAAGAAACTTTAAAATACAAGTCACAATAATAAAATATTAATGAATATAATTACAAAGTTTTTAAGTGTAACTTTAAAAAAGTTCATCTGTAACATATTGTCATTGATTACAAACACAAAATCAATTAGAAATGTAAAGTTTAATTTTGCGGATAAACAATATAATTTTTAACATGAAAAGTAAGGTATTTAAGAAAAGTGGGTATATTTCACACATGTATAATTTTTACAATTTTTGATCGAATAGTTTTTATCACACTACGTCACGCAATAATGACGTCACTAAAAATTATTATTTTGCTGATGAATCTCCGCGAGTTTTATTCGATTGATCTTACCAACTCCGACTCTTGGTAAGACGTCGATAAACTCCAAACCTCCGCGAATCTGTTTGTAGTCGGATACCTTCTCGTTAAAAAATTTAAGGATCAAATTTGGATCCGCGGTTTCATCTTTTCGAACCACAAAAGCCTTTGCAACCTCGGAGTAGTACGGATCACTGACTTTAATTACTCCGGCGTCCACAACTTGCGGATGTTCTAGTAAAATCGATTCCAATTCAGACGGATAAATTGCAAGCCCGTTCAACCCCTTTATGACGTTTTTAATTCTGTCTATAACGTAAAGGTAACCGAGCCTGTCAAAATACCCTACGTCGCCGGTGTGAAACCATCCTTCTGCATCCATTGCGTTTTTGTCTTCATCATCTGGATTTAAATATCCCTTCATGACGTTAGGTCCTTTAATCCAGATTTCCCCAACTTCACCTACGTTTAGTTCCTTTTTTGTAAGGGGGTCAACAATGCGACCTTGGATGTTAGAGCAAAGAATTCCGCAACTTTTACGAGGACATTTTTCGTTGAAACTTGAAGCCACTCCTCCAGTTTCCGAAGTCCCGTATGCACTTCCCATGATAATTCCAAGATCTTTTTGCGCTTTCTCCAATAAATGAGGCGGAAATGGCATCCCCAAAAACGTTACAAATTTCAGGGGATTTAACTCCGGCACTTTTCCATTTTTGATCACGTCCATTAAAGTTGGTGCTGACGTCATTACAACCCAAACGACGTCATGCTTGCTCACCAAGCTGTAGAACTTCGACAATGTTAAATTTGCTGACGTCACCATCTTGACACCATAGATGAGATATCTAAAGAAGAAAATAAGAGCAGCGGAGTGATACCGAGGAAGGGCAAGAATAAAACAATCTGATTGGTCGATCGGAAGGGCGGTGAAGTTATCTATCGAAGCGTTAAGGCAGTTATGTGTAAACACGATTCCTTTTGGTTGCCCTGTCGTTCCACTTGTGTTCAAAATCGCAATTGTGTCTTCTGTGACGTCATAATCAATTTCAGGACATTTCCATTTAGCAAGGTCAAAGGACGATTTAAGGTCATGAAGGTCGGAAAGAGATAGCACGTGTTTAGTCATTTTTGGTTTCTCAAGGCCAGGTTGTGACGTCACAACTAAAAACGGTTTTACCTTTTCAGCAAAGGACCCAACTTCACCATTAGTAAAAACAAGGTTGATGACGCCACCACATGTTGTTATAGCAACCAAAAGCGCGGCATATGCTGGGTTAAAAGGAATATTCAGCATTACCACGTGACCTTTTCTTACACCCAAACTCAAGAGCACGGACGAGTATGCAATGACGTCATGTTTAATGTCGTCGTAAGTGAATTCCTTTCCACTGTCGCCGTCAACCACAGCAATTCGATCTCCATGCTTTTCCAATTCTTCCAAAATTCGGGTTCCAACTGGTTTTTGTGATATCACCGAGTCGGGATAAAAACTTTTAAAAATCATTTTTTTTTTTTTTAAATTTGTATTTTATTCTTTGTTTAAAAATAAACATAAAAAAGAATTGTGAAAATAGCAACCGCAGTTAAGCAACGCTAAAACGTGTACCCTCGCATATACTAAAATTTACTACTATACAAAGCTATGTAAACTTTGTGTTTAGCAAGTATAGTGTAAAAATGCTTTACGAATAACCTGTAAAATTATGCTATTTTGTACCATAAACATCTATTTTACTAAACCAACATAAAAACTTTAATTGCTATTATGAATAAATTGTTTTAAAACTCATCTTTTTATAGAAATTTACTTCACAAAAAGATAAAAATAAAACAGTGTGGTTACAAAAGTTCAACCCTGCACGCTTGTCTCGTTAATGTTTAACTTTGCGACCTTTTGGCCTAGAAGCTTTGGCCGGAAACTAAAATTGTAAATTGATGTGGCAATATAATTTAGTGCTTATGACAATGAATGGCTTACAAAAATTGCGTTTTTTGTACGAGTTGTTTTAAGTGATAAGCATATGAAATGTGTGGGTAGCCTTACGGAGAAAAAATTAAACGTTGTAAAGCCGCAGTATTTAACAGTTAATGTAAATATAAATTATACAACACATCGTGACTGTTTTGAACTATCGCCAATTCACGATATCTTTTAAAAAAATTCCATTTAAAACATGCTCAGCAATTGCCCTCTTGCCTTAATTTCATTAGGGGAAACTATTTTTAGTTACAATAGCGAACACAATATCCCATTGTTTAAGGGTGTTTAAAACCCGTTTCGTAATATGATTTTTATCTAACAATAATTCTTTTAAGATCAAGCACTTAATAAAGCTGTAATGTGTGTGGTTTATAAAATTATTCTTAGTTTACTGATGGGTTTTTTAACTATTTCGGCGGAAGAGTGTGGAACTATTTTAAAAGGTTTGTTAATAAAGAGTTCTACATTAATCATTTATACATATCTAAAATTAATTTTAATTTGTTAGGCAATAGTGTTATACCACCCAAGGCTAAAATTTTTTTTTAATTTTAAATGTTTGCTTTAACATTAACCTTTAAATAACCTTAAATATCTTACATACGCTTCACGTGACGTGAACTTCTAATGACCTACAGAGAAACAAAACGTTATGTGCAATAACAATGTAAAAGCAATAAGCCCGCTCGTAAAGAATGAACTTTTATTAACATTAATTAATTTAGCACAATGTGATTAATTGCATTTTTATTACTGATTAGAGTAACATAACCTTTGTTCATTATTTGCTTTCTAATACTTTCGTTAATAAAGTTGGCTTAAGGCCATTTTTAAGCTAAAAAGTGACTCGGCGTTATTTTTTTAACAAACTTCGATTGGTTAACTCTTTTAAGTACTTTTTTGTGGTTTTTGCTTGTTTAAGCAACCTTCGCCCTAATTAACGAAATATCTACTACGTAAATTTTGTAATTAAGCTAGCCTACTTAGTAAACAACCCTGTTAATTAGCTTATGTTTTAACTTAAAAACCTAACATGCATCCGGAAATTTTGTATAATCTGTTTATGTCTACAATAGTTACGTCACATGTGGTAATCAAGCCAGTAATTGATACATGTATGTTGTTAGAGAAATCGATACTGGAAATTCTGTAATTAATACTTTTTTATTGTACTACAGATATTTTTTAAAATACAACAAAGCAAACATATTAACTTGCTTTTTAAAATGTACAGATATTTATTTTATTAAAATATTTTACATTGGCCTAAGTGGATTTTTATTTCTACGTATTGTACTACTTTTTTTCATTATATTTTTAATCTTATAATTACGATAAAAATAATATGATTATTGTATTTATAAGATAATCTATACCCTTACTAAACATTGTTATAACAAAGCCAAATTTAGGGGAAGCGTTGCCGGATATGACTGAAATAGTCATGCCAGACACAGTGTTCAACTGTGAGGGAGAATTCCAATCTTTAGAGATTGGTATTAAAGAAATTTGGCTTGGAATTAAACGTCGCACTTTTGGTTCTGAGCTTTATGGCCCCATTATTAGAGGACAACTAAACCAACGCATTTGTTTAAATGTGGTGAGCGAATTTAATTTATTTTTTAGCATGCTTTTAACAAAATTAAAAATTTGAGGGTAATTTTTCTTTAAAAATTGTTTTAAAATAAGGTCGATAAACAAGATAAGTTTTATAGCTGGAAAAGTTTAATATAACTGTATACCCTTTCCGTTTAAAAAAAAATTACAGACTAAAGTGTCTGTTGGACTAAAATCCTTTAGTACCACAACACTTTAGGACTCCGAGGGTAAAGTTGATTTCTGATAACTGGTATTGTGTTTTGTTGCCTCGAACCTAATTTACTTGAATGTTTTGCACCAAACTGAGGTTAATTTGGATTATGTGCAGTTGTATACTTTTTGTCTGCATTATTTTATCGTCTTTGTGTTTTTTTTAAAGCAGTGTAAAAGTAGTTTAAGGGTTTGGCTAAAGCAAGTTACTGCATCTACTGCATGAAATAATATAAATAACAGAGTTAGCTAAATTAGTTTTTACAGTAAGACGTTAAAGCGGAGTATCTAGGTTTTTACTAAATTAGGAAGATCGTCTCGTCGTGATAAAAGGTTTAGAATGAGGATTTAATACAATTAAAACCTTTAAAATATCGCCACCTAAACGTTAGGCCAAATTAGGATACGAATATATTTTTCTTGTGACAAAAGTTTTTAATTTTTTTTTGTGGTTAAATTTCTCCTTCCAATACTGACTTGATTTTTTAAACTAAAACAAAAACAATGGTATGTCCTTAAAAGTTTAAATATCAGTTTATGAATATATATATAGAGAATTTATTTAAAAAACTTTATTTTAGTCAAATACCCTTGGTAAAAAATTGTCCTCCAAAAACGAGAGCATTAATTCAACGATTATTAATTTTACCAATCTTCCGGTACGCTACGATAATCAACGTTCAAACATTTCATACGACGTTGAAATACCACCTGGAGAAAACGTTTTGGTGGAATACCAAATAAATGGAATTAAACCTTCCAACGAATTTGGTGGAACGTACCTCTATAGAGCTGGAAAGCCTCCAATTCAAGCATTTCAGGTTGGTGACGTCATAAAAACTTTCAATATTATTAATAAATAAGGACATGTACAACATTTAAATAGGGCTTACAAAAAAGATAATTTTAAAATTGCGTTTTGTTCAATGTCATTATAATACATATGGGTTTTTCAAGTAGATAATTATGCAATTCATACCAGTGTTTTTGTTTATTTTTTGTTATGGGAAATTTAATATGAAAAATTTTTGTAACTCAATATCTGAGGTAATTATATTACTGTCTGTCCTAATGGTGCATTGCAAACGAGTTTATATTTTTAATGTCAAAATTTTTACCTGATAAATAACAAACTTTAAATTTTTTAATGAATTTAGGTGGATTCAGGATTATCAGGAATGGTTATCGTTGATGATAAAACTATAGTTTGTGGCAACTATCCAGAAATAAACATTCTGTTTCAGTCCACGTTTCAGTATGCAAGAAGTTCACCAAATTTTGTTGAACTGCAGGACATGGTTGGGGATACTCAATTTGGGTTAGAAGTTTAATAAATTTTATATCATTGAAAACTTTAAACTCCTGTATTGGCGATTATTTTACTTAAAAATTAACGAAGTTAGTCTCACTGAACACAAAAATGGTTTAACTTTAAATAATTTTACTTACTTTTTAAGTTCTGCAACTTAAAAAAATCTAATTTAATTAAAAAAAGAAAAAAAAGCTTTATTTGTGATAACGTAGAAAGTACTAACTTGTATACACTCGTTACGCAACTAAGTATTTTCTACGTCACACAAAAAATATGGTAACCTGGTTTTCACTATTGATTATTTTTCAGTATTTTTAGAAAATTAAGTTGTAAGTACCACAGACATTTTTTAAAGGTTCTAAAGGTAATTTGTGATCCATGTCACCATACTGACGTGTTATATACAATACTTACAAAATTGAAAAACTCTCCAATATAGCACTTTAAATATGATTTTAAACGTTGTGGTAAAAATTAATGTAACTTGAACATAGTAACTGGTTCATATGTTATTGTCTGTGTGGTATAAACTTGTAGTTTTCCTTGCCTGTTATAACTTAAATGTTGAGTCATTTATTATTTTTTGGGTTGACTTGTTTGCTTATGTAAGTTTTTTATTTGTTTTGGTTAACTTCAATTTTAAGGTGAAATTTTATTTTAACAAGGGTACACGATTAAAAAAACTTTGTAAAGGAACAAAACTGTGATAAATTAATCGATAGAAATTATATTTTTAGGGAAATTGTAAAATTATATACAAATTATTTCAGATTATCTCCAGAACTTAAAGCATGTGTCACGAACTCTTTAAATGGTATTAATTATATTTCTACCAACGGAAAAATACAGCCAGTTCTTGAAATAATTACGGCAACTATTTATAGGTTTAGGTAAGGTTTATTCGGTTAAATTGTGAATATTTATTTAAATTAATTTAAGTTTTAAAGTTTTAATTTTTATTTTTTTTAACTTAACCTTTTGTTCAATAATATTAATACACTAAAAAGCAAACAAACTTTAGGTATTGAATAGTTTTTGCTGATTTAACACAAATAGGCTTACTAGTCATTAAAAATGCAACTTTAGATTAGGAAATGCTGGTTCAGTTGATGCCTTACTTATCAAAATATTGGGCTGTCAGATTCTAGAAATTTCCAAAGATGGGATCTATTATAATACACCAAAGCAACCTTTTCTTGAAACAGTCATGTTATTACCAGGATCTACTTCAGATTTGCTGGTCCTTTGTCCATTAAGTGGAACATATTTGGTAAGCTTTATATTAATAAGTTTGTTGTTTTAATGATAGTTTTACTTTATAACAAATAATGTTTTATGCATGACACTGTGCAATCAGTATGTAAAATAATTTGGTAGAAATACCAAATTTTTTTTGTGTAGGTTGAATTCGTTATTGATTTTATTTTTTCTGTGCCCACAAAACAAAATAGCATCCTTAAGTACATTGTAAAAAGTTATTTTTTTTTGATGGAACCTAAATATTATTGTTGTCATATTTAAGACTAAATGGGGGACTTTTGGAAGATTAGAAGGTTATAATTACTACTTTAACATTTTTCCAAATAATTTTGTTACTATTTCTTAGGTTTCGTCGTCACCAATAATACCCGAATTCGGGGAAATAAGACAATTTGACGGGTTCCTGTTCAGTTTAATTGCAAGAGGTCCTCAAACAGAAACAGCGCTACCTACAGATTGTGTGATTAATGATCCCCGAACAATTAATTTGTTTGGTGATGCTACAATCAACAATTTTGATGTAGAATTGTCCGCACCAAATGTATTTAACAGAAACATTGAGCCACCTTTTAGGTAGATTTTATAATTTTAGATCAAATGTACTTTATCCCTTTCAACTAATTTTTTTACTTAACGGTTTTTGCGGATTTTCTCTTGTATATTACGGTCCTAATTTTTAAGAGCCGTAAAATACAAACAGCTCGTGGCTTTAAATTAGTTTAATAAAAGAATATACAAAACTTACTGGGAAATATAAATTATTTTATTTATATATATACAATATCTTTAATTGCTACCAGCACTTGCATACCAATACAAAAAGTTTCGAAATTTTTTTTAATATTTTGGGAATGCATATTTCTTCTTAAAATGTATTTGTTGAATACCACTGATAATATAAGTTTATAATTTTTTTTATAATTTTAGTCCGCGTTTGAGCTTGCCAGCCCAAGGTGCTTCTATAAATGAATGGGAAATTACAAATACCGATCCAATGGCATGGAAGTTTGTTTATTTTTCAAACTATTTTGTGCAGGTTAATTTTAAATGTAAAAATTATAATAAAAACTAAACGCCTTAAAATTAAATTAAGTTTACTTTATTATTGCCAAGAAGTCTGAATATTAAATAATTTTGTTATTACTCTTTGTAAGTTAATTTGAATCACTTGTACTTTACGGTCTTCGCCGATTTTCTCTTGTATTTCAAGTTTCCAATCTTTGGAAGAACTGTAAAGTATAAGCAATCCGTAGTTTATAGTAAAGTAAAATTCTTAGCTACATTTTTTATTTTGAATTTATTTTAAAGCTAACTCATTATGCAAATTATTCTGGGCCTATTTCTTTGGTTCACAATTCTTTGCAATATGAGTTTTTTGACTCAAACGGCGATTCGTGCCAACATCAATACTCTGGGTTCAATGGTAATTATAAAAATTTTTAAGTTTAAAATAGATTGTGTGTTCTTTTTTTTGTATATATCTTTATCCTCGATGTGGAAAGGTCGAATGCGCGACCTAAACACTGAGTAACATCAGTTACTCCGACCCAGTCTCAAGTTGCCTGTGGCAGTTTGGGATATTTTTTAGATTATAATTGCCCGATTATTATTCTGCTGATTAAGTGCTGTCTCAGCAGGAGTTTATACAGTTTATAGGGCCTGACTTAAGGGCGCTACAGCATAAGAGCAGTTGTAATTGAACCCACGATCTTATGGTGATGTAGTAAGTGTTCTTACCACTACACCACGCTGCTGGTTTTATTTGTAACAAGTCTTAAGTTAAATTTGTAAATATTGGAATTATAGTTAATTTGGTTTGTTATTTTTTTTGAAACAGTTTTAATAACAATTTTTTATTTAAATATATTTTTAGTCACTCAAGGTCGGGTAATTGATTTTTGTTTCAATTACAACAATCCCAATAATTCAGTTATCCTGGGTTTTCAAAAAATTAGCGATTTTAAATCAATTTTATTTGTTCCTCCTTTGTCAATAGTTACTGTAAGAAAAAAATTTGCCAATTTAATTAACATATTTAAAATAATAATAATATACACAAAAAATAACTATATGTATAAAGTTTTAAAAAAATTAATATCAGGGATAATGTTTTACGAATTTAAAAAAAAATTTTTTTTTAATAATTTAGGTAAGGTTTCTCGTTTTTGCGATACCAAACATTTTAGCTCAGTTTG
The DNA here is from genome assembly GCF_963082875.1 of Corella eumyota. NCBI lineage: Eukaryota > Metazoa > Chordata > Ascidiacea > Phlebobranchia > Corellidae > Corella > Corella eumyota. The sequence continues at coordinate 9,690,534 of NC_137494.1, read as the reverse complement.
GAAGTTCAAATTTAGTGGAAAATGATCGCGGTGGAATTCTTTATTTTGTTGTCACAGATTCAGGTTAAATTGAGTTAACTGCATTTATAATATATTATTGTTGTACATATCAAAGTATGTAGTGTTAAACGGGACAGTACACGCCACTTAAACTTAATTTAACATTCTGCTAAAAAAAGCTTTTGTAAAAGAAAAAATCTGGCAGCGTGTTGTAGTGTAAAAGTCACTTGCTAAACAAGATGAGGTCACAGGTTTGAATTTCACTGTTTCTGTATTGTAGTGCTCCTGAGTAAGACGGTGTAAAAGTTTTCTCATTTTTTAACTTTTTTAAGCCAAAAAACAATTGGCAGATTAATATTCAGTCATTTTTAATAAAATCCCAAAATGCTATGTACTCAAGACTCGACCAGGGTAATAAATGTAAGCCATGTTTAGGTAGTGATGTAAGTCGTTTTACATCAAGGACAAGGATATATATAAAAATGTTTTATTATTGTTAGATGTTTTTGCTGGCAAAAATCGTTGTTTTGAGCAATGTGATTCTGCTAATGCATCGTGTAATATTGGCAGTTACTCAGTTAATTTCAACACTTCTAACAAAATTCGTTGTCCTTATTTTGTTCCTCCACCTACCGGATTGTAAGTTAAACCAAGTTATAGTCCAAATGAGAAAACTAGTTTTAAACCCTGTTAATAATGGTTAAAAAAAATAAATTTTATAAGCCGTAAACGTAAATGTTTTTATTTAGTTGTTAATGTAATAATTAAATAATTGGTATTGTTTATAATTTTGAATACCTGTTATTAAATTAAAAATAACAAATAGAATTTTTATTATTTAGAACTGGAGCAGAAATTGCGGGAATAGTCGTTGGGACAATATCAACAATTATTTTGATTGTAACTATAAGTTGTTATGCTTGGTATAAATTTAAAAAAAATAATGCCGTTTTTCCATGATAACAAATAAACAAATTTAAAAGTTTGTACTCTAGTATTAAAGGTTTCATGTTATTTTTTTTAAATTAAATAATTTTTATTTTTTTATTTTTATGCAAATGTTTGTGTGTGTTTTTTTCACTTTTTTGTAATCATTTATTTTAGGTGTAAAAATTTTTTTTAAGATGATGTGTTAGTTGTAATAAATGAATTGTTACTGTTAGAAAAATATTTTAATAATGTTTAATATTATATATGTGGTTTAAAAATTAAATTTAAAATTATAAACGCAAAAACTGGAAAAACGCAAAAAAATGTTATTTGATAAACGTTTGTTAGATTTATGAAGTCATAAAGCAAATTGTTTTATGTTTAAAAATGTGAATTTTAGTTTTTGGGAGGGTATTTAAACAAATTAATGTCGGAAGGTTAACAAGAATGAGCTCAGTTGATCCCTCAAAGAGAACTTTCGAACCTGAACAAAGAAAAAATTTAAAACTTCAACTTAAACATGAGAAAAGCAAACCTACTACGTCACATTACGATGACGTCATCGTTAATAAAAAGAAGACGTTTACCCCACGAAAGCATTTGTTTTATCGTCACTTCCGTTTTGTGGAACCTTATTTAGCTAACTTACAAAATCAAGTAGTTAAGTTGAATGCCGTTCGGATTTCCAATGACTACATCATTGGTGACGTAAAAGTTGTAAATTTGGCATATTACAAACAAGTGGCCGTCCGCGTCACCTTTGACTCTTGGGCGACATCAAGTGACGTAGTAGCAACTTTTAAATCCAGTGAAAGCAGTAAAGTTGACATATTTGGTTTCAATATAGAAATTCCACAAAATTGTTCCAAAGTTTTGTTTTGTGTTCGATTGTGTTGTAACAATCAAGTTTACTGGGACAACAATTGCGGTTGTAATTACTCCATTGTGCAATCAAACTGTTAGTCGTGACGTTACACGTCTGGAAATCTTCAAGTTTGTGACGTCATTATAATATGAATCAGATTTGTTGTTTTTGAAAACAAATCAAAATAAATAAACTTTAACATAATTAAAAAAAAAAACAAACAGGCTCGTAAAAATATGTCACCTCCCATTTTAAATATTTTACTTAAAGAAAAAAGAAGGCTGCGAGATTATAACCACATCATAAATTATAACCACAATAATGCCCGAGCGAAAAATTTTTAATACGATTCTGAAGAAAATTCGCAAGCAGATTAAACATAAGACGGTTAAAGCAATAAAAGCGCAATCGGTTGAACAATTTCTTGGTGTGAATGCACATTTCTAATTTGCTAAACAGAGAACAACACTATCACAGAAAAAGTTAATGTAAAGTGAAGTTTAAGAAAAATAAAACATTGCTGATTTCAGAAAAAAGATATTGGCTATTTTCCGAAAAAAAATTATTACGAAATAGTTTAGTAATTTAGCATACAAACGTTTTATTGTAAAAATAATTGACTAAATCTAAACAATCTAGAAAACGTAAAAAATGTGTTCATATATTTAATTTATTCGCCTTGTTTTTATTTTTGCAAAAATTTTGGGGACGCGGAATAGGAGGAAATGGAAAATGAAGGAACGGAAATTGAAGGAACGGAAAATGAAGGAACCGGAAAATAAAGGAACGGAAAATAAAGGAACCGAAAAATGAAAGAACGGAAAATGAAGGAACCGGAAAATAAAGGAACGGAAAATGAAGGAACCGGAAAATGAAGGAACGGAAATTGAAGGAAAGTGAAAAAAGGAGAAGCGGAATCTTAAAAAAATAAAACGCGGAATTCCGTTGACTGTTTATTTGTATTTAAATCAATATTATTTTAGAAATAAACGGGCATTTTATAAAAGAGAGTTAGGGTATGCTGGGGCAATAAGAATTAACTCATTATCGCTTATCAGTTCTCGAATAAATGACAGTAATCCTAAATAAACAGTCAACTGTATTTTCGCGTTTTAGTATTTAAGATTCCGCGCTCTCTTCTTTTTTGCTTTCATTCATTTTTCGGTTCCTTTATTTTCCGTTTCCTTTATTTTCCTTTCCTTCATTTTCCGTTCCTTTATTTTCCGGTTCCTTCCTTTTCCGTTCCTTTATTTTCCGTTCCTTCATTTTCCGGTTCCTTCATTTTCCGTTCCTTTATTTTTCCTTTCCTTCAATTTCCGTTCCCTCATTTTCAGTTGACCCAAAATTTTTAGAAAATGTCTAAACAAGTAAATCTCCGAATCTTGCTTGAGGTGGTCGGGCTTATGTTAGGGTTCTTTAGTGGAACCGGGATGTTATGGGCATTGTTGGATCCATGTTGGAAAATAAGTAGCCAGGACTTAAGTGTACAGCCTTACGATATTTGTTATGGTTTGTGGATTGGATGCACACTGCCATCTGACGGAAGTTGGATTTGTGATGGATTCGGTGCAAAGACCGTAATCGACCTTAACGCTCCATGTAAGTTTACGTTTTGTTTAATGGCTGCATGCTATGTACATAAAAGCAACGAGACTTTTTAAATTCAAATTTTGTTGTTCGGTTACTATTTGTTTATCTTAGTTAAAACATATAAAGAATAAAAAGGACCCAAACACTGCTAAGCTTTAAATGGTATAAATCGTTAGCGCTGCAATTCGCGCCCTGGGCATGATGATTAACTTGCGCGCTTTGTGCTCGAGCGTGTAGCGAATAATGCCTTTAAAGCGACCTCAGCGCTTTGTTAATTTGGTGCTTTTAAGGTAGACTTAGTTGAGGTGATAATACACACTGTATTATCTTTTAGTGTAGTAAATTATTGTTGTGATTGTTCTTATCAAACTATTAACTTTTGTATCGTTTTAGATAAATAAGTTACCGCCCCCACATTACGTAATTAAGCAAAGTTTTCAAATAACACTGGTTTACTAAAACAAATGACAAGATGCCCATTATTTATGCAGTAAAGTCAACAAGAAAAATGCTTTCTCAAAAAACTGCTTTATATTGTAACAAATTTTGTTTATTTTTAAGCCCGAACCCATTTTTGCCGGGCTTCGTTAATTTGTGGCTTTATTCTGTGTGTGACGTCACTATTAACTGGCGGCGTGGGAAGTAACTGCTGTCGAACAGACGTCATCTTTTCAACAGTTAAATCAAGACTTCGGCGTTTTACCAGCTTTTTGTTTTTTCTACAAGGTAACCCAAGTTTATGTTGTATTCAAATGTGAATTTTATTTTAAATGAGTTATGTTTAGTTGTTATTATAACTTGTTCGCTTTTCTTTGTAAATACTTTTTTTAAATTCACTGCATTTATAATCTTAAATTATTTAGGTTTACTAGTTGCGGGTGCAGGATCTTGGTATTTAATTGAAATATATAAGGAAAGGGTTTGGTTTCACAACTCAGTCAACTTGGGGATTGGTTATACGATTGGAAGAGCTATCTGGATTACACTTGGCTCCGCTTTGCTTTGCTTTATATCAGGTATAAAAGTACTCCAGTCTAAGAATTTGTGCAATAGTATTATTGTATTCCATACATTGCATCATGTTTATAGCAGCCGAAAGGTTTCTAGTGCAAGTATGCTATTGTGATGTGTTTGAGCTATCCGTAAACACCAAATCCTTTTAACCCGTATTCCGATGCCATGACCGTACTATTGCCACACTATTTACCGTTAATTTTACAAAAAGCTTAAGCAAGATTCAATCCTGATAACTATATAAAATAATTACCTTTCAGTGGTGAATTTATGAATATATAAGTTTATTATTCTAAGAATGTGTTGTTTCGATTATTCAAAACAAAAATAAACAATTTTAATAACAATCTTGGCCGATACTCATCTTTATTATATAGATTGACTGAAATCATTTAATATTTATTGTTATTAATCTATAATAAGGTGACGTATTTATGTTGTGATATAGTTGCTTCAGAAAATGATAAATTTTTTTGCAAAATTAAGTTTAGTTTGTATTAATTTACACATTTTAAAACTATTTTTAATATTTTTCAGGCCTCTGTTTTTGTTTTTGCTGCAACGAAAATACCGAGTCACGAGAGTCGTATAAAATGCCGAGTCATTATTATGTTAGTGATGACGTTACTAAAAAAACGAAATATGAAACAAGAAGTGAATATGTCTGATGACGTCAAGCTGAAGTTAATTAAAAACATTTAAATTTGTTGAAAACTAATTCGATATCGAAATTACTTTGTTAATGATGTAAAATAAAACAAGTTTTTTTTTGATTTCTTGATGACGTCACAAGTTAAACATCTTCTTCTTCGTAAAGGGGGTTGTCAAAAGTAACCCCAAAATCACTTTTTAGGGCACTCGGAATTTTACTCGACGGTAAGCCAGTCACACTTGGTGACGTGGTAATGTCACTAGGCTCCAATTCCTGCAACAAGACGTCAACATTTGTTTTGTTTTTATTTTGTTAAAAAATGACGTCCACACTTACCTCGACTCCGGTTGTGATGTCATAAAGGGGGTTCTCGATGTTTCCAAACTTATTTGAAGTTGGAAAATTCTTGTAACTTGGAAACTTGTAGTGACCTCCGCTAGTTTATAAAAAGGAAAAAATTTTAAAATTATAAATAATTAAAATAGAAATTAGTGCATAATTGCCTTGATTAAAATCCAAAAACTTTTAGGCATAACAACAACTGGTTTTTCGTGCATGGCCATTTCCTTAGTTTTATATCAAATTATGAACACACATTGAACAAACAAAAATTATCAAAATTAAATTTTGTTAATTAAAATAGGTTTCTTACGATCTTATCAGGAAGGATATCGCTACAATAATTAAAACTATTGCCAAAAGAACTCCGATTACGATTCCCACAATCGAGCCTGCACTGAGTCCAGTTTGTGGGGAAATACCCTGTCCTGAAACCTTCATGGTGGCGTTCGTGATGCCCAAGTTATTCGAGGCTGAAAAATGTAAAGTTTTAAGGACAGTAGTTCGGCAGACCGGTCATGGCAGTATTCTTTAAGCCAAAAAGGTTTTATGTTTGAGCTGCACAAGTGTCACACTATATTAGCCCTTAAAACCGGATAGCTCAACCACTTTCTAACACCACACCCTTACCCAATAAAAATGCATAAATCTATTACCTAAAGAGAAAAAAAAATATGTGAAGTTTAAGCTGTTATTAGTTTAAATCGTAGGTGAATCATGTTTAATATTAGACTTTATAAAAAACAATAATTAGCAAAATCATACGATTTTGGACTGCGTTTAGTAAATCTTGTGCAAATTGTTTTGCGTAGCTTCCAGAATTTGTTCCACTGGACTCATCGGTTATCGTCACTTGAAGTCGCTCCTGAGTAGACCGTAACCCTGCAACATCTATGACAACAATTACATTTTTAGTAAAACGTCATAAAATGTGGCATAATAACTTAAACCAATCAATTCTTACCCGTTTCCATATAAGGGGCAACTTTAGTTAAAATCGGATGGACGTTGTCATACTGAAAAAGAAATTAATTTTTTTTTTTTAAACTGTTAACAATGTATTTCATATTTTCGTACCTGACCACTTTGCAATAATTGGGTGATGTAGTCCCACAATGAATCCTCCGTATATGTGACGTCATATGAGAGAGACAGTACAGCGCCACAAATGTAGCAACAGTGGGCGACCGGAAGCAATGGATTTTCGCAAGAAAAAGGGGGACAAGTTTTTGCGTTACAAATTAAGTCCAAGCTTTCCTAATGACATTAGATTCAGCACATCGTAATAATTATTAATGACGTCATATGTAATATGTTACGTTGTAGTTTTACCTGATATTTTTCTTCGTTTCTACAAACACATCCGGTTAGATCGTTGCAATTATTTTCCGTCAAAGCCAGTGAACCCTGGCCTTGAAACTGATAATTACCGCTATCTGTTGCTCGATACTCCGCGAACGTTTGCGTTGTATATTGCTGTACAGTTTAAACTTAGTTAAAATTTTAATAAAAATTAAATAGTTGTAAGATTAGTAACTAGTAGAACTTATTTACTCTAGCAAATAATTTTAGTTCGGGCGATTTTAATCGCTTTAAACAATATTCGATTTGTCACTAAGTTGTGGTAAACCCAACTTAAAAAACTATCAAAATATAAGAGTACTTTGTTCCAGAGGGAAAGAGACATAACACTGACATCTACTGGAATTGAGACTATCCACGAACTATCTTCCTCAAAGTAAACTTGGTCAGATTGGCATGGTACCTAAAAATATTACTCCATTACTGGCATATTACACTTAATTTATAGTAAAAAATAAATAGGTTAATACTGATACCGACTGTAAATCACATCATTAAAATTACTAGTATACGCTTTAATAATAATAAACCTGCTCGGTATCCAATAAATCTTGGTTTGAAAGTTGATTTCCGTCTACGGAAGCTTTCCATGCGCTTGTATCCATCCACAAGGAGGTGTCAGAAATGTAGTTAACAACTAAAAAAACACAGCTTGTTAGTGTGGTATATCAGTTGTAGAATCGGATTGCTACCCGAAAGGTTTTGGATTACCCCTGAGCCAAGCAACACTGTTCGTCCAATTAAGCCAAAGTGGTTGTCACAACAACACCTCTTTTTTAATAAGTTGTATACCTAACACTTTGTGTATAAAATTATCTGTTTTTTTTTTAGTGACGTCAATTTGTTTGATGTAACGTCATTAACTTACCATGATCGTCGTGACCGTGACATGTAGATAACTCCGGGGAAAGCCCCCAAATGACGTCATCAGCGAATATAAATTCTCCGTTTAAAGGCAAAACCTTTTAAAGGAAATTTTTAAAAGTTTAAAGCAATGGTTATTTAAAAAAACTAACATTTTGTAATAATGATTTTCAAAGGCATAGTAATGTTTTTAGTTCAATAAATGTAAAAAAAAACATTATGAGCTGTAATCAATGCACCTTGTTAACATAAAACAAATACTTACAATTTCAGTTATTGATGCATTGGTTTGTACAAACACTGATACTGCCTAAATAAAAGTTAAAAGTTTTACGATTTTATTGTAAATATTCGGATACTGCACTGCCTTGCACAATCCTTTTGGGCCTTACTCATTAAATTTTAACTTTCAAAGAACATGTCGTAAACTTTAGTGAATTTTTTTACCTGATCAGTTTTTTTATGTAATATCTGATCTTGTTCAAAAAATTACAATTTATGGGACACGACCACTTTTGATTTTTTTCTTAAAAATAGCAACAAGGGTACCTGATCCGGGTTAAAATTAATCTTGTCTCCTGCACATGGAACCTCGTGGCCTGACCATCGATCTGGGTTGTCGTAGTTGCTGTTTGCATTAAATGTTTGATCACGTGACTTACACTCAATCGGGCTTGTTACTAGATTGATATTTGTTATGATTACAACTAAATTTGACCTTTTTTTAAATTAAAGCTTTTTACGTGAGTATAGACCAAACAATACGAAATTTTATCGAGACGTAAAACTAGTTCAACTTAGGCCTACAATCAAAATTTTAACGGTTAACTAAGTTAATTCCTAATTTAGCAAATAAAATTTTATTTTCTCTTTTAAAAAAACAACAATATGTTAAATTATGTTTTTGTTTTAACAACACCATTCTTTTAGCCTTGAGTAATTTAACGAACTCACCAAACAAGATGATAAAAAGATAAGCAATATTCGCTGAAATCATTCTGTAGTGATTTATCACAATTTTTTTTGAAATACGCTCTATTATAAACTGCGATAATAATATAAAAGTAAACGTGCACAATTGAACGCAGTAATGCGCTTAACAAAAAGAAAAAAAACTTTTTATTGTGGTTAATAAGTAACTTTCTTGCATTTTCTGCAATTTCTTATTTGCACAACAAAACTATAAGTATTGTTAAAAAAAACACAATTTTAATATATTTATTCAAAGTTAAAAATTGAAAAAAAGCACTGCAATAAAGGTAGATTTTTATGTTTTATAAACCTTAAAAGTTTTTGTTTCACACGAAGATAAAATTAAGAATTGCTAATCAATCATTATAGGTTTTCCACTAGATGACGCCAGATGTAATTAAGTCTTCAGAAGATTGTTTTGAAGTTTCGTAAAATCGATATTCAGACAATTCTGATTTTGGTTGTGTTATTGCTGAACGAGTTAATATTTTTTGTGAATATTTGTGCGTAATTTTTTAATAATATAAAGAAAATTATCAGTTAGTTGAAACGATAAACATCCTACATTAAAAGTTAAAAAGTAATTCTCAATTATTTAGGCTGTTCGGTAGCCCAGTGTACTTAACATTTTGAATTGTTGCACAATTACAATGGGTTACCTCAAAAAATATAGTTTATTTTTATTTATTATCTACCTCACATCAGTTGGTAAGTAAACTTGGGTTTAGCAAAATTATGAAAAATAAAAAATAAAGTTTACCAACTTTGCAATATTCATTTTAAATATTTTAAAAGTGATACAGAAATAAAATTTAAAATTAGTAAATCGTTATGCTTCATATATATATTTTAGTTTTGCTTTTTAAAATCTGTTATTCCAGAATGTGGCAAAAAATCAGAATAATATTTCTAACTGTATAATATATGCATAATATCTAACATAGTCACATGGTGCTATTGAAAAATAATCTAGTATATATATATTTTGTAAATTTTTGTTTATTTTGATGTTGTAAGGTTGACTACTAGACCTAAACATGGAGTACCATTAGTTACCCCAACACAGAGTCGCCTTTTTATACATTGGTGCTACTGAATGGGAGTAGTGGGAATTAGTCCCAGGACCTTATGTAATGAAGCCAAGTGTTCTTACCAGTACACCACAAAGACAGTTAATATATGTAAGTTTAAGTAACATCAATTTTTTTAGTTACATCGGAAACGGTGGACATTTCCGAAGCTTCTTCAACAAACCCAGTTGTTTTAAATTGTACGGGTGGTGACACATCACAAGAATTTTCTTGGAAGTACAATAATGTTGTTATAGAAGAACAATCTGGAAACACTCTTAATGTTATTGATGAACAAGCATCTGGAATTTATGTATGTCTTCAAAATAATGCAAATGTTACCTCATTTGATGCTCAAAGTAAGATTTTTTGTAGCTAAAGCCCAAGGCTTTTCTTTGTTACAGTAATTTATACTGGTTATAAAATAAAAAAAGTGTTTTTGAGTTTTTTGAGATTATTTATAGTACTGGACTTTGAGTTTTCTATTCATTACCTTTGTTGTTTTAGCATAACATTCCATTTAATAACTTTTGAATTTAGCTTTACAAGAACCTAAAATAGAGCATCACGGACAATCGATTGTTTTAAAAAACAAACAAGAAGATGCAAAATTAGTTTGTTCTTCTTCTTCATCTAACATTACTGGCTTCGAATGGTTATTCACAGCAACTGATAATGTAAGTTTTTGTTTCCTGTAATAACAAACCAGTGGCATGGTGCTTTGGTGAGAGCCTTTTCTTCAATATGTGTGACTTTCGATTTCTATGACTTTTATGCTGTCGCACCGCGTTTGGAAATGTCAAAGTTAACTCATGACTAGGTCAGGGTAACTATTGTTACTTTACAAAAGCCAGCATTAACATCCGGAATGAGAAAATATTTAAAAATAATGTGTTTTCGTTAAAGTTTATGTATATATAAAAAAAATGTGAATATATGAAAAAATGTTAAGTTGAGCAAAGCAAAATTAATATTTCATGATGGCTAGCTAAGCACAACAGTTTGTTAAACATTTGCTTTGCTTTATTATAAAGTGTTTGGTTTTTTGGTCTATTTATATCTTTCTTAACAATATAGTGTTGTGTGTAAATATGATTAATATTATTTATAGCATAATGTGTAATAAATTAACTTATTTAAATAGTTCCTTTATTTTAAATTGATTAACATTTCAAAACATGGACAAAATTATAGGCCTTTATAACTAACTACCTATAAAATGTCTGCTTTTTTTTAAAAGCATTTTCATAATCAATCATTTTGCATCATCTAATTCTAATTTATACTTAGACCATAAGCATCACAAACGGTAACAATGCAAACTACATTGAAACAGGTGATTTGGAGGAGGGTGAAACTATTTTAACAATTAGTAGGGTCGCTTTTTCTGCAAGAGGAACTTATCATTGCAGGGTGTTTAATTTACTCGGAAACTCCACTGTGAGTTTTCTTTTTTTTAAGTTTTAAGTTAAAATATTATATATATATATATATTTAATTACTTTTTAAAAGTGATTTTGTTTTTATGTCAACTTTTTACTAGTTTTTATAAATTTAAATTATATTTACCTTTAAATGTTATTCTTGGTTAGTTTTGGTTGTTTAAATTTTCGGCAGGTAGTTGATATTACAAAATTTTCTTGATATAAATATTAGTAATGTTAAATCTCTTAACTCAGTAAAAGTTCTAATAAAGTTAATGGACAGTGAAATGCCTTATTGATTATTATATTCTCATGGGGTTTATAAAATGTCAATCTATAAAATTAATTTTCTACTTCTGCCTTCATTTAACTATATTATTGAAAACAACTTAATTGAATCATATAGGCTATATATATATATATATAAATTAAATTATATATATTTAAATGGTTTTAAGCATATTTTTTCTTAAATTTACAGCCTTTTTAAAATTTTGTATTTGGTCTAATTGAAATTTTGTTTTCGTGTTTTTCAAAATTTAGAATTGTGATACTTTTTTGTTACTTAACATTTTAAATCTATCTTAAAATAACCAGAAATGTGTGGGGGTGTTGTTGAGACATTTCACATTTTTTTTTCAATTATCATAGTGACATCATATTAGATATTTTCTAACTAATATGACATTACAGGGTGATGTGTTTGTGAGAGTTCATAACGATATGGATTATCTGTGGCCACTGATAGGAATTTTGGCGGAGGTTGTGTTTGTTGCTTGCATTATTCTAATTGTTCGAAAAAAATCTTCAAATGACAAATTAGGTAAATAATTACACTAAGTTATACTGCATTTGGAAAACTTTTCCAAGTTTTTAAATACAAAGATTAATATATAAATAAATTTTAGGCTATATAAATAATGGGACTGTTATTAAATGGTGACTATAATTTTTAATGAAAATATTTATAAGCTTTTCGTTAACGCCATCATCAACGGCAAGTTCTATGACTAAAGCACAAGTTGATGTTGATATGATTTGTAACAAATCTTAATGTTATACCACGAGATTTTTTATAGTTACTTTTAATTTTAGCTGACCAAGCTCCTCTTATAGCCCCCTCCAGTGGTACTGAGAATCCGAATAGCTCAGAAAACTCGAATGTCCGTCAACGCACAGTCCAATCTTAATTTATATAAACTTTTTACTGTTTTAAAATTTTTTGTTGTTTTTAAAAAACCTATATATTATTAATCTTTTGTGTTCTAAAATTTTAAATGTTTTGTTGAGATTACTGTTTACGGTACAAACTTGTTTAAAGGCCATATCTGTAAGAAGCAAATAAAATCCTCACACAATTTTGTTTAAATATTTGTAATTTCTTGTTTTGATATGCAAGTAGAACCATTCATTTAAAAGCAGGCAATATTTAAAAAAAAACTATTTTTTTGAAAGGCAACAAAATGGCCAGTTGATTTTTATGTGGAAGTGCAATTACACATAGGTGACAATTAAAGTTAAAATTATAAAAGTTAAATTAATATTGCACGATTGCTACTAAGTGAATATATGAAAGTAATTTTAATTAAATTCCATAGCAATAAATTTTACTCCATCAGATAAATAAACTTGCTGTCCTGCAATGTAGGTTGCCTGGATATAAAGGTTATCGTCCAACAATATAAAGTCAGCATCAGAGTTGTAACTCAATGTCCCCTTTGTATTCTCGATTCCAAGACACAATGCTGGGTGAAGTGTGGCACTTTCTAGTGCCTGCTCTTTGCTTGCTTCAGTGGCTTCAAAGAAATGTCGAACACAGAAGTCAATAGTTGCAATACTGAAATGCGATTCATTATTTTAATATTTTCAAGTTATTAATACAGTCAAGGTTATTAATACAGGCAACCATATTTTTTTAAACATTATTCCTAATTTTGTACCTTCCAGCAAGTGTGTTTGTTCCAGTAAGATAGGCACCATTGTCTCTTATTGTGACATTCTGTTGCCCTAACTGGTATTCGCCAGGTGTAAGTCCCATTGCTGCTACTGCATCAGTGACCAAAATCAAACCTTCAAAAATTTTTGTTATTATATCTTCATTTTTGTTACAACTTTACTAAATTTTATATCTTACCTTTGGGGTTTGCCCTATGAGCAATCCTTAATGCAGCTGGATTCGTGTGAATTCCATCAGCGATCATCCCGTAGTAAATATTCTGGCCTTTTGGAATTTGGTCGCTAGTAAGTAAACCCACTATGCCTGGGTCTCTGTAACGTAAGCAATCACATATTAATCAATAAAATAACATAAATCCAGTGGCATGGTGTGGTTAAAACCCTCAACATTACTACATGAGGTCATCGGTTAATCCCCACTGCTTCGTTGCTCAACTTTACCCATGAATAAGACACTTTAAACTGTACAATTTTTCTTGGGGCCACAAAAAAGTTTGCATATTTTAGCAGTTATGGTAAATAATCTGCTTTAGGCTGGGTTGATATCATTAAAGTTATTATTTGTTTAAGCATTAAAGTTGACCCAATCAATCTGAAAAAAACTAACGATCAGCTAGAAATACTAAAAAAATATATATCTTTCAAACAATGAAAAACTGTACAAAATGTCACAACCTGTGATGAAATGGAAGCATGGCATTAAACAAGTGAGTAATTAACTTGGCACCATTCCTCACAGCTTCTTCAGCTTGCATCAAGTTAGCTGTTGAGTGACCTTAACACAATACAATCATTGTCAAAATTTATAAAAAATGCTCTGTAAACTTTATAAGAACAAAATGCTTACAACCTAAAAAAATAAATATGAAGACTAACCCAATGACACAACAATATTGCTTTGTGATAGTTTTTGTATGACCTCCTTAGTATGTTCCAGCTCTGGTGCAATTGTCACTATGCTAACGTTATCAAGGTTTTCACTGTAGGTATTGCTTATAGTTTCAAAACCATTAGTTAATTCTTTAATATGTTCAATTGGGTGTGCCCCTCTTTTTTCTTTACTAATAAAGGGACCTTCAAGATGTAATCCTGTGTAAAGTATATTATAAAGGTTATGTTCAAACCATCATTTAACTATAAATATTTCCTGTAAATTTGTCCTTTATTTAAGAAAATTTTACAGCCTACATTTTCAGTTATATTTGTTGCCCTAATCCAGTCTTAAGTTGGGGTAGGTAGTTTATTAAATTTTTTTTAAAAGTGAGGTAAAAAGTGAGGTTTTAGTCTTGGCAAGAGTGGATATTGTTCATAACACCATACTCAAGAGGGTTTTAACCTGGAAGCAGTAGGAATCAAACCTATGACTTCATGTTGTAAAGCCAAGTATACTCATCATTATATGAAGCTGTTGACCATGCATTATTAATGCAAAACAAACTTACCCAAAATGCCAGCACCAGTCATAGGATGTCCAGGTTTTAATTTGATCTTGTTTAGAATCTAAGAAAATATTTAAAAAAATACTAATAAATGTTTGTAATCAAAACACAATATCATCCTTATAAAACTCACCTTATCATATATGTAATTAGGTGAAGTCACAATAGTTGGGCAAAATGATGTGACCCCATATTTAACAATTTTTTTTCCAACAATTTCAATTCCTTCTTCAACTTCTTCATCATTTGATGAAAAATCAACCTCAAATCCACCTAGTTTACAAACATGAAAAAAAAATTAATCGAAACAGATTATTTAATAAACTGCATGGCAGTCACTTTTTTAAAATATTTTAACAACTTTATGGCAGTAATTTTTTAAATAAACAATATAACTGTGGCTTATTAGTTTATCTAATATCCTGAAGTAAAACAGTGGTTTTTAATAATGCAACAGAATACAAACATGGATTAAATGGATCAAATGTATGTTAAATGGTTATCGAATGGACCAAAGAAATTACATGTTTAAAGTTTATGCTGAATGGGTAGGGTTGTGGTGAGGGTTTAATTTATGCAATTCTTTCGTTTCATTCAATACTGTATATTTTATTGGTACCCCAAATGGCTTATTGCAACATAGCCACAAAGTATATATTTATTAATCATTTGTGTATTTGGAACTTTATATAAATATATTATTTTAAAAATAAATATTTTTACAAATTTAGAAATTTTTGGTTTACCATTAATTTGTAGATCTATATAGCCTGGTGATATAATTAACCCATGGCAATCAACTTTTAAATCGGGACTAATTTCGTTATCAAAGAATAAAAGTCTTGGATTTTGTATTTTGCCATCTCTTATCCAAAGATCTTCCCTGAAACCAACACATAAGAAAGCATAACTATTAAAAATAATTTATGCATTCATAGTAACGACATTTAAATAGAAAAAGTGGTACTTAAAATTTTATAATAATAAAAAACGAAAAAAATATAAGTTTTTTCGTTTATAAGCCGATATACATTAATAAACATCATGTTTGTCAACTGACCAAATTAATTTATGATTCCATAATATTCTACAATTATAAAATTTTGTTACTGGGCTAGTCTTAATTGGCATTTTAAAGTCTTCTAACATCAATTCCCAATTGCTACAACGTTAACGGGTCCACCGCAAAATGTAAACAAATCAAGATTTGGTAGTCAGCAATGCGTGAAATAACGTCACTATCTTTGTCGTGGAGACGCGGAATTTGAGGCGGTGGATTTGACCACCATTTCTACTCAGCAAAAAAAAAAATTCGCGCCTTTTTTCCCGCCGTTGGTAAATAATATATTTTTCCCGCCGTTGTTATTTTCAGTTGCCTGTTGTAGTTTAACAATTATTTTCGTTGTTAATTTTTAAAGTTCAGTTACTAAGCCAGTCGTTGCGTTACTTAGCCAGTGATTAAATGCCAGACGAGAAATGATGCCAATGGTTTGATTTTTTTTTATTACAGATTGAATTCTACAGTTGTAACTTATTATCATTTAAAAAAATCACCAACGGTCCTCCAGTCTTCAAAAACAGCTCTTTTTAGAGCTAACTTCTTATTGAAACTTCTTTTTTAAATTTAGTGTAAAACTCACATTTAATTTATAAATCACTTTACATACTTCAAAATAGTTTTTTAAATAGCCTACATATTTTTACCAATAATTTAGTTTATATTAGATTTTACTTTGTACACATAAAAAATACAGACCATAAAACTTTTTCATTACTGTGAAAACTTTTTTTTATAACCAGTCGATTTAGATTATTTTTCAGAAAGTTTTAGCTCAATAGTTAGCACAGATTCAAAAAGGAGAAATGTACACCAGTGATATTAAATCACCTATCATTGACTCCGTAGTGCAGCCTGTGGTACAGTTGTTAAAAAATCCAGAACTAATATAAATTGTTTACTTAAATTAACTAGACTTTACAAACCATACTTTTTAGCTAGCCTATTTTATTTTAGTACGCAAATTCTCTTGGTGAGGTAGAAGAGAAAATCACTCAATTTGAGATCTCAACCTTAACAAAGTTTATAGTCAGAAATAGTCATGACAGTAGTATGTGTAACAGTTACAGGTTTTCATAAATATTCTACATTTTTTTAAACTCTTATCGCTGTATATTGTATATTCAGAAGGTGAGAAGATTTTCTGGAATGAAGACTGCATTCCATTTAAATATCTTAAATGTTATATAAGAGAATGCCAACACGGAAAGGATCGCAACAAATCCAAAAACAAACTTAGATGTGAAAAAGTTGTACCTCAGGTAAAAGGCAGCTAAAATATAAAAAAATATTAAATTTTGACCTCAAGTAACGTTTATATAAACATCATGTTTTTACATTAAATTTACAGCTGGCGGATCACATGGTAAAAAAATCCTACATGTGTTTACAAGGTTCAAAAAAAACTGATTGTCCTGCTACTATACAGATTTCATATATTACTCTTTTTCCTGATTTTAAGGTTTGTAATGGACACTTGCTGCTTTTTAAATTACAAAAGGCCTTGCCAGAAATACTAGTAATCAGAAAAATAAACAAATTTATTTTAGATTGAGTCCAAAGAAAGTGGAAACAAGTTAAGGTATCTAAAAGACCTTGCCAGCAAAGAAATTAGAATTCGTTTAAAAGGTTCATCTGAATTATTAAAATCCACCGTTTACAGAATTACTTTTCCACCCATTAAAGCTCATGTTGGTCATGTTATTGGAAAGGTAATTTTAATTTTTTAAATTACTAATTTAAAAACAAATAACTAAAATATGTTCCTTGTTAATATTCTTAATAATGTAGCCTCTTTGCAAGATTTATTGTAGGTGGTGTAATGGGTATGCAATGTATTGTTTAAACACAATTTTTTGGAAACTTATGCTATTTTTAGCATAATATATGTTATGTATTACTTTTTAGCAATCTGGATATCAACAGATAGTTGATAAACGAATAATTGCTGAAGTTGGAAAACTTGTTAATGATGGTGTTAGTAGTGTTCGTGAACTAAGGCGGGCAATTGATCTTTACGTTAAACATGATTTATTTAAGGGTCAAGAACCACCCTGCCAATCAAATCGGAGATTTAATCCAACAATGAGGGATTTAAAAAACAGTTTTTATCGTGTATTTGTGAATCGAAAACTATCAAAATTTGATCAGACAAATGTTAAACTTTTGATTGATGAGTGGAGAAAGAAATATGGTACTGATGACAATATTTTGTATCGACCATATGTTGCAGGCGAAGCAATTAACATGGAAGAACATGAGAGTGAATGGGATGAAACCCCTTTTATCAAATGCAAACAATCGCTTCTATTTGTTCATCAATTTTCATGGCAAAAACGATTGTTAGAACGATATGGTCAGGAAATCTGCCTTTTAGATGCTACGTACAAGACGTCAAAGTACGCCCTTCCCCTATTTTTTCTTTGTGTAAAGACCAATGTTAACTACCAAGTTGTTGGGTCTTTTATTTTACAAAATGAGACAGCTGATGATATTCAAGAGGCACTTAAAGTTTTGCAAAAATGGTGTCCCAAGTGGAATCCTTCTTTTTTTATGACAGATAAGTGCGATGCTGAAATTAATGCACTTGAAGCTGTATTTACAGGTAAATTTTTTTAAATGCAACGATTGTTAGTATCACTTAAAGCTTAAAAAGCAAACTAAAATAAATCTTATTCTGTAAAGGCTGGAAAGTACTAATTTGCGACTTCCATCGCGAACAAGCATGGGGAAGATGGGTAAAAAAACATGAAAATGGTGTTGGCGATAAAGACAGGCAACAAATGGCTTTGAATCTTTTGCGATGCATTGCCACAGCTGATACTGCAAACAAGTTTGCATCTGGACTAAACCAATTACATTGTAGCGAGATTTGGAATGAAAATGAAAAGTTTCGAAACTATTTTAGTAAATTTTGGGAACCTATTAAGGAGGTAGATTACATCAATGACTTTACCATTTATGTAAAATATATTTAAGATATATATGCTTTTTAGACATAACATTTTATAAAAGTTATATACAATTGCAAATACTTCCTAAGACTTTTTTGCAGCGCTGGGCTTGGCTTTATAGAGTAGGTCAGCTTCAAGTCATAATCAACACCAATAATGGAGTTGAAAGACAAAACAGAACTTTAAAGGAATGCCACATCAGATTTCGCACAGATAAATCATTGTCTGGTATTATCACTGTTTTACATCAAGATTTTTTACCGGAAAATTTACAAAGGTGTGAGGAACATATGTAATGTGTATGCAGCAGTTAAATAATAAATCCAGTTATAAATTAAAAAGCCTAAAAATATTTTTAGGTATAAAAACGGCAACCTTGCAGCTTCAAGCAATTATCGCAGATATCATGATAATGTTCCATTCTTTTTACGAGATAGACCCCACTACATCATAAAACATTGCATTTCCAGAATGATCTCTGCATCAGACATTGTTTGTACATCAATATTAAGAAAAGGAGACTTTTTTAGTGTTAACAGCACATCAACAAAAGAAGTTTATGAAATTTCAATTAATTCGATTCCTAAATGTACCTGTGTTGACTTTAAAAGATATTTTTTACCATGCAAACATATGTTTAGCATATTCGAAAAATTTTCAGATGTGTCATGGAATAGTTTTCCATCATGGTACATAAATTCACCTTTTATGGTTTTGGATCCTTGGATTGTCAATCCTACTTTACCTGTAACTCAGGCAACATCTGAAGTTAAAGAAGAAAATCGTTTTTTATCCGATAAAAATTTCTCAAAAGCAAATTTACAAGGTAATGCTGACATGCCCTTGAACAAACCTTTACACACTCAAATTGTAGAAGAAAAACCAAAAAGATCAACTATAACCAGAATCTCTGAAGCCTTAACTACTATACGAGATTTATCATTTGATGTGATTTCAGAGGACGCCTTGTTAAAGGCTGAAGGGAAACTAAATGAGGTTATTAAGGGTTTAAGAATGAATTGTCAATATGATGATGGTTTGCGGGTATTGGGATTAAATAAAAATCTGAAAAAAAATTCTGAAAAAAAAACAACCAAAACAACTAAACCAACTAAAGAGGTTTGTGACGAGCTTCCAAGAAAGCATCCCAAATCAAACAAATATGTTTCGCGGCATGGTAAACACGCAGACGCGATGCGTGATCTATATCGGGTAACTACTTTGTTTCCTAAGAAATGCAAGTTTCATAATGACGATTCTGATTTTCAAATTCCACCAACCAAAAAGACGTGTTTTCAAAACACAAAGTTATTTAGTACTGAACCAGTTGTCTTGATAAAAAAAATTACTCCACCCATAAGAAAACTAAAAAAATATGGTTTGCTAAAGAGTGGTTTAAAAAATGGTCCCCATAATATCTCAATTGCAAATATTAAATCTTTAGAACCATGTCTTTCAAAAGGTGAATTTCAAGTATTACAGTCCTATGATGTTAACTTCACAGAAGGTTGGCTGTACGATGAAATTATAAATAGTTATCTTTGGTGGTTGTGCAAAGAACATAGTCATGTCTTGTATATTGATGCCTCAGTTGCAACAACCTTGATCAAAAAACCTTCCATTAGAAGACTGTGGAATGACGTAACTTTAGCTAATAAAAAATACATTTTTGTTCCTTGGAATTGTTCTGGGGCTCACTGGGTTTTGCTTGCTGTGGACATTGAACAGCGAGTTTTGTTATACCTTGATCCTTTGCAGGAAACAAAGGATGTTAAAACTGCTCTGAGCATGATAAATTATTTAACAGAACAAAAATTTGAATTTTCGATTGTAGAAGTTAAATGTAATATGTCACGTACTTTTCAACCAGATAGTACAAGTTGTGGAGTTTTTGTATGTATGTACAGCAAGTGGCTAACTTTAAACCAAGATCTTGTACAATCACACTGTTCTGCCTCGGCTTACCGACAAGAAATCTACCTTGCAGTTGTTGGCGAGTGTCTTACAGGAAGCTACAACAAAAACGAGTGTCGACTATGTGACAACATTGATGAGAATAAATGTGACTGGGTTGAGTGTATAAGATGCCAACAATGGTACCACACTCAGTGCGTCAGCTTATCACCGACTGAAGCTAAACAAGAACACTTTTGGTGTCCTTGACATTTTTGTGATTTTAACAAATGTTTTTGATTATGTCTTAAGTTATTGTGACTCGATTTAGTCAAATTTTTCTTTCATGTTATTGTGACTCGACTTAGTCAAGTTTTTCTTTAAGTTATTGTGACTCGACTTTGTTGAGTTTTTTTCTTTAAGTTATTGTGACTCGATCTAGTCAAGTTTTTCTTGAAGTTATTGTGACTCGACCTGGTCGAGTTTTTCTTGAAGTTATTGTGACTCGATCCAGTCGAGTTTTTCTTAAAGTTATTGTGACTCGATCTAGTCGAGTTTTTCTTGAAGTTATTGTGACTCGACCTGGTCGAGTTTTTCTTGAAGTTATTGTGACTCGATCTAGTCGAGTTTTTCTTAAAGTTATTGTGACTCGATCTAGTCGAGTTTTTCTTGAAGTTATTGTGACTCGGTCTAGTCGAGTTTTTCTCAAAAGTTATTGTGACTCGCCTTAGTCGAGTTTTTCTTAAAGTTATTGTGACTCGACCTGGTCGAGTTTTTCTTGAAGTTATTGTGACTCGATCTAGTCGAGTTTTTCTTGAAGTTATTGTGACTCGACCTAGTCGAGTTTTTCTTGCAGTTATTGTGACTCGCTTCAGTCGAGTTTTTCTTTAAGTTATTGTGACTCGATCTAGTCGAGTTTTTTTTTAAGTTATTGTGACTCAATCTAGTCGAGTTTTTCTTAAAGTTATTGTGACTCGCTTCAGTCGAGTTTTTCTTTAAGTTATTGTGACTCGATCTAGTCGAGTTTTTCTTTAAGTTATTGTGACTTGCTTTAATCGTGTTTTTTTATATTGTAACTTGACTAAGTCGCGTTTTTCTTTAAGTTATTGTGACTTGACTTAGTCACATTTTTAGTCCAGTTTTTCTTATATGTGAATGACTATTTTAATTTTTTGTGACACTTAGATTTTGTTTAATATAGTTAAATTATTGACCTAATTTTTTTAACTATTTGTTTAGCATTTTATTGTTTAGCATTTTAATTGTTTAGCATTTTAATTCTCATTGCATATTTATCAATGTTTTTATTCCTAAAATTATTTTTACAAAAAAATTGTTGATCTTGCATAAAATTTTGTTATTAAAAAATTGCTAATAATTTTTTTATGTTTTGCAGACTTTTAATTATATAAATAAAATTTTAATAATGAACACATCAAGCCTGACGATCAATACCGGGGGGGGTGACATCAATAATTATTATAATGGGTAAGTTGATCTTTTTATGCAAATACTATTAAAGCTACAAAAAAATAATTTGTTAATTTTATTTATTATAAATAACATACAATTTGAGCAGAAACCCTAATGGAAAAAACAAAAAAAACACAAACAAAAAGCAAAACAACAACAAAAGCAATAAGGGTGGTGTTCGGAAGGGTAAGGGGGCAAAGTTGAAGAGGCACTCCAATAAGGTGGATGCCCGCAGTATGATCACTGTCGCAAAGTATAAATTAGTCAATACAGAGATATGACTTATTTTTACTATTTATTTATTAAACTTATTATTTTTTTTTTGTTTTACTAATAAAATTTATAAGACATTTAAAATCTTCTTGTAAATATTTTACAGAGAACGAACAAGTGCTAGCCTGGAGCCAGGAAACAGCTCCATCCTTTCCGAAAGATCGGAGAGGTTCCAGGCTAGCGAGCCTCTTCGGCCAGTTTCGAGGGTCTCCCTTCGTCCTAGAGACCTTATAATTGTATCTAAGGACGAAGAGGAGCCCTTGGTCGAAGAGGCAGCGACAGTGGCGGGCCTCCACCAACAAGGCGTGCCTCAGACTTCTACCCCCCGACCTTTTCGAACACCATCCCCCGAACTTCCATTGGTACAATTTTCTTCAGCCCAATTTAGACCATTAACCCCCCCTCCACATAATCTTTTCCCCGGACCTATTTATTTGTACACTCCAATTCCCTTACCCCCCCCTTAATTATAACCCAGTATTTATACATGTAGTTTTTAATAAATTCCTAAACAAATGTTTTGTGTGGTTGCTGTTAGAACTTACTTATTGAGCATTGTATAAACAAATTGTTCTGTTTGTTTATTATTTGCAAGAAAGGGTAAAGCCCTGCTGTTAAGTCTAATTATTATTGAAAGCTTAATACTTTATCTATTTAATGTTCTTAAACAAGTAATGTGTAATGCATTTTTTTATTTACAAATATATATTTAATTTAATAATGATTTTAAACCACATTTTATTTATTTTAAATACCTAAATTTATTTTTTTATGTTTATATTTTTTATCTTTGATGTAGAAAGGTTGACGTCATGACCCAAAAATATTGGGTAACAGAACACCTGCTACCCCAATCTGTCAGTTTAGCCTTGAGCTGACTTTGTCAGTTTGGAATATTATAAAACATATTTTCCCAGTAAATATAAGCTGCTGATTATGTGTTGGCTCAGCAGGAGTTTAGACCGTTTATAGTTCCATACTTAAACAGCATGAAAGAACTAGGGATCGAACCCAGGACCTAATGTAGAGAAGACAAGTGTTTAACAACTACCCCACGCTGCCATTTTTAGGGGATTTATGTTTTAACAACGTTAGATATTTATAACCTATTAACGAAACAATAGACTATTAAAAATAATACTTTGTATGTATAGTGACAAAACAATTACTAAGAAAATCAATTGTTACGCAACAGTAGCTATTGTTTTTTTTTTTTTTTGCTGAGTAGAAATGGTGGTCAAATCCTCTTACGGAATTTGAGGGAACGAAAATTGAAGGAACGGAAAATGAATGAACCGGAAAATGAAGGAACGGAAAATAAAGAAACCGGAAAGTAAAGGAACGAAAAATAAAGAAACGGAAAAACGGAAATTAAAGAAAAGTGAAAAAAGGAGAGGCGGAATCTTAAAAAAATAAAACGCGGAAATTCCGTTGACTGTTTATTTGTATTTAAGTCAATATTATTTTAAAAATAAACGGGCATTTTATAGAAGAAAGTTAGGGTATGCTGGGGTAATAAAAATTAACTTACGCTTTTCACTTCTCGAATAAATGACAGTAATCCTAAATAAACAGTCAACGGTATTTCCGCGTTTTAGTATTTAAGATTCCGCCCTATCCTTTTTTGCTTTCCTTTATTTTCAGGTTCCTTCATTTTCCGTTTCCTTCATTTTCCGTTCCTTCATTTTCCGGTTCCTTCATTTTCCGTTCCTTCATTTTCCGGTTCCTTCATTTTCCGTTTCTCCATTTTCCGGTTCCTTCATTTTCCGTTCCTTCATTTTCCGGTTCTTTCATTTTCCGTTCCTTCAATTTTCATTCCCTCATTTTCAGTCGCCCATTTGTCGTTATAAAATAAACTTAAAGTGTAACTTCGTATTTATCAAAGTTTTTGCAAAAATATTTCAAATCTCTTGTAAGCTACTGTATTTCAACAAAGTTGCAGTCGTTACCTAATTTTTTTAAACGCAAATTTTTAAAATGTTTAAAGAATTTGTTGCGTAATAATGTTAGATATTCACTTATTTTTAAGTAAAACCAGGTTACTGAATGAAATTTTTTTTTTCAAAACCCACACTTGAAAAACAAAATTTTACTAAAATTGGGGTGAAGTTGTTTTAAAAGTAAAGTAGGCTACGTTTTTAAAGTGAGGGTTAGGACAATGATCATGTCAGCTTGTATGATTATTGGTTGGGGTAGCCAAAACGTTACTTAACATGTAATGACAACTTTTTTTCAGAGCAATGTTGTGTATTTTGTCTTTTAATGACGCTTACAATCAATTCAAAATTGTATTTAATATTTACACGTATTCATTCATCAATATCTTATTTAAATACAATCCCATAGGTTATTAGAAATAATTATCTTTTATAAGAACAACTAATACTAATTTACCCACTAAAGTTTGGGATGGCTTACAAAAACAGTGATAACGCTTTACAAAATAATAAGAAAAGTTTTAAAAGATAAGAGAAGTAAGTAAGCCCCCAAAGAAATGTTAGGGCCCAGAGTCCGCACTAAGTTCGCTACACAAAAGTATTTTATATTGCTACAATTAATTAGAAGTATAAAACAAGATAAGGCAGCAATTCGACCTATTTCACAAATTTAGTAAATACATTTTTAAAACTTGTGCTAAAAGTTTTTTATTTTTAATTAAATCATATAATTCATACCCTTAAGGTACCACCATCTTTCGACCAGAGAGCTGGCAGAGAGTAGCAGAGAATTTTGCGTGGGCGGATAACTATAAAATATAGTGATTCCAAATATTTTTGAATCGTACAATACAAAAAAGAACGGGGTAAAATAACTCCCTCAAAGGGAACAAAATAAAACCAAACCTAAGGAAATATAAGTTAACAAGGTTCTTAACAGTTTAAAATTAAAATAAAATTAAACAAAACATTAAAAAATTGTTAAACGCAGGAGTAAACTTTTGTCCTAAACTGAAATACGTGTTATTACTGATGTCACAAATCGGAGGTTTTAACAACTTACCTATCATGTCGCTTCAATATATTTTTGGCATTTTGTGGAGGATAACGTACCAAACCACCACATACCTTCAAAAAAGTGAACAAAATATTAAAAAGTGGTCAAATACAGGTGTAAACTTTGTATTTTCGTAATACACGCTATATAAGTGACGTCACAAATCGGGGGTTTTGACAACTTACCTATCATGTCGCTCCAATTTATTTTTAATATTTTGTAAAGAACAACGTACCCAACCACGACATACCTTCAAAAAAGTAAACAAAATATTAGAAAGTGGTCAAATACAGGTGTAAACTTTGTATTTTCGTAATATACGCTATATAAGTGACGTCATAATGCGAGAGTTTTGAAAACTTACCTATCATGTCGCTCCAATTTATTTTTAATATTTTGTAAAGAACAACGTACCCAACCACGACATACCTTCAAAAAAGTAAACAAAATATTAGAAAGTGGTCAAATACAGGTGTAAATTTTGTATTTTCGTAATATACGCTATATAAGTGACGTCACTAATTGGGGATTTTGACAACTTACCTAAAATGGTGCTTCAATGTATTTCACATATTTTGTAAAAAAATTGATTTAAAAAAGTAACCATGTTAGTTTTTGTTAGTTTTAATTTTTTTTCAAATACATTAACATAAAATGTATATCGGAAAAAATTTACAATTTCGTAAAGCGTTACCCTAATTAATTATATTTTTTTTCTAAATTTTAAAGAGTGTTTTATTATTTTAAGTCTATTTAAAATAGTTAAGGTACAGTCACATACCAAAACATCAAATTAAAAATTATTTTCAGAAAAATTAACCACATGCACTAAAGAAATTATATAAGCATCGACTACGTATTTTGAAATCCAACCGATGTTGTAATCAATGTAATATCGCAATATTTTATTATGCATATCATTAGAGTGATAACAAAATATTGTTGCCAAGTCAAGTCAACGTATACATTAATTATCAACATTTTAAAAGCGATATAACAAAAAATAATTACATTAAAAATTAAATCTTAATGCCATCGCAAAATCTGTTTATCGTAGACCAATTAGGTTCGGCAATATTCCAAATGTCAACATTTATCATATCAATTGTTTTAATTTCTAATTGGTTTATGGAGTGTTTTTGTAATAAATTTTGTAAATCTACCGATGGTAAAGGTGAATTTAATGATGTCTTTTCAAATTTTAGGCTTTTCGCTGATTCGTGTAAAATCCCATGTTTCTGCGTTTTTGATTTTTAAATAAAGAAACCACCAAAGGCGTCATTTTAATTGGCGACTTCTTTGTTGCTTTAAAGGTGTTTTTTTGTTGTTGATGTTTTATCTTCTATAATGAGCTTTCTACCCATTTTTAAATGAATGCATTTGCTTGAAAACTGTTTTCGGTTTCAATAATTTCTTTATAATATTGCTCTACGAAATTGTCCAAACCAGAGCTACATTTACAATAAAGATTTGTTTGTTTAAGTTTCCTAGAATGTTGTTCTATTATACTTAGCGTTGTTCTATTATACTTAGGTTGTTGGTTAAAACCGATTGTAAACAGTCCAGCATACTTTTAAGTGTAGAATGATTATCATTATGGGAAGTATTATGTTTAATATTTTGATGTCGGGATAATTTACCAAATAATAATAAAATAGCATGCCCAAACCCAGTAGCATGCTGAAATTGGAGCGACATGATAGGTAAGTTGTCAAAACTCCTGATTTGTGACGTCACTTATATAGCGTATATTACGAAAATACAAAGTTTACACCTGTATTTGACCACTTTCTAATATTTTGTTCACTTTTTTAAAGGTATTTCGTGGTTGGGTACGTTGTCCTTTACAAAATATTAAAAATAAATTGGAGCGACATGATAGGTAAGTTGTTAAAACCCCCGATTTGTGACGTCACCTATATAGCGTATATTACGAAAATGCAAAGTTTTCACCTGTATTTGACCATTTTTTAATACTTTGTTCACTTTTTCTAAGGTATGTTGTGGTTGAGTGCGTTGTTCTTTACAAAAATTCAAAAATAAATTGGAGCGACATGATAGGTAAGTTGTCAAAACCGCCGATTTGTGACGTCACTTATATAGCGTATATTACGAAAATACAAAGTTTACATCTGTATTTGACCACTTTCTAATACTTTGTTCACTTTTTTGAAGGTATGTCGTGGTTGGGTACGTTGTTCTCCACAAAATATTAAAAATAAATTGAAGCGACATGATAGGTAAGTTGTTAAAACCCCTGATTTGTGACGTCACCTATATAGCGTATATTACGAATATACAAAGTTTACACCTGTATTTGACCACTTTCTAATATTTTGTTCACTTTTTTGAAGGTATGTTGTGGTTGGGTGCGTTGTTTTTTACAAAATATCAAAAATAAATTGGAGCGACATGATAGGTAAGTTGTCAAAACCCCCGATTTGTGACGTCACTTATACAGCGTATATTACGAAAATACAAAGTTTACACCTGTATTTGACCACTTTCTAATATTTTGTTCACTTTTTTAAAGATATGTCGTTATTGGGTACGTTATTCTCCACAAAATATCAAAAATAAATTGGAGCGACATGATAGGTAAGTTGTTAAAACCCCCGATTTGTGACGTCATATATATATAGCGTATCTTACAAAAATACAAAGTTTACACCTGTATTTGACCACTTTTTAATATTTTGTTCACTTTTTTGAAGGTATGTCGTTGTTGTGTACGTTGTTTTCCACAAAATATGTAAATTAAGTTGGAGCGACATGATAGGTAAGTTGTTAAAACCCCCGATTCGTGACGTCAGTAATAACACGTATTTCAGTTTAGTACAAAAGTTTACTCCTGCGTTTAACAATTTTTTAATGTTTTGTTTAATTTTATTTTAATTTTAAATGGTTAAGAACCTTGTTAACTTATTTTACATTAGGTTTGGTTTTACTTTGTTCCTTTTGAAGGGCTATTTTACCCCGTTCCTTTTTGTATTGTACGATTAAAAAATATTTGGAATCACTATATTTTATAATTATCCGCCCAAGCAAAATTCTCTGCTACTCCCTGCCAGCTCTCTGCCAGAAAGATGGTGGTCTTAAGGTTGTGGGTTTTGTTTTTTTGATGTAAAACGGTGTGCTGTTTGGGACGAGATTTGGACTACCTGTAAACGGAAATTTTAAAGGCGAATGTAGCATTGGTGCGGCTCGAATAATTCTTTCGGCTCGTACTCTGATGCTATATTTGCCACAGCACAGTGGCGAATGTTTTGTATAAGCCCTTGTAATTCATACTTCTATCAAATAAATTAGTTTTTAATTATAAAATACAATGAGCTCATGTCTTTCGTGCAAAAAAAGAGCGTTTTTGACAAAAATACG
This sequence comes from Corella eumyota, assembly GCF_963082875.1. Lineage (NCBI taxonomy): Eukaryota > Metazoa > Chordata > Ascidiacea > Phlebobranchia > Corellidae > Corella > Corella eumyota. The sequence continues at coordinate 9,662,035 of NC_137494.1, read as the reverse complement.
AAAAAAACAAAATTTTTGTAACGCAGTTTTGACACTATGACACCATGTGTCAAAAAAAACTGCAAGACCGTCTTCACATGTCTCCACGCTACTAAGTTGCTTAAACGTTTTTTGGCAAAGAATCAATTCTAAAAATAAAAGCTTTAACGATTGTGGTGTAAGTTCAACATAATTTAAAAACAAAAATAGTTATAAAATTGTATCTTAACAATTTTAAAACTTCAACCCTAAACAAATTTTGAATCTCTATTAGCGTCGTCCGCCAATAGTACTAAATGGCGGAATGTACAAAAGAAGATTAGGGCTAATAGACGACAGATAGAGCTCCCAAATTTAACCCATCAGGCTAAACCTAATTTGACATGACCTACGACTTGGTATAATGAAATTATAAATTTTAGGACAGAAGTAATCGTGGTTTGTTATATTAAATTGTGAAGAATTATAATACCCAAATACTGTACTGTAAAAAGGATTTTTTTTCTTTAGCTAAGAATATACACATTCAAACAACCAATGTTTTTGTGTCCAGTGATATTTTACAATATGTTTCTATAAATTTTGTGTTTTAAAACAATTTTTGTTGTAGATATTATTTAATTGTATTTAGTTACCATCTAACTGACAAAAAGAAGCAATTCAATTTTTTAAAATGTTTTGATAAAAAACAAATGGCGGCTTCGTGTTTTATGAGAGTTGAGTCTTTTTACTCAAATTATGGGTTATTTGCTTCCAGACATCCAGTTTTTATGATATTTTTGTCAGCAATTATGATATTCTCATGTTGTTATCCACTTCTGAACCTACCTTTGCCTGGAAGTGAACCCACAAAGTATATCACTCCACTTCAAGAATTTTGTGCAAGTGGTCATTCTGTTGGGGATAGGTTTCAGGAACATATGAATGTTCACCGAGTTATCCCAAGCTGGTTCGATCACAAACACCAAGCTGCTTATATTCAACAATTCCTTGTAAAAAGTTTTATTTATCCTCAAGTTGATAACCTTCCGAAAGTGGATGTTATTAAAAGTTCGCTATCAAGTGTTTATTCAGTATTGAATATCATTAAAAATTTTGCAACAGATGGAACATCTGTTATGTCTGACTGTTTGCTTATTGTTGACTCAGATGTAAAAATCAAAATTAAAATAAAAAGCTTGTTTCCACAACATGGTTGTTTGATTGTCTCCCCCGCCTCGTTCTGGAGTAGTCAGAACAACGAATCTTTTTTGGCCGACATGAATATTTTAAAAACAATTAACCGGTATGAAGCAAAACCAATTGCAACTTCACAATCCATCAAAGAGCTTTTATTCGGAGTTCGTTCATATCAAACTGGGATTAAGTCTGATGAAAAATATCCAGTCATAACATTTGCCGTAACTTTGGTTTTAAACAAATACAATCCTAATTTGATCCAGAAAATAAGGGAGCACCTGCATGAAATTTACCAAAAGCCAAACATTAAAAGTAATGAAGGTTGTTTGATTGTGGATGAAAAATCATCGGAATGTAAAAACTTATCGGATGTCATAACTCATATTCACTTTAAACAACCAATCAACTTTAATGATCTTATTCCCCTTCTTTCAACCTACTTTATTCTGGGTTGTTATGTTTATTTTTCTGTTCGCAAAATTAATTTCGTTAAAAGCAAACTTGGAATGGCTTTTTGTGCTGTGGTTAGCATAATGGCTTCTTTAATGATGTCAGTGGGCTTGTGTTCTTTAATTGGTCTTACCCCGACATTAAATGGTGGTGAGATATTTCCTTATCTGGTTTGTATCATCGGATTAGAAAACATCCTAGTTATTACAAGATCAGTGGTTGCCACGCCAACGCATTATGATGTTGAACGTAGAATATCTATGGGTTTAAGCAGGCAAGGTTGCTCAATTATCAAGAATTTATTATTAGAATTTGTGTTGATTGGGTTTGGATATTTTACTTACATTCCTGAGATCCAAGAATTCTGTTGTTTTGCTTTTGTTGGAATTCTCTCAGATTTTATGATACAAACAATGTTCTTTGTGACAGTTTTATCAATTGACATCAGGAGATTAGATCTTTGTGACGAAATTTATAGTCATCCTGATGATGATACCAATGTCGGACCTGGAAAAATCGGAGACTATTTAAACCTAAATGCAAAAGTGCAAAGGAATAAATTAAAGAAAGAAGTCTGTGTTGAAACTGGGGGAAAACGTGCAACTATTTTCCCGAAAATTCCAAAACGACTTCAAGTAGTGTTTTTCTTTGCAGACACAAGAATGGTTCAACGTGGTTTAATGGTCTCTATAGTTATTTGGTTTGTGTTCTTAATCTATAGTGACCCGATGAATGTTCTTAAACGAGATAGCTTCCATGACAACAGAAATAATAAGATGGTCTCATTTACTAAAGGCATGCTTGACACAGTTAATTTACATAGAAATCATGATTTTACAAATTCAAAGGAAGGACTTCTATGGAGCAATGAAGATTATCGTTCATTTCAATATCTTTCATTCAGGCATTGGCCGACCTTGTTTGCTTATTATAACATTACCTTGTCAGAGAAATTTGTAAGTGTTTTGCCCTCAATATTAGTTCCTGTGGTGGTGAAACCAGAAGTTGCAAAAAATATCGGACAAAACTTAAAAGATTTGAACGCGAATTTTCAAAGAAAGGAAGTTTTACATTTTCCATTGAGTGGCGAAAGATACCAAATGACAGGACTGGAGTATTACTTAACTTTATTGTTTGGTGCTGTGTCAGGAATGTTTATGGTGTTTTTATTGAATATAATGTACAGATGCATATGTTCAAGAGGTTATGGACACAAGAAAAAATCAAACACAAAAAGGGGCAGTCACACTGGCTCATTTACTGAATGTTTACCCATGCACCTCACAGGCCATCAACATTTTGTAGATTGTTTGCATGTTGAGGGAACGACCATTATTTCATCTGACCTTTCTGGGCAACTAAGAACTTGGGATTTACACTCGGGAGACTGCACTAGTGTTATTAAAAGAAATGATGATAAAATCGAATCAACTATTTGGTGTGTTGGGAGTTGTGGGCAGTTAGTTGTAATTGGTTGTGATTCGGGCAGAATTGAAGTATGGGATTCAGTCGGAACAACTTTAAAGTGTTTTCATGATATCGGAAAAGCTGGCGTTGTTGGCATTGCATGTGAAAAGAAAAGAATTGTTGCTGCAAGGATAAATGGAACCCTTGACTTTTTTGTGCTCGAGGGGTCAGTTGTAAGCCAAGTTCAATACAGAGGAGCGCCACGAACACAAAATGACTCTGTCTTCATTGATTTGCCTTCAATGTTATCCATGCAACAAATCTACTCTACCAAAAGTGCGCATCATCAACCTATATCAGCATTCAAAGTTGCCATGGGAAGAGTATTAACTGGAAGTCGGGATCAAACTTTAAAGTTATTTGCTGTTCAAGATGGAAGATATCAATACACGATGGTCGGACATTCTGGTGCAATTACTGACATTTACATGGATCAAACTTCACCACCAGGGGCTGCTAGTGGATCGGAGGATGGAAGCGTGCGGTTGTGGGACTTGATGACTGGCTCATGTTCTTATGAACTAAAAGGTCACACTCGTGCTATAACTGCTGTTCAGTGCTCACAACACCATGTACTTAGCACAGCTGAGGATAATGACCTGTGTGTTTGGGCAAGAGCTTCAGGCATTTTGTTGCAAGTTTGTAAACTTGATCCTGATTGTTTTAGTGAGATCTGTCTTTTGGGTCATAATTGGTGCGTAACTGGGGGTTCAGGTGCATTGTTGTTATGGGACATTAGAAGCGGCGAACTTTTGCGTAGAGTTGAATTATTTCCGTCCGAAAATGGGGCTCCTAATGTCACCCAAGTATCAATTATTGGGGACCTGTCGGCAGTATGTAAGTTGGGACATGATTTATGTATTGTTCGGTTTCCTTCTGTGCTAGAAAAGATTGATTAAATATTTCTAAATATTTTTATGACATATTTTTAAAAATATTTTAATAATTATTTTTTAATAATTGCTTATGCCCCTTACAATAATATCTTTATTAGTAAACCCCATTGAACTGATTAGTTACCAATAAACCTTAATTAACTTCCATATTTTCTTTTAAGACAACATTTAAGATTTCATAAATAAATACTTCAGGTAATTGAATTTAAAACTATTTTGATTAATTTTTTAAAAATGACTGAAACGTATTTTTTGTGACAATCTGAATTTTATAGTGTTTTGTATGTTTTCTACACAAAATATATATTATTGAGCTGTTTTATTTATTGCAACTTTGTTACTTTATGCAAATATATTTATGTGTTAGTAAATAATTTAAAAATACATAACCAGCATAATAAATGGAAAATTTTTACATTAGTTAAAAATTTTTTTTAAATATTGTTGATTTCAGTACTTGCGTAACAGTTCATTAAAGTTAAAATTTTAAAAATGATAAAATATTTATTTTCTTTCCTTTAAAATCAAATTATTTTTAACCTGAAATATGTTGTTTCTTAGGCTGTTTTTAATTTTAATTAAAAAGTTTTGTAATGGCAAAATTTGATGAAAGTGGAAATCCATCAGAGTTTCTCAAAATCGTTGAAAACTTGAAAGCTGAACAGCTTGAACTAAAAAATAAAATAACTCATAAAAAACTTATTTTAAAAGGTAAAATAAAAAACTAATTTGAATACGAAGTTTTATCACTTTGATGTAAAATAAGATATTAAATTTCAGATATTGAAAATGAGACAAAAAAGAAAAAAGAGGAAATTAAACAAATGAAAGAAACAAATAAAATAAGAGAGGATTCGATTAATTACAACAACATGATGTTTGAAAATTTAACTACACAGCTGAAAAGGTATTTGGTTTATTTTTTATATCTGCATATCTTACATAACATCATATCATAGGTTTTTTTTTCTACAATATAATTATTTAACTTCCCACCCTACCGGCTGTATTTTAATTGTTGTAAAATGGTTTAAGCTTGCCCTTATAAATACCCATGAAAAATAACTCTTACACCTGACACCACAATAGGTATTTTTGTTACTGAAGGCATTTAGATTAGATATACTTACATATACAGATAGGCCTATATATCGTCCATTAAGCTAAATTAAATATAGATTTCTACATTTTAATAACATTTTGCACATTTAAAATTTTTTTTGTCAAAATTTACCTATATTGACGAAGTATAATTACTAGTGCTTTCTAGTGCTCATGAAACTGGCAATCTACTTCGAGGTCAAGTTAAAATGGCAGAGGAAAAATATGAAGTAGAAAAAGAAAACAATCATCAGATCAAGTAAAATTTTTTCGTAAATATGCTAAAACTTATTTGATGATTTGCAGATTTTAATACAAAGTTAACTAAAACATAGAATTAGATGTGACGACATCTATGAGACGTTTAGACAAAAGTTAGACAACAGAAGAAAATATTATGAGGAAAATAGACCATTGGTTAAGATTGTTCAAATTAAAATACAAATTCTCGAAGAGACTGAAAACATTTTAAGTGAAAAATTAAAAATTAACAATAACTTGAAGGAAGAAAACAGCAAGTTGCTTGAGTTAAAAAGTAAAAGTTGTTTTTAGAAAAGTTTTACATAAAATAAATAAAAACGAATACCCAAGAATAAGAGTATATAAAAATAGTTTTAATTTGGTAGTTGCAAAAGGTGTTTACATTTGAAAATTATTTTAGTTTACAACAAATCTAAAATCTTTTATTCTGATAATGTTGATATTAGTTTATTTATGTGTGTGTTCAATATGCAAGTGTTTTATATTTTACCTTTTTTTGATATATTTAAATTTTTTTTTGCTTTTAGATAAACCTCAAAAGTCATTAACAGAATGGGGAGTGGATTTGTATCCTTTAGTGGTTGTTAAATTATTTGAATAAAAATTATTTATTTAGGAAGACTTTCTTTAAATTTCAATTTAATTTTTAAAAAAAATGCACAACTAATTTTTTTTAATAAAATTTTGTGTTTTAAACGTTTTCTTAACATTATCACTGCCCTATAGAGCAACAATGATGATTACATTAAATAAAGAAAATGTTGTTGACCAACTTAAACTCAATAAAATGTTAATTAAAGAAAACAAGGAACTAAAAGAAAAAGAAATTAAGGTAAGGTTACAATCATTTTTTTTAAAGATTTGTTTAAAATCTGTTTACATATTTTAAATCATTTTTTATTTAGAGAAAAAAAGAGGCAGAAGAAAAAAGAATAAAATCAGAAAAAGAACTCTTTAAAATGGTAATTATTTTATTTAAATTTTATTTTTTTAATTTAAATTGTTTTAACCAATTTTTTTTTTATTTGTAGCCTCAAACTTTGACACGAAAGGAAACCATTTTTGATAAACCTCAAAAAAGTTTGACAAAAACTCCAAACTATTTCTTTAAAACAAGATCTGTGAGTTATGACCATTTTTTTCAAGAACGATATAGTAAAAATACTTATTTTTAAATAGGATTTGTTCTGTTGGTTTTAAAAAGATTGCTATATATTTGGATGTTGAATTTATAGGCCTCCAAAACAAAACAAAAATACTGTTCATGGTGCATTGTAAATTCTCATGTGTAAATATTAACTGCAAGTTGCCACCATATTACGACAATTGAAATACAGACTGTAGGATGGGCAGTTCGACTGGTTTTACATAAAAAAAACAACAACATCTATATTAAAATATTTAATAATTTAGGTTCCAAGTTTTAAATCCTTTTTCAAGGACAAGTTGACTCACTCCTCAAATATCCTCCAATCAGGAGGAAGCAGTGGATTAATATGTGGGATGGCAAACAGCATGCCAAATATTGCCAACATTTTAAATCAACCGAAGGTGGAAAATATATTTTTTTATTTATTACTTTAAAATTAAATGTGCAGTTAAAAAATTGTTTTGATTTAAAGGTTGGTTGGCTAAAAAAAGGTAAATTTGGGTCTAGGTTTTAAAAAAAATCATATTTTAGGGTTAAGGGTAGAATAGTTACTGTTTCTTAATTGTTGTGTTTTTCTGGTAATGATACAATTATGTTACTTCAAAAATATTAAAAATTTTAGAGTCACTTTTCACGAGAAAACTTTGTTCAAAAAAATCCCTTGAACGAAATTAGTTTGCAAAGAAGTGTCTCACTAACTTCCCTGTCACCGAAAAATATCCAGGTTTTTATTTAAATAGTAAATTTCGAGGATGTAAAAGATTTGTCCGAAAATTATTTTAATAAACATTTTTGTTTAGAATGAAAATAAATGCAGCAAAATCGCCATTAGTCCTATCAAAAAAAGCACAAAACAATCCCTTTCTGATTGGCTGAATGGAACAAATGTTAAAAGCAAAAATGTAGTTTGTGTTTTAAGTCTGGCAGCAAAAGAACACTTTCTACACCACACATGAGGTTGTGGGTTTAATCCCCACTTCTCTCATGCTGTAGCGCTCTTGAGTAAGGCGCTATACTCCTGCTGAGCTAGCACTTAATCAGCAGCATAATAATTGGGCAATTATAATCTATAATATCCCATTCTTCCACAGGCCACCCGAGACTGGGTTGAAGTAACTGATGTTACGCTATGTTTTGGTCGCGCATTTGACCTTCCCACATCGAGGATAAAAATATATACAAAAAAATGTCACTTGGGAAAAAAAGCTAATTATTTTTTTTAGTCTGAATTAAACCATTTTGAAACTGAAGCTTCAAAGAAATCAGAAGAAAAAGAACAATTTATTCAAAATGACAAAGAAAGTAATGAACCAGGTAAAAAATTATTTTTAATAAAATTAAAAATTACAGAGCTTTATTGTAATTCCTGTTGTAACTTAAAAAGTTTTTCCTGTTTTTTCACTCTAACTTTTTAACAGAAAAACTTTGGAAAAGTCGAAACATAGAAACTCCTTTATTAAGAAGTGTGCAAAGCAGGAACATTTTACAGAAGAATTTTTATCAAGACGAAAAGTAAGATTTATTACTAAAAAAGTTTTTGAAGTGTAAATTATTTCAACTGAAAGACTGCAGTCTTTAAACCTAGTATTAAGATTAACCATTTTAGAGTTCGTAATCCAAGTTCTGAAGATGTTATTTTTTTTTGTTTTTTCCACTTACAGGGAAGAAAATATGGAAGTAGAACCAAACTTGTTGACATTATTTGATGGAAAGGTTTACGAACAATCACTTAAGGATGACAATTCAAATGAAATTAATTTAATTCCAACAGATGACAAGTCTTCAACTTGTTCAAGTCCAAACTGTAAGAATTAACATATTAAGCCATTAAGTGATTAAGGGTTGATTTGTTTGAGATTATATCAAAGAATTAGAATCCATTTAACCTTAGATTTTGATTTATTTTTTTGGTATTTTAGCGGACATTAATTTTACTTCGCCAAACCATCAAAAAATAATGGAAGAATTTAGAAAAAGCCCGGAATCAAATTTTCAATTTTCTCCAAACATTATGAGAATGGAAGGAGCAAATGAAGCATACATGGTCAATAATCCATATTTTGCATTGTAGTGTGATAAAAAATTGTACTTTGTAAAGGTGGTTAAGTAGGTAGTTACCAAAGAAAGATTGAAGTAAAATAATAGTGTGAAATTGTTGTTTAGATTTCACCAGATGCAAACAACAAAAAATTCCAGTTTGATTCTCAGCGAAATCCTGAACCTCAGCAAGAACAATCTTCATTCAATGATTACCAAGGTTTTGGAAATTTTGGATTTGATCAAAAACAAACAGAATTTGACTTCGCGAATGCTTCTGGAGATTTTTCATCATTCAAATTTGATACTCCATCTGGTTCATCCAACATGTTTAGTTTTCAACAATCAGAAAACAAGAAGGAAAATTTGTTTTCGGGTTTTGGGGCAAACGAAACTTCTTCTCCCTTTAGTTTTAATCCATCAACAAAGGATGAAAGTCCTAAAGAAAATTCCTCATTTGCATCAATATTTGGGTTTGGAATATAAACTGTTTTATAGTTTAAAAAAATTTATGTTCAATTTATAAGTTCTTTTTGTTTTTAAATTTGGTCTTGTTAAGAGTTTTATTTATACTTTACATATTCTTTTTTACGCTTTTGTTTAATAAAACAAAATTTTTAAACAAGTTTTTTTATTGCAAGAAATAATGGTAAAAGGGTCAAATATAAAAAGGTTACGATTTATTATGGCCTAGAATCAACACAAAATTTTGGACATAAATATTTTTTAACTTTTCATGGATATTGACTTGGGAGATTTTCCCTTCTACCAGTAATCCTCACCGTTGCCAACCCTGTTGCACTACTACTGGGTTTAGCAGCTCCACCGTAGTAACTGGTCACTGGTGTAAATATCTGTTGTTCCCCGCCAGGTATAGGGGGAAAATAAGGTGGGTTTTGGGTGAGAAAGGCTTGCGTTGATGGATAAACCATGTTGGGGTCGTTAAAAGTTTGGTTTCCCATAAAAGTTTGGTATTGGTTGATTCCGCTGTAGTATGATGACTCAGTGGTTGTTGGTGGCTTTGTTGGGGTTTGAGGTTTGCTTGAAACCTTCAATTTAAAATAATTTGTTACAAAAACATTAACTAACAATTTAAAGTGTTTGCTTAAAATAAAAACTGACCAATAATGGCTTTCCCTGCTCAATTGAGCCTCGATCAAGGGTGTCAACCGTTTCCATAGCAACAACTTCTGTATTTGAACTTGACCTTCTGTCATGGTTGGTTGGTTTTGACTTTAAAGTTGGTTTCTTAGCAGAGGTTGGCTTTAAAAATAATTTAATTATTTTAGTTTTCTTTTTTTATTTAGTGGACACAAGGTGGGAATATCTTTTTACCTGAATTTTTTTGCCTTTTTGAGAAGCCTTATCTCCTCGAGATGCTTTGGTCTAAAAGTTAAATCATGTTAAAGATAAATAACCATTTTTTTGGCTGAGTTAAATAAAATAATACCTGAGGTTCTGTTGATTTTTCTCCATCACCTGGAGTTTTTGGTCTTTCACGTTTTGTTTTATTGGATGCCTTACCACCTTTAGTGTGGGAATACTGATCTAAAACCTAAAAATATTGGGTAAAAAGTTATTTTTTTGTTTTCATTGTTGTAGTTTTATAAATAATGGCGTGTAAGGACTTTAAATCAAACCTGGTGGCATATATCTTCAAGTAGTTCCATGCTTATATCACTAATAAACTGTTCCCACCACTTTCCTCTATTTATTGCCCAATCTTGAGGCTCAAACTTACACAAACGCCCTGAAATAAAAAAAAAATTAAATTTTATTTATAACTACTTATTTAATTTTTTTAAAGTAGTACTTTTATTTACCAGCAAGATACATGACAGCAACTGCAACAATCTGAGGCTCCCATTGTAAGCAAAGTGAAGTACACAGACTATCATTAATAAATGTCCATGCCATTTGAACCAATTTTTCGATTTTTGCTCTATCCCCTGTTGAGTTTTAATTATTATGTAAAGTTTTGCTTTATCACCAGTCAAATTTTAATTATTATTATTTGAATTGCTTTGTAGTTAAACTTACTAACCTTTTAAGGCTTTGGCATACTTTAGCATGAATTTATATGGATGTTCCACAGTTAAATCAAATTTAATTGTTTGCAACAAAACTTTCTCAAAAGTTAAAACTTCTTCACGAGGGTCTTCACCAAACTGTGCAAATTGAGCATCATTTAAAAGTCCCCTTGCAACTTTCACGAGATCTCTAAATGGATTAACATATTTTCTTTAGATTTTGTAAAGAGTTTTGGTGTATGAAAATACAGCTTAAATGGATCATGAAGCAAACCGGTTTAATTTTTATTTAAACTGGCATCAATCATGAAAAATGATATTCTTATGCAAACCAGCAGTGGTCAAAACACTTGGGTTAAGTACACGACGTTAAGGGTTCAATTCCCACTGCTCTTATGTTGTAGCGTGCTTAAGTAAAGCACTTTAAATGGAATAAACTCTATTTGGGCCAATACTTGATTACAAACTTGAGAAAACAGCAATTATAATCCATATTATCCCAAACTAGTATAGATTATACTCGAGACTGGGTCAGGATAATTTATGTTGCTTTATGTTTAGGTCGTGAAGTCGACCTTCTCACATCAAGAAAAAAATAATATAAAAAAAGTTGGAAAAATGTCAGTGTGCCAGTACAAACATAAAATGAACCCTACAGCTTCATGATTCTTTTTACCCAAAACGACAACAAATAAACATTATAAAATATATTCGAAATACTAACTTGCATTTTTTTGGTGTTTCCTCCACTTTTCCAGCCAAAAACAAACAACAGGTTGCAGTAATATGACGGGGAAATTTTTTGAAGGAATGAAACATGTAAAATCGATGAAAAAAAACTTGCCCAGTGGCGATGGTGTCATGGTGTAACCCAAGCTGTTATACAATTTATATTTAAATATTTGACTCTCTTTAGCAGTTTGGTCATTGAGATTGAAAAAAAGGGAATTTTTTATAAAACAAAAGTATAATTATATAAATTAACAAATTTAATTAAAAGCAACTTTTAAACTTACCCGCGTTCCCATGTCAAAAATAAACCTAGGTCCTTCCCTTCTGTACCTTGCTTCTGTTTCAGCATTTATTCCGTCCAAAAACGAAGGAGTTTTCTTTAAATCCGCTTTTTCGTAATACCAACAAGGCATTTGTTGAATCTCAGACGTTTTTTCAACCATTGCATTAGCAGCTCTTTAAACCAAAAAATACAAACCTGGTATTCCACTACCTGACTTCTTTTTGACTTCTATGTTTGTCTTTTTCTATAAAAGACAATTTTTATTTTTAAATCGGGCATACAAAATATTGTTTAAAGGGGTCTGGGACATGCTTTTCGTGTTTTTAGTTAAGGTAATATATTTTGATTTAAAAATGTTAATTAATTTTTATTTTATTTTAATAAAAGGTTATAAATTTTTTATTATCTTAATAGTAGAGTTCTGTAATTTAAAAAATTGACATGCAAACATCCCGCGAATCCGAGGTCGTATGTAAACGTTAACAAAAAATCGCTGAATGAAAAGTTGAAAAGGAAAGGCTAAAAGGGCGAAATTTTTATTTCCTTACCTTAATTTTTCATTGTAAATTCTGTCCTTTTTCGCATTTATTTTGGTTCCACCTGTTTAAACTGGCGGACGACCCCAATAGAGCTTCCAATTACCCTGACAGTTTATAAATTGGGTTTGGTGACCATGCAATAACATACTTAAAATCATTATGTAAACATTATTACTTTTGACATGTTTTAAATCAATAAATTGATTTTGTTATTTTTTCCTGTCGCATTGTTGTAATATTAATTGTATATCGTATTTATTATTTACTTTTATCAATGTGCGAAAAACCAAAATAAAAAAAATAAAAAAATCTATATGATTTTATCAATGATCACTGAAGCGTGACCAGGAAAATAAACAAAACGAGAGAAGTCTTGTTTACAAGCAGACAAGGCCGCATGAGTGCTATTACAAAACCGATAATTGGCGGGATTAAATAATTGAATTTATTGGCAATATAGGATTAAAATTAGGTTTTGGTTTTATTAGCTGGGTTTTACAACTGTTTTTATGTTACTTATGCTATTCTTTAGAGGTTTCTAACCGCCAGAACATGCATTGGATTTGCCGCTCTGTTGTTAGTTTATTTTAGTATATTAAATACACCTTTAGACCTCTCTTTTTTTTACATATCTTATCGTTGATCTCGCTTTTTAACAATTATTAATAATATTTTTACCTAACAGACTGAGTAAAATTTTATTTACTTTATTTTACTTTTGTAGGACAATAAGACAATGGAGAAACCTGTTTCTGTTCGTAACAGCGACAGGTACAAACTATATTGAAATATTTAAAATTTGTTGATTTCCTCAAATGCCTAAAGTATTGTGCTACTTATTTTGAACCTACTGTTTGGCAGTGTAAAAAGCAATTGGCAAATATAACTGCCGACAACGTGGTGTAGTGGTAATAATATTTTCCACACCACATGAGGTTGTGGGTTTAATCCCCACTGCTCTCATGCTGCAGCCCGCTAGAGTAAGGCGCTATAAATAATATGAACTCCCAATTATAATCTTTATAATCTCTCAAACTGCTAAAGGCAACTCGAGACTGGGTCGTTTATGTCGCACATTCGACCTTTTAACATATGTTATAAGCAATTTTAAGTAAAATGCCACCAATATAAATATATATATATATAGATATGTATGTCAGTGTACCCAATTTGCTAAACAATACTTGGCATTGTAAATGAAAGGTTTTTACATATAAAATTGGCTTCTTTTTTAAAATATTAACATATTCTTATACAGAGCTTATGCAATATTATTTTCTTACTGCTTGGGAGCAATAACTTTTTTATTAACCATCTGTGAAATGCGTTTTAAACCAACTTTTTATGTTTTAATTTTTAAGCGGGTTAAGTGAAGAAAATGCAAATGCCACAGAAGGGAATAGAACACCAAGCGCAGCATGTACAAGTCAGCTAAATTTAAAGTAAGTTTTCATTTTTTAGATATATATAGTTTTCTAACATATGCAAAGTTTTAGGTTTTTTAAATTGGGAATTAAGATTTCCACATTGAAATTGCATTCACTTAAATTTTCATCGTTACAGTTTTATAAAGCATTCCACCCATCTATTACGATATAAGGTATTTTTAATGTCTTGTTGGTGCAGAATTTTTATTGTAAATTCAATAAACTTCCAAATGAATGCTTTATGTTATGGAGGGTCTTTGGTTTAAACTATTTTGTGTTGGTTAACCTTTAACAGTTTATTGTAAATAAATATTTTTTTATGCTTTGCATTTCTAATACTAAAAAATATTACTTAACTTTTAAAAATATAACTGTATTATATTTTTAGAAATTCTAGTAGTAAAAGTCAAGAAGGTCATAAGTTTTACACTTTTAAGTTTTACACACATTTACACACACATTATAAAATGCCTAAATAATAAAGCTTAGTGACTGGTATATATGTATGTATATCCAATTTAATTTTTATAAGTTCTGTTAGCGATCCTGGTTTTGATGACAATCAACTTAATTCTGGTGAATCGTTGCTAGATGAAGACCAAGAAACCAGAAATGGTTCCACAAACAGTGTAGAAAAACTAGTTGCAGAAACAACACCAACTGCTCAAACACGAACTGCACAAACACCAACCGCAATATTGCTGCCTCAACCTGATCTACATATTGATAATCCAACTAATTTGGTTCCGAAGGAAGATGTTAATGTTTCTTCCAGTGATACTGATTTGAACCAGCAGGTTAATGACTTAAATATCTAATTTAGTGATAAGAAAAAGAAAAAAAAAAAAGACAAAAAGTTTTTTAACACTTGACTAACTCTTATGTGCAGGACTTAAGAAATGGAATAACGTTAAGCGAGTTAAGGGAAGGAAGTGCAAATTTAACTGGAGGGAATAGAACACAAAGTGGTCCATGTACAAGTCAGCTAAATTCAATGTAAGCTTTGTTTTTTTTAGATATTCAATATATGTGTTTTTATGGTTTAAAAATTATATATAATTTATACTTTATTGTTTTTTAACATGGGGATAATTTTAAGTTTTATGAAATGTAAATTAAGATTTTTAGATTGGTATTGCAGTCACTAAAACTTTAATTGTTGCGGATTTATAAAATATTCCCCTTGTCAATGATGATGTATGGTATTATTTAGTTCTTGTTGGTGCAGAAGAATTATTATAAATTCAACAAAAATCCTAATAATTGCTTTTTGTAATGGAGGGTCTTTTGTTTAAACAATTTTGTGTTGGTTAACAGTAAATTTTATTGTAAATAAATATTGTTGTTTTGCATCTCTAATATTAAAAATTATTACTTAACGTATAAAATTATATTTATCTTATATTCTTAGGCCTTCTAGCAGTAACATTGATAGGGGTCAAAAGTTGAACAAAACTGCAATCGAAAGGGAAAGAGACATGCCTCTTGGAAATAAGTTAGTTTTTAATTCTTCAGTTTTACTAGAAAATGACTTAACATTGTCTTGTTAACTTGTTTAAATAATTAATTTTAATAAAAACTGTAAAGGCTTGTATTAAATTTTGTCTAAAATTATTTAAATAACAGATTATAAAACTAATGGTAAGTTTTTTGTTCTGTTGTAATTTTGTTGTTTGTATTAAACTTGTCAGTATAATTATTGTTTAAAAAGTATAAAATTGGTATTATTACTGTAAAAAATTAACAGCAATAATACCAATGGGTATATGTATATAAATATTCAAATGTTAAATGTTGTTTATTTTTTGTTAATGTTACCATAAAAAATATTTTAATGTTGTGTACATATGTTCATAAAATTATTCAAATGTTAAATGTTGTTTATTTTAAACTGCATAACAAAATGATTAACCTTTTTTTTAATTGTGAAAAGTCTTTACAACTGACATTGAATAGTTGAAATATAGTTTGCATCTTTGGAATTTATGACCCTATTTTTATTAATACTATTTTAATAAATTTGTTATTATTTTGAAGTTCTTTCCAAATCGAAGATAAAACTTCACCTTCTTTGTTAAGTTCAACAAGTTCAGCTTCATCAGTAGAGATACAAAATGCGATTTCTACTCAAAATCGAAGGTTTTTAATTTAGATTTTTAAACAATTTACACATTATAAAATGCCTGAATAATAAAGCTTAGTGATTGGTATATATGTATGTATTTCCAATTTAATTTCTAGGCTTTCTGTTAGCGATCCTGGTTTTGATGACAACCAACTTAATTCCGGTGAGTCAACATCATCGTTGGTAAATGTAGACCAGGAAACTGAAAATGGTGCCACAAACAGCATAAAAGAACTGGTTACAGAAACAACACCAATTACTCGAACACCAACTCCAACATCGCCGCCTCAAACTGATCTACAAATTGATAATCCAACTGATGTTGTACTGATGGAAGATGTCAATGTTTCTTCCATTGATACATCATCCTCTCTTTCTGGTTCGATGGTTCAACAAACACCAGACAGTGCTACAAGTTATAGTTTAGATCAAGGTCTAATAGGCCAACATACTGGAAACTTCCAACAAAATATGGAAGAACCTTTTGCACCTCCTCAAAACACTAACCAAGATTTCGGGACAATAGAAGAACCTAGTATACTGCGAAGAGAACTGCAAAGATCAACTCAGCCAATATATGATGAACATGATGCAACTACGTGCTGGTTCCCCGAATGGACCATTTGCTGGAACGTGCTGGTTCCCCGAATGGACCATTTGCTGAAGCATTACCACTAACTTACACTGCAACAAGTGATATGCCTGGTAAATTTTGATATAAAACCAATATTACTAGTTTTTTTTTGTATATATCTTTATCCTTGATGTGGGAAAGTCAAATGCGCAACTTAAACATAGGGTAACATTAGTTACTACGACCCAGTTTCGAGTTGCCTATAATTGCCCAATAATTAAGCTGCTAATTAAGTGCTTGCTCAGTAGGAGTTCATACCGTTTATAGTGCCTTACTTAAGGGCACTACAGCATGAGAGCAGTGGGAATTGAACCCACGACCTCAAGTATGGTGTAGCAAGTGTTCTTCCCACTACACCATGCTGCCGGTTAATAATAGGTAATAATTTTATGCTTAACTAAAAGCTTAAGCTTTAAACAAAACTGGATTGCAAGGATCAAATATAGTTTAGGGTTTGATCCAGTTATCTATATAATCAGTATTTTCATAGGTTTTCCATTTATAAGTTTCAAGTATACATCATTAATATTGTGTTTATGAAGTAATTTAAAATTTAAACTTGAGCATCTACAATGGTTTTGTTTTTATGAAAGGTGGTGCAGACGATTGGGACAATTATCTCTATTTGTTAATGGTTTTGTTCAACTTGCTACCAGATTATGACGGCACATTACCATTTTAGTAATAAGGTTTGGTAGTTTTTTATTAACATTTATTTTTGTAATTTTGGTAATAAATTATATTTTAAAACCTTCTTCATAGCATTTTCACATAATTTAAAATTATTTTTATAAACTTTTATAAAAACTTTTTTATTTTGTAACAATAAATGTTTTTTGCAGAGATGACGATCCTGTAACTTTTGGGTGCACAAGATTTGTTTAAAAGTTTGAGAGTTTGAATTTTTACCATTTTGTAATATGTTTCATGAAAATTCGCAGAACTATATTTTACTACCTTGGTTTTATTTTTTTTTAAAAGTTTTAAGTTTTTATTTTTTAACGAAAAAAGTAAAATATTTTTTTTTAAACTTGTCGGTAGCCCGCTTTGAGTTCAGGATTTTTGTTGTTTTAATTTAGTTGCAACTATAGGCCACTTAACCCTATTAGAATGATATTTTCTTTTTTAACGTTTATCTCTTTTTATAATATTTCTTTAATAACATTTTTATATATTTAAATAATACTTACGCAAATTCTGGTTCTAATTTTTATTTATATGCTTAATCAAATTTCATGTTTTATAGAATCAAATTTATTTTAGTTTTGTAAACGTGGAAAAATTTTTAATCATTGGTACAAAAAACAATCATTTTTTAGCGTTCTTTTATATAAAAACATTAGGTTCCTGTTATTCATTGTCTTTTGCTTTTTTTCATTTGTAAATTGTAAATTTCTAGTAGTTTCGTTTAAATGTTTTTGTTGCCCACTGTGATAATATTTTTAATTTTATTCTTGTCTATGTTAATTTAGGTGTAATGCTGCCACTGTGATAATATTTTCAAGTTTATTTTTGTTTGTGTTAATTTAGGTGTGATGCTGCCACTGTGAAAAAATATATTTCTTACTGTGAAAACATATATTTCTTATTTTTGAAAGACCCTTTACTATATATACAAATTTGCAGATAAATTGAAAAAAACATGTATCTATTAAAAGTTTAGTTTCAAATTGGTTATGGTAATAAATGTAATTTATTTTAATTTATCAAGTTTTTTCTTTCTTTTTTCATGTTCTTAAAATATTTTAAACATTTATATTCACTTATTTCATATATGTGAACCCCCACTAGTTGGTGGGTTGTTTAATATATTTGTGCATTTTATGTAATATATGTTTTGAAAGGCCATTCTGGGACGTTCTTTTTTTAGGTAGGTTTTTTCAGTTAGTCCCTTTATCACATGCAATTTATCGTGACCAGTTCGTGCTTTCTTACTAGAGTCATACTGGGTTATATTAAATGTAATTATTTTTATGTAAATTATTTTACACAGTAACTACCATCATAGGATTGCTTTATTATTATAAATAAAATGTGTCATAATTTTTTTTTCTTTCTGTACAACTTTGTTCTGTTATTTCATTTACTTTTTTATTTTATTTCATTTTTATTTTTTTTATGTGTATTATTGTATTTTATCGTAATTAATATTGATTTAATTTATATTGGGTTTGGTGACCATGCCATAACATACTTAAAATCTTTATGTAAACATTAATACTTTTGGCATGTTTTAAATCATAAAATTGATTTTGTCATTTCTTCCTGTCGCATTGTTGTAAAATTAATTGTGTATTATATTTATTATTTACTTTTATCAATGTGCGAAAAACCAAAATAAAAAAAAATGTATGATTTAGTTAAGTTAACAGATATTTTATAGATATGTATGCCCTAATGTTCGACCAACTTCTACTATTTTTAAATTTTTTAAGCTTAACTTATCAACTAAGTAAAAGTGATAACCAACTTGAACTAAAAAAATATTTTATTTTTATGATTAATAACCATAGAATACTAAACTTCAAAGTTAAGTTTTAAGCATACTTTTAATGCAACTTTAAAAAGCCTAAGATTTAAAACTTTTGTCCTTATGGCAGATTTTAAACAACAACAATTTCATTTATGATATCATCCTTTTTTTTAAAAGTTTGACACAAAAAGTTAACATGATTGGTGACTATTCAAACTAAAAAGGGATAAAATCCATCAAAAAATCAAGGTTTTAGCTAAAATATTTATTTTACCACAATTTGTGTATATTTTTTAATAATTTAAAGGATAAAAACAAAATCAGGCGCTTAACACAAAATTAAGTGGTAGAACTGAAGGTACTATAACAAATTACGAAACAATGTTTACTAACAACATTTACAAATGTCTTTATACCTACAAACATATACACAACTTAAATTCTTAACGTTTTATTCCCACAAAAGAAATGAAAATTGTTTTCTTATCCACATATAATCTTGAATCATAAAAAAGTTTAAAATTGCTTAATCGTTAAATCTGGAATGTGTTAACATGTGTTGCCGCAACCTATCCCTCCGTAAAAATGCTTTTGCACAAACATGGCAGTTATGGGGTCTAATGCCGGTATGTATCGTATTGTGTAAATCAAGGCTGGACTTTCGATTGAAGCACTTTCCACATGTGTTACATTTAAACGGCTTTTCACCTGTATGTATTCGCATGTGTATTCTTAATGAAGAGCTGTCTTGTAAAGTTTTGCCACAAACTTGACATTTATTTTTTCCTGATTTGTTTCGCGGCGGCTTCTTCTGATTAGAAGATTTAGGGTGATAGTCTTCAAGATCATATTCTACCGGAGTAAAACTATGAAACTTTGTGTTTCTGGCCTTTCTGTGTGGAGCTTTTCTCTGATGTTGTTGTAGAGCAGATATACCTGATAGATCTTGATTTGAAACACTTTGGTTTCCAGTTATTACAGGTGCACCCACCGTACTAACCTCACTTATAATATTATTCTCATCCAAGGGCAGCGTGAAAGATTCCCCATTATTTTCCATACTGTCATTGTAGTAATGTTCTGTGGTAATTATTTCTTCTGTGTTGTTTTCTTCAATTAAATTGTCCACAGAAATATCTTGCTCCTCATATTCAAAATTGTCATCTGAATAATGGGAACTGTTTGCGGTAATATTACTTAGAGGAAATTTTTCCCTACCCAGATCATCTGCTTCTAATTTAATAGGTTTGTTGTTTACTAACTGTAATTCTTTTTTATTAGTTTTGGCTAACTTTTTACCACTCTTGTTATACTTGTTCTTTTTATTTGTGCAGTTTTGTTTGGAATTATTAACAAGTTCAGTACGAAGAGATTGAACTTCACTCACTATATTTTTAAAATCAATTCGCATTCCCTTAATTTCTTCTAAAATTAGTATCCCAATCATTTCTGGTGTTAAATCCATTGTGGTCGTTTCGTTGTTAAAACAGTTGAAAATAAGAACTAACAAGCAAAATCTAAATGTGAAACTTCCTGGGTTAACAATTTATTTTTTGAATATATCACGACCTAAACATAAAGTAACATCAGTTTTAGTTACCCCGACCCAGTCTTGAGTTGCCTTTTAACAGTTTGGGATATAATATTTAATATTGAATATAATTGTCCAGTAATTACGCTGCTGATTAGGTGATGGCTAAGCAGGAGGTCATACCATTTATAGCGCCTTACTCAAGGACGCTACAGCATGAAAAGGATTGAACCCACGACTTTATGGTGGTGAGGCAAGTGTTTTCTTACCACTACTGACTGCACCGCACTGCCGGCACTATATAAATGCCTGCTTAATTATACTAATAATAAATTTTAATGGTGCTTGTTATTACCTATATAAACCTGTATATACATAGTTTTTTATATATTTTTTAATCAACACACTATTAAGAATATTTTAAAATATGGTGTGTTTTTAAATGTTTAGAACTGTATAATAACGCTGTTAATTACTTAAAATTTTTTTTTTTATAATCATAAAATAAACAAATTTAGGGCCTGGGTTGGTCCCTTTAATAGGTAATGACGCTAAAATAAAAAAGACTAAAACAAATTTTAATTTAACTTTAAATAACTTAAATTTACACTTCGAAAAGCTAAAAAACAGCAAATCTATTGCGTTTACTCAAGCGTGAAAAGCGATTTTTTTGATTCCTATTTTTTATGCGTTGGTTGAATAAAATTGTTAAATTGTAATTACACAATTTAATATAAATATATGCCACAATTTAAAAAAAAATTGTTACTTAATTTTTTTTAGTGTTGCCTGAAAATGAGAAAATGGATCTTAAAGGAATGGAAAATAAAAGAACCCGAAAATGAAGGAACGGAAAATGAGGGAACTGGAAAATGAAAGAACGTAAAATAAAGGAACCGGAAAATGAAGGAAAGCAAAAAGGGAGAGGGTGGGATCCTAAATACTAAAACGCGGAAATAGCGTAGTTCGTTTATCTAGGGTTATTGTCATTTATTTGGGAACTATAATGAGCGGTAATGAGTTAAGTTTTATTACCCCAGCAAACCCTATTTCTAAAATAATATTGACTTAAATACAAATAAACAGTCAACGGAACTTTCGCGTTTTATTTTTTTTTAAGATTTCGCATTTTCGTTTTTCACTTTACTTAAATTTCCGTTCCTTCATTTTCCGTTCCGTAATTTTCCGTTCTTCATTTTCCGGTTTCTTTATTTTCTGTTTCTTCAATTTCCGTTCCTTTATTTTCTATTCCCTTAAATTACGCATCCCCTTTTGGCTTAAATTTTCCAACAAATTAATAGTTTGTTTAATAATTTTTGGCCGAAGACGTAAAACCTTTGCCACTCAATTGATTGTTTTTATTTACCTAAAAGTTTTTTTTTGTTTTAAAGTTTTACCAGTATTTTTGAAAAACAAAAAATTATTTTTATTGATAAAAACGGGGATGCGTAGGAATCTCATGCAAGTAATATGACCACAAAAGGACTAAGCTCAAATTACCAGATTAAAGTTTTTTTAGGAATATTACACATGACGTAACTGACCCTTTACTTGACATAACCTACTAGATAATAATATAATATACTGATTTTAATGATTTGACAAATAGATGTATAATGAACAAATGCCATATCGGAATAAAATCTGGTTTTCACTAATAATTTTAAAAGATTAAGATCGTAATCGACAGAATAGAATCACAACCGACGGAATAAGATCACAATCGACGGAATAAGATCACGAACGACGGAATAAGATCACAATCGACGGAATAAGATCTCAACTGACAGAAAAGGATCACAATCGACGGAATAGGATCACAACCGACGGAATAAGGTCACAGCCGACGATTAATATTACTTTTGAAATTAAAAGGCTTTTCCCAGAAGAGGGTTTGGGTAAGGGGTTAATAAAAATTGTCTTATTAAGTATTTGGTTTTAAATTAACGGAGAGTAATCTTATATAAACAGCCAATGCGATTTTCGCGTTTTTTTATATTTTTTTAAATTGTAATCTTATTTCTTCCATTGAGATTTTATTTCATCGCTTGTGATCTTATTCCGTCGGTTGTGATCTTATTTGGACTGTTGTGATCTTATTCCGTCGACTGTGATGTTATTCCGGCGGTTGAGATTTTATTCCGTCAGTTGCAATCTTATTCCCTCAGTTGTGATCTTATTCCGTCGATTGTGATCTTATTCCGTCGCTTGTAATCTTATTCCGTCGGTTGTAATCTTATTCCGTCGGTTGCAATCTTATTCCGTCGACTGTGATTTTACGGCCAACTTGAGATAAGTCTGATAGGAGAATCTTATAGCAGTTTTTATTTAACTAAGTTTAATATTATTTTTACTATGGAAGCAGTTACTACAGTGATGCTATTCTGTCAAAGTTTTTATTCATTTAAGTTGATATAAATACGTTAGTTGTTCAATTCTTTAAGTGATACTATTCTTGTAATAATTTTGTTACTGGCTTTATCTAATTAAATAAAATTTTATTCCTAAAATATCTAAATCCGTTTATGATCTGCCGAACCACCGAAAATTATTTTCTTCCCGGTAAAATGGCAATTTCAGCAATATTGTTTTTGGCCAAATGTTAATTCGGTAAATAGTTTTCCAATAAGGGTTGCGGGTTCGTTTGGCACATGTACCAGAAAATGTGCCAAAAAAATGTGCCAAAAAATGGCACAAAATATTGGCACAAAAAATGTGCCAAACAAAATGTGCCAAGAATAGGCACATAAAAATGACACAAAAATGTGCCAAGCTAGAATGTGCCAATCTGAAAAAATTTCACAAATTATGTGTCATTCTGCGAAATATGCTCGTAAATGTGCCAATCGATAGTAAAGGATTAAAAGTAATACTAGATTTATTTGATAAATAAAATATGGTTCGAAATCGTTTGATTCTTTTTTATAAATATAATTTATTTAGTAGGTTTATTAAATAAATTATAAATTTAAATATTAACTTTTTTAAATTTAAACCTAATTTTAACAAACGAACACGCATTCATTGATATTGTAATATAAAAGTAAACTAAATTTAAAAGCAAAATACCGTTCTTAATTTTTGGTAATCAAACGAGTATTAAAATATAATAATAACAAAACAATTAAAAAAAAAATTTTACACATTTTCTACTTATACTTTAACATTTTACTTAAATTTTCAACCAATATATTTTACTTTAATGGACAGCGAAAAGGACGATTTTTGACGGCGACCAGAACGCTATCAAATTATTCAAGCGTTAAACTCACACTGATTCGTTATTTTATAAAAAACTAAAATAATGATTAAATGATATTTAGCTATAGTTAAATCTTCATTTTAAATAGCAACATACAAAATAATAATACCAACAACATATTAAAATTTCAGAAAATTTAATCTTTAAATTTTAATAATAAAATATATTAATTAGTAATTAGTGACATTTAAATGTCGTAAATAGGAGGTTTGCGATTCGTTGGGATAATAACAAACATACTAAAAATTTAGAACTTTTACTTTTAAAGAACAAAAGTTATCGTCTTTCAAAATTTGTCAAATAAGAATAAAAACAATAATAACTAGATTTATTTGATAAATAAAATATGGTTCGAAATCGTTTGATTCTTTTTTATAAATATAATTTATTTAGTAGGTTTATTAAATAAATTATAAATTTAAATATTAACTTTTTTAAATTTAAACCTAATTTTAACAAACGAACACGCATTCATTGATATTGTAATATAAAAGTAAACTAAATTTAAAAGCAAAATACCGTTCTTAATTTTTGGTAATCAAACGAGTATTAAAATATAATAATAACAAAACAATTAAAAAAAAAATTTTACACATTTTCTACTTATACTTTAACATTTTACTTAAATTTTCAACCAATATATTTTACTTTAATGGACAGCGAAAAGGACGATTTTTGACGGCGACCAGAACGCTATCAAATTATTCAAGCGTTAAACTCACACTGATTCGTTATTTTATAAAAAACTAAAATAATGATTAAATGATATT
Organism: Corella eumyota; assembly: GCF_963082875.1. Lineage (NCBI taxonomy): Eukaryota > Metazoa > Chordata > Ascidiacea > Phlebobranchia > Corellidae > Corella > Corella eumyota. The sequence goes on along the minus strand of NC_137494.1, from coordinate 9,637,709 downwards.
TAGCTATAGTTAAATCTTCATTTTAAATAGCAACATACAAAATAATAATACCAACAACATATTAAAATTTCAGAAAATTTAATCTTTAAATTTTAATAATAAAATATATTAATTAGTAATTAGTGACATTTAAATGTCGTAAATAGGAGGTTTGCGATTCGTTGGGATAATAACAAACATACTAAAAATTTAGAACTTTTACTTTTAAAGAACAAAAGTTATCGTCTTTCAAAATTTGTCAAATAAGAATAAAAACAATAATAATAATAACTAGATTTATTTGATAAATAAAACATGGTTCGAAATCGTTTGATTCTTTTTTATGAATATAATTTATTTAGTAGGTTTATTAATTAAATTATAGATTTAAATATGAACTTTTTTATATTTAAACCTAATTTTAACAAACGAACACGCATTCATTGATATTGTAATAGAAAAGTAAACTAAATTTAAAAGCAAAATACCGATCTTAATTTTTTAGTAATTAAACGAGTATTAAAATATAATAATAACAAAACAATTAAAAAAAAATTTTACACATTTTTGACTTATCCTTTAACATTTTACTTAAATTTTCAACCAATATTTTTTACTTCAATTGACAGCGAAAAGGACGATTTTTGACGGCGACCAGAACGCTATTAAATTATTCAAGCGTTAAACTCACACTGATTCGTTATTTTATAAAAAAACTAAAATAATGATTAAACGATATTTAGCTAGAGTTAAATCTTCATTTTAAACAGCAACATACAAAATAATAATACCTACAACATATTAAAATTTCAGAAAATTTAATCTTTAAATTTTAATAATAAAATATGTTAATTAGTAATTAGTGACATTTAAATGTCGTAAATAGGAGGTTTGCGATTCGTTAGGATAATAACAAACATACTAAAAATTTAGAACTTTTACTTTTAAAGAACAAAAGTTATCGTCTTTCAAAATTCGTCAAATAAGAATAAAAACAATAATAATAATAATAATAATAACTAGATTTATTTGATAAATAAAATATGGTTCGAAAATATTTGATTTTTTTTAACATAAATTTTTATAAATTAAAAAAGATATGCATAAACATTAACTAAGAATATTACGAACCTTTGATTTTTAATAAACAAACAAGCATTAAAAATATAATACAAACAAAAACTAATATTTAACCCAGTTTTAAGTTGGTAATATTAGGATATAAATTATAGTAAATTTTAAATTCTTAAAATTGATTTTTATTAAATAAACAAGCATTTAAATATGATAAATAAACGAAAATTATTTTTCTAATATGTTTTTTAATTACTTATATTATAAAATACATCATACCAAATTTTTAATGCTTAAAGTCGAACTTTTTTAATGAACAAACCAGCATTCAAATATAAAAAACAAACAAGAATTATTTTTTAATTCATTTTCGAATTATAAATATTATAAGATAAAACCGACCAAAATTTAAAAACCCAATAACAATCTTTAAATTTAAATAAACAAACACCTATTAATTAGTAATTAGTGACAAAAATTAAAATTTAATTTGTTTTTGAGTTACTAATATCATGATATACAATTGACAAAAATTTAAAAAATTAATAACATTCTTTAAATTTTAATAAACAAACACCTATTATTAAGTTATTAGTGATAAAAATTAAAATTTTAATTTATTTTTGAGTTAGTAATATCATAATATACAATTGACCAAGATTTAAAAAATTAATAACAACCTTTAAATTTTAATAAACAAACACCTATTAATTAGTAATTAGTGATAATTAAATGTCATAAATAGGAGGTTTGCGATTCGTTGGGATAATAACAAACATACTAAAATTTTAGAACTTTTAGTTTTAAAGAACAAAAGTTATCGTCTTTCAAAATTCTGACTAGAAAGAATAAAAACAATAATAATAATAATAATAAATACACTGACAATAACAATATGTTTCGAAATCTAAGATTTCGAACCATAATAAATACTAGATTTATTTGATAAATAAAATATGGTTCGAAATCGTTTGATTCTTTTTTATAAATATAATTTATTTAGTAGGTTTATTAATTAAATTATAAATTTAAATATAAACTTTTTTATATTTAAACCTAATTTTAACAAGCGAACACGCACTCATTGATATTGTAATATAAAAGTAAACTAAATTTAAAAGCAAAATACCGATCTTGATTTTTTAGTAATCAAACAAGTATTAAAATATAATAATAACAAAACAATTAAAACAAAAATTTTACACATTGTTTACTTATATTTTAACATTTTACTTAAATTTTCAACCAATATTTTTTACTTTAATGGACAGCGAAAAGGACGATTTTTGACGGCGACCAGAACGCTATTAAATTATTCAAGCGTTAAACTCACACTGATTCGTTATTTTATAAAAAAAAACTAAAATAATGATTAAACGATATTTAGCTAGAGTTAAATCTTCATTTTAAATAGCAACATACAAAATAATAATAACATCAACATATTAAAATTTCAGAAAATTTAATCTTTAAATTTTAATAATAAAATATATTAATTAGTAATTAGTGATAATTAAATGTCGTAAATAAGAGGTTTGCGATTCGTTGGGATAATAACAAACATACTAAAAATTTAGAACTTTTACTTTTAAAGAACAAAAGTTATCGTCTTTCAAAATTCTGACTAGAAAGAATAAAAACAATAATAATAATAATAATAATAAATACACTGACAATAACAATATGTTTCGAAATCTAAGATTTCGAACCATAATAAAACTAGTCCAGACCCGCGACCTTAAAATTAAGTTAGACCCTAGAACAATAGAAATAAAACTAGTCCAGTCCGGCGACCCTAAAAATAAGAAAAGATAAAACTTATTAAACAAAGAAAAAAATAAAGCATAACCAACGCGATAAAAATTCATTTAACCAACACAAAATTCCAATTTATGTATTAAACTTTATAATATAATTATCGAATAAATGTTCTTTGCACAATATTATGGAGATTTTATAAAATTTACCATTTGTATCATAATTTTAAATCAATAAAAATGTAACAACCAAATATTGATTTGATTTTTAATAAAAAACAAGCAATTAATATTTATTATAAACAACCAAAAATTAATTTTTATACCGTTTTTGAATAGAAACTTTTACACACATTTAACTTAGATTTTCATATTTTATTTATACTTTCAACCAATACTTTTTACTTCAACTCAGACAGCGAAAAAGACGATATTTGACGGCGACCAGAACGCTATTAAATCATTCAAGCGTTAAACTCACTCTGATCCATTATTTTATAAATAAACCCAAAATAATTAAACGATAATTAGCTAAAGTTAAATATTTATTTTAAACAGCAACATACAAAATAATAATAATAATAGCAACAACATATTAAAATTTCAGAAAATTTAACATTTAAATTTTAATAATAAAATATATTAATTAGTAATTAGTGATAATTAAATGTCGTAAATAGGAGGTTTGCGATTCGTTGGGATAATAACAAACATACTAAAAATTTAGAACTTTTAGATTTAAAGAACAAAAGTTATCGTCTTTCAAAATTCTGACTAGAAAGAATAAAAACAATAATAATAATAAATACACTGACAATAACAATATGTTTCGAAATCTAAGATTTCGAACCATAATAATGACAATAACAATATGTTTCGAAATCTAAGATTTCGAACCATAATAATAATAAATATAATGACAATAACAATATGTTTCGAAATCTAAGATTTCGAACCATAATTAACGTTTTAGATTATCACTGGTGTTGTACAAACAGACAATCAATCCTGTGTAGGAAAGCGATTAGCATCTCCATCAATTCTAATGCTAAGGCTTATGTCTGTCTGATAGTCAGTTAGTCATTAGTGCATTGCAGACATGTTGTATGTTGATTATATGGTATAATATGATAGTGTCTTGTCTCTTTATAACAATTACATGAAAATAGGTAAAATAAAGATTTTGCCCGAATTGCCAAAAAAATGTGAGCTAATTCTTATGCATGTGCCAATTTGCAAAATTGAGCTAGTTCTCAGTTATGTGCCAATAAGTTGTGGATTGTTAAAGGTAATGATATGTTTTAAGATAATGGTTCAAATTATGTGCCAATTCGTGAAATTGAACTGATTCTTAATTAAGTGCCAATTTGCAAAATTTAGCTAGTTCTTAGTTATGTGCCAATATGTTGTGGATTGTTAAGGGTAATGATATGTTTTAAGATAATAGTATTCATTATAAGCCAATTTGCAAATTTGAGCTTATTTTTAAAAATGTGCCAATTTGTAAAATTGAGCTAATTCTTAAATATGTGCCAATTTGCAAAATTGAACTGATTCTTAATTATGTGCCAATAAGTTGTGGCTTGTTAAGGGTAATAATATGTTTCAAGATAATGGTTTAAATTATGTGCCAATTTGCAAAATTGAACTGATTTTTAATTATGTGCCAATAAGTTGAGGATTGTTAAGGGTAATGATATGTTTTAAGATAATGGTATAAATTTTGTGGCAATTTGCAAAATTAAGCTTATTTTTAAAAATGTGCCAATTCGTAATTCTTAAATATGTGCCAATTTGCAAAATTGAACTGATTCTTAATTATGTGCCAATAAGTTGAGGATTGTTAAGGGTAATGATATGTTTTAAGATAATGGTATAAATTATGTGCCAATTTGCAAAATTAAGCTTATTTTTAAAAATGTGCCAATTCGTAATTCTTAAATATGTGCCAATTTGCAAAATTGAACTGATTCTTAATTATGTGCCAATAAGTTGAGGATTGTTAAGGGTAATGATATGTTTTAAGATAATGGTATAAATTATGTGCCAATTTGCAAAATTAAGCTTATTTTTAAAAATGTGCCAATTCGTAATTCTTAAATATGTGCCAATTTGCAAAATTGAACTGATTCAAAATTATGTGCCAATAAGTTGAGGATTGTTAAGGGAAATGATATGTTTTAAGATAATGGTATAAATTATATGCCAATTTGTAAAATTGAGCTTATTTTTAAATATGTGCCAATTCATAAAATTGAGCTAATTCTTAAATATGTGCCAATTTGCAAAATTGAACTGATTCTTAATTATGTGCCAATAAGTTGAGGATTGTTAAGGGTAATGATATGTTTTAAGATAATAAATTATGTGCCAATTTGCAAAATTAAGCTTATTTTTAAAAATGTGCCAATTCGTAATTCTTAAATATGTGCCAATTTGCAAAATTGAACTGATTCAAAATTATGTGCCAATAAGTTGAGGATTGTTAAGGGTAATGATATGTTTTAAGATAATGGTATAAATTATGTGCCAATTTGCAAAATTAAGCTTATTTTTAAAAATGTGCCAATTCGTAATTCTTAAATATGTGCCAATTTGCAAAATTGAACTGATTCAAAATTATGTGCCAATAAGTTGAGGATTGTTAAGGGTAATGATATGTTTTAAGATAATGGTATAAATTATGTGCCAATTTGCAAAATTAAGCTTATTTTTAAAAATGTGCCAATTCGTAATTCTTAAATATGTGCCAATTTGCAAAATTGAACTGATTCAAAATTATGTGTCAATAAGTTGAGGATTGTTAAGGGAAATGATATGTTTTAAGATAATAGTATGAATTATATGCCAATTTGTAAAATTGAGCTTATTTTTTAAAATGTGCCAATTCGTAATTCTTAAATATGTGCCAATTTGCAAAATTGAACTGATTCTTAATTATGTGCCAATAAGTTGTGGAATGTTAAGGGTAATGATATGTTTTAAGATAATAAATTATGTGCCAATTTGCAAAATTAAGCTTATTTTTAAAAATGTGCCAATTCGTAATTCTTAAATATGTGCCAATTTGCAAAATTGAACTGATTCAAAATTATGTGCCAATAAGTTGAGGATTGTTAAGGGTAATGATATGTTTTAAGATAATGGTATAAATTATGTGCCAATTTGCAAAATTAAGCTTATTTTTAAAAATGTGCCAATTCGTAATTCTTAAATATGTGCCAATTTGCAAAATTGAACTGATTCTTAATTATGTGCCAATAAGTTGAGGATTGTTAAGGGTAATGACATGTTTTAAGATAATGGTATAAATTATGTGTCAATTTGCAAAATTAAGCTTATTTTTAAAAATGTGCCAATTCGTAATTCTTAAATATGTGCCAATTTGCAAAATTGAACTGATTTAAAATTATGTGCCAATAAGTTGAGAATTGTTAAGGGAAATGATATGTTTTAAGATAATGGTATAAATTATATGCCAATTTGTAAAATTGAGCTTATTTTTAAATATGTGCCAATTCATAAAATTGAGCTAATTCTTAAATATGTGCCAATTTGCAAAATTGAACTGATTCTTAATTATGTGCCAATAAGTTGAGGATTGTTAAGGGTAATGATATGTTTTAAGATAATGGTATAAATTATGTGCCAATTTGCAAAATTAAGCTTATTTTTAAAAATGTGCCAATTCGTAATTCTTAAATATGTGCCAATTTGCAAAATTGAACTGATTCAAAATTATGTGCCAATAAGTTGAGGATTGTTAAGGGAAATGATATGTTTTAAGATAATGGTATAAATTATGTGCCAATTTGCAAAATTAAGCTTATTTTTAAAAATGTGCCAATTTGTAATTCTTAAATATGTGCCAATTTGCAAAATTGAACTGATTCAAAATTATGTGCCAATAAGTTAAGGATTGTTAAGGGTAATGATATGTTTTAAGATAATGGTATAAATTATGTGCCAATTTGCAAAATTAAGCTTATTTTTAAAAATGTGCCAATTCGTAATTCTTAAATATGTGCCAATTTGCAAAATTGAACTGATTCTTAATTATGTGCCAATAAGTTGAGGATTGTTAAGGGTAATGATATGTTTTAAGATAATGGTATAAATTATGTGCCAATTTGCAAAATTAAGCTTATTTTTAAAAATGTGCCAATTTGCAAAATTGAACTGATTCAAAATTATGTGCCAATAAGTTGAGGATTGTTAAGGGAAATGATATGTTTTAAGATAATGGTATAAATTATATGCCAATTTGTAAAATTGAGCTTATTTTTAAATATGTGCCAATTCATAAAATTGAGCTAATTCTTAAATATGTGCCAATTTGCAAAATTGAACTGATTCTTAATTATGTGCCAATAAGTTGAGGATTGTTAAGGGTAATGATATGTTTTAAGATAATAAATTATGTGCTAATTTGCAAAATTAAGCTTATTTTTAAAAATGTGCCAATTCGTAATTCTTAAATATGTGCCAATTTGCAAAATTGAACTGATTCAAAATTATGTGCCAATAAGTTGAGGATTGTTAAGGGTAATGATATGTTTTAAGATAATAAATTATGTGCCAATTTGCAAAATTAAGCTTATTTTTAAAAATGTGCCAATTCGTAATTCTTAAATATGTGCCAATTTGCAAAATTGAACTGATTCAAAATTATGTGCCAATAAGTTGAGGATTGTTAAGGGTAATGATATGTTTTAAGATAATGGTATAAATTATGTGCCAATTTGCAAAATTAAGCTTATTTTTAAAAATGTGCCAATTCGAAATTCTTAATTATGTGCCAATTTGCAAAATTGAACTGATTCTTAATTATGTGCCAATAAGTTGTGGAATGTTAAGGGTAATGATATGTTTTAAGATAATAGTATAAATTATGTGCCAATTTGCAAAATTAAGCTTATTTTTAAAAATGTGCCAATTTGCAAAATTGAACTGATTCCTAATTTTTGCCAATAAGTTGTGGATTGTTAAGGATAATTATATGTTTTAAGGTAAAAGTACGAATTATGTGCCAATTTGCAAATCGAGCTTATTCTCAAAAATGTGCCAATTTGCAAAATTGAGCTAATTCTTCAAAATGTGCAAATTTGCAAAATTAAGCTATGTTTAAATAATGTTTAAAAATTAACTGTTTTTTATTTTTTTTCAGATTTTTTTAATAATATACTTTTTAAATGTTTTGATATAATCCAACAAGATGTGTGAATTGCCAGTGTGCCAATTTGGAAAATGTGTCAATTTGAAAAAAATGTACGATATGGGAAGATGGGAGAATCTGAAAAATTTTAAAATGTGTTAAAAAAAATATTGTGCAAATTTAAAAAAAGGGCAATACTTGGAAAAAAATGTGTCAAATTATTATTAAATGCACAGGTCCAATAAAAAATGGTCGTTTTTAAATAAAGTTAAAATATATACGCTTTAATACATTCTTAAAGTATCATTATAAAACGTGTTAAAAATAATTTCTTGTTTTTTTTTAAATATTTTAAAAATCAGTGATTAATGCATAAAGTTTAATTTGTTGTATGATATAAAAGCAATACAATAAAACCGCTGGTTAAAAATATATTTTTAAGTTTTTAAATTTTAAGGATAATGTAAAGATTTTTCTAAATATAATAGTTTATATATCGTAAGTTTAACCATTAATCACGTTTAAAAAATCACATAAAATTATAAATTTTGGATAACATGATTTATCTATAGCGATACCAAAAAAGTTTAATTATAAATTTATTTTTGTTGTTATAATTAAAATACCTAGATTGTTTAAATTTAAGTAAATAAGTTTTAATAGTCCTATAATAAAACCTAGCCAAAAATTTGTTACAAAATAACTAGTTGATCATTTTAAATATTTAGTTTTTATTGATAATTGCGGGGTGCATACATTGATTCACTGTCAATCATCACTTAAAAATCGCTATTAAAGAGATGTAATAAATAAAAAGAAACGCGACTAATATTTATATTCTATATGAATTTATTGCGTAATAACCTTTTTTTATGTTACACGACAGGCACTGTTAGAATTTTAGTACTAGACTGACTAAGTATTTGTGAAAAATATTTTTTAACGATTTTTTAATTAAGAAATAAATGTAGTTGAACTTTTTATTCTATTAAAAGGTCTTTGACAGACGGGAACGAACGTCATTGAAATTTTAAAAGTTCTAACCAACAAATACTGAATGGAATATTACAAAATATCAGTGGTCTGAATGAAAAATTTTGCATAGAATCTAATACAAATATTAAACATTGCTGAAAGCATTAATATATCGTAAAATATAATGTGGATTTTGTTTTATATATGTATACCCTTATATATTTATGATTTACGATTGTGGGTTTTTTATAATAAATTCCATATGCGTATTCGTTTTTGTTTTTTTTTTCCAGAAATTTATGTACGCTTTTCCGAATAATTTAACATTCTAAAAAGCGAAATTTTTTACTAATTTTTTTGAGTTATTAAAAGATTTTAAAATTATAATTTACAAAAAACATACAAAAATCTAATGAGGTGATATTTAGTGTCTAAACCACTACTAGTAATCTTTAATAAAATCACATTAAAAAACCTTTAATGCATATAAGTCTTAAACATCTCAAAACTGAGTTAGGGTAAACAGTGTTTCTCTATGTTCAGGTTGTGAAGGCAAACTTCTCCATACAAAAGATAAAAATTATAAAAAAAAAGAAATTTACCTTAAGTGAGCTGCAAAATATTTTAGATTCAAAAGGTTTTTCAGGAGATTTAATGTTTGGACCTTTAACAAGATTTAAATTCAGATTGTTTTTTTCACTTAAATAACTTTCAAAGTTGGAAAATAACTTCATTTCAATAAAAGGTGTCTAAAATATTTTTAAGTAGTTTATTAAGACTATAGTCACTGGCATAAACTATAGTCGGCATTTTAGTTGTAAGCCCATTAATTAAACATACATAGATTGTCCATTAATTTTCATTTTATATAGATGTTTTTATTATCTCTATTGTTCGTAATTTTTTTTTTACTTCTTATCGTTTTTATAAAGAAAAAATTTTATTTGGTTTGCTGGGCGCAAAAACTCATAAATAGTTGAGGTTTAAAATAAGGTTCGAAATTAGTTTTTTGCCCATTATTTAATATTTAATTTGTTTATTGTGTGCTTTGTTGTATATGATTTTGTATTGCATGATTTGTTCCATTTTTAATTTATATTAAAAGTCACTAATAGAGTAGATTTAATTATTTAACAAGACAGTTTAATACATATATCTAGTAACTGCACCTTTTAAAAAATACTATTAGTACCATATACCCAACAAAACATAATATGTTTTAAGGTTACTTATAAACGCAATAACAAATGCATTTTCATATCAAAGCAAATGTGGTTATTAATACAGATTACTAGAAAACAAATGAGTTATATACAAATTTAAACGTATTGCAGTAAAAATACTACGTTTTACCTATACTACATTTTTTTATTTGTGTTTGGAGTTTCTGCCACCAATAAACACTGTAATAACAAAATATTTAAGAAAAATTATACGATTTAAATATTTAATTTTGATTTTTGCGTTTGTATAAATATCTATCAATAGAAAATACTTTAATATAAAGCTTTTTAGTTTGTTGCAAGATCACGTCGTGGATATTAATAATAAAAGCAACTTTCTGTAAACTAAAAATAAAAAAATCAAGTTGTAATTTGCAGTGATAATTTAATTTTGAGGTAAGTTTTTTTTAATTTACAAACGTCTCCGACCTTTCTACAAAAATCACATTGTTTTTTAAATAAAATATTTAAAAGTGCAACTTTTTAAAGTCTTTGTGATTTAATCATGGCATAAAAATATTTATTTTTATTTTATTTTTAAAAACACTTTTACCTTGATATATATGTATTTATAATCGAATTAGATTTTAAACACTAACATCAATTTATTATAATAAATAATAATAAAAAAATTAAAACAAATAAATAAATAAAATGGCGTGACACTATATAAATTACATTACATGTAATGTAATATCTATAGTAACACTGGCAATATGAGGTAACGCTATAAACGGTATAAACTCATGCTGCCAACACACAACCAGCATCTTATTATTATCGGGCAATTACAACCTATAATACTCCACACTGGCAAATTTAACTCGAGACTTTGTCGGGGTTACTGATGTTACTCTATGTTTAGGTATTTAAGCTTTCTTTCTCACATCAAGAAAAAATAAATGTAAAAAAAAAATTATTTGGCAACTTTGGCACATTTTTTTTTATGTGCCAATTTTTGGCACATAAAATGTGCCATTTCAATTGGCACATAATTTGTGCCAATATTTTGTGCCATTTTTTGGCACATTTTGTTTGGAACATTTTTTGTGCCAATATTTTGTGCCATTTTTTAGCACATTTTGTTTGGCACATTTTTTGGCACATGTGCCAAACGAACCCGCAAGCCCGTCTCTAGTTTTCGGTTATATGCCAGTAACTTTTTTTATTCCAAAATACGTAACTGCGATTGGTTAAAATTTGACGAAAACGCTTGAATGACTTCCCTCGCTTCTCGTGGAAATGAATTTTATTTTGATTCTACTAATGTTTTGGTTTATTTTTGTGCTACTGACTATGCTATAAAGAATTTAAAAACAAAGAATTGCAGTTGCACATATTTGTAATATAGAATAATGTTTTGATTTTTTATAGCTACATTTACCTATTCAGCTATTAGCACCATTTAACTAGACCACTTACTGACTTACAGCTTAAACGTTGTCAGGTTTTTAACATACAACAGTCTGACACTGACCATACGTACAAACATATCCTATCACCTACTGACAGTGACAGAAAGACACTACAGACAAGACAGAGTCAGACAGTACGCACTGGCACTGACACAGTCTGACAGTTGACCACAACCTTCTAATTTTAGTGGAAATTTATTCTAATTTTGAAATATATATATTAAGGTTTGAATTTATATACATTTGATATTATAGACTGCATGGATTGCATGCGTTAAATGAAAGGCATTTTTTTGCTAACTAGTGTATTTAAATGGTCATAGTTGTGGAAATAGAGCAGTTTTTGATGTAACTGTTGCATACAAGCATATAAAAGATATGCACATTCATGCATACCAACAAACCAAGAGTTTTTATTCTATGGAATAATTTATGTTTTTTGTAATTCTTGTAAAACATCAGATTAATGAATTAAATGTTTGTAAAATCTTTTCCTAATGCTATCACTAGCTGACTAGACAGCTAGATGTAACTAATACGCTTGGGCAATTAAAAAAATAATGTCTTGCAGAAATTTATACACAACAAAAGTGTTTGCATGCAGTGACACCTTACTTAACTATTAGATCAACTGCATAGTAGTGGCAAAATACCTTATGTCAAAAAAAATATCGTAGAACTATAAACATTTAGTATTGCAAGGGTATATAAGTTTATTGGCTAAATATTTTATTTTTGGTAGTTTGTTGGGGTAACCAGACACTTCGGCCCCCGGACACTTCGGCCCCCGGACACTTCGGCCCCCGGACACTTCGGCCCCCGGACACTTCGGCCCCCGGACACTTCGGCCCCCGGACACTTCGGCCCCCGGACACTTCGGCCAAAATTTTTTTTTCAAGACAGCGGGGATTTGGCATTTTAATTACCGCAATAAATTTTATTTTCGCGTAGTTATATACAGTTTTTTAGACAGTATTTGAAACAAAATAGGCAGTAAATTAATATTTTTTTTTAATAATAATGTGCAAGAACATGTTATCTTTCTTTTGCCGTGTCAATTTTTTAATTTTACAAACTAAAACCTATAAAAAACTAATTTTGAAAGCGCGCGCTTTCAGGTGACGGAGGACAATGCATAATGATATCTCGTATTTTGCCAAATAGTGCTGCCTTTCTAAACAATATTTGAAGAAAATAGAGCGTTAATTTTTTACACTGAGGATTATGCATAAATATGTTATCTTTCTTTTCCCGTGTCAATTTTTTAATTTTACTAACTAAAACCTATAAAAAACTTATTTTGAAAGCGCGCGCTTTTAGGTGACACAAGACGATGATGCATTATGATATCACGTGTTTTGCGAAATAGGGCCGTCTTTCTAAACGATATTTGAAGAAAATAGATCATTTTTTACACTGAGGAATGTGCATAAATATGTTATTAGTTATTGCTGGGGTTAATGTATATAAATTTATTTACTAAAACACAAAGAATAAAACGTTTAAAGAGTTGCCAAAAGATTTGTCCTGCAAAAAAACGGCGGGGAGTCGGCGATGAAATTCCCGTGTATAAAGTCAGCGTAAGACCATATTTTACCGATATTCAAAATAAAATTTTACATAAAATACAGTATATATAAAAGTTTTTATTGGTTGTTACGTTAATGACATATGTTGGTTTTTGGAATATTTATTTTTTTAAAGATTTTTGTTTCAATAACCTTTTTTAAAACGAAAGAAAGATGGGTGCTTTTGCCCTGCAAAATTTTATGACTAACATATGTCATTAACATAACAACCAATAAAAACTTTTATATATACTTTACTTTATGCAAAATTTTATTTTGAATATCGGTAAAATATGGTCTTACGCTGACTTTATACACGGGAATTTCATTGCCGACTAATGATCTATTTTCTTTAATTAATGATCTATTTTCTTTAAATATCGTTTAGAATGACGGCCCTATTTCGCAAAACACGTGATATCATAATGCATCATCGTCTTGTGTCACCTAAAAGCGTGCGCTTTCAAAATAAGTTTTTTATAGGTTTTAGTTTGTAAAATTAAAAAATTGACACGGGAGAAGAAAGATAACATATTTATGCATAATCCTCAGTGTAACAAATAAAAAATTAACGCTCTATTTTCTTCAAATATTGTTTGGAAAGGCGGCACGTTTTGGCAAAATACGAGATATCATTATGCATTGTCCTCCGTCACCTAAAAGCGCGCGCTTTCAAAATTAGTTTTTTATAGGTTTTAGTTTGTAAAATTAAAAAATTGACACGGCAAAAGAAAGATAACATGTTCTTGCACATTATTATTAAAAAAAAATATTAATTTACTGCTTATTTTGTTTCAAATACTGTCTAAAAAACTGTATATAACTACGCGAAAATAAAATTTATCGCGGTAATTAAAATGCATAATCCCCGCTGTTTTGAAAAAAAAATTTTGGCCGAAGTGTCCGGGGGCCGAAGTGTCTGGCATTCGTTTGTTGGAATATATGAACTCATGGCAATTTAATATTATTGATGTTAAAAATCTGTATTAGCAACACATATATAATATACTCAATGTTAGAATAAATATCCTAAAAGAAGTTTTGTAACATATGTTTGTATTTGTTTAGAATTAAGAATAGGGTTTAGGAAACATAGCAATATGGGTAAAATTAATCCTAAAAAAATGAAAGTTGCTGAGCTAAAGGCAGAATTGGAATCAAGAGAAATTTCAATTGAAAGGGGAATGAAGAAAGCAGATTTAGTAGGACTACTCATATCTGCATTGGATAGTAGGTTTTCGTATTTAATTAAGTCTGAAATATTTTAAACTAAAACTGAACATTGTAATAACAAGATTTTTTTTAAATTTGGTTTATATTTCTCAAGTATATATATTCTACTTTTCATTTAATATTTTGTATAAATATATACCAAACTTAAAAAAAACTGTGATTTTAGCCGAGTTTAGTTCTGGCCCAGATACTGCTGACGAATCATTGGTTAGTGAAATCGCGGATGATTTAAACACAACCGCACCAAGTGAAGGATATGAAACTGCAAAAGACGACACCATTAACAGTTATAAAGAGACTGAGGTAAGGGTTAAATATATGTATATATATTAAAAAAAAATTTAAATTTTGTTAAAAAAAATATGATATTACAATTTTTTAAGGTTGTTTTATTTTTGATTAGATTGGCAGTGAGTCTTTGGAGGAAGTTACTCAAGAAAATGAACCAAAAGGTAATTTTTAGTTGGGTTTAATAAGTTATTTAATAAATTAGACTTTCTTTAATCTACAAATGAAAAAGTTTTTAGGTTTGTTTTAATTTGCATTTTATAATGGAACTTACAAGAACTTTTTTGTTTATATTATATATACGTATGTGTATATATATTTATATGTGTTTAAAAATTTTATTAAAATAATTATATTTTTATTATTGAATTTTGTAGAATGATTAAATAAGAAGGTCAATTAAATCTGAGATAATTTTATTTGACAGATAAAGAGATAGTTGAAAATTTACCTGAGGAGCCTTCCGATATTAAACAAAATATTCCTGATTCTTGTGTTGAACAAGAAGCTGTACCTGAAATAGCTGATAGTGCAGCTAAACCCTCTGATCAACAAGATGTGGTCGACGATGAAAAAATAATGAATATTGAACAACCAAATGAGGAGGTTAATATCAGTTTAAGATTTTGTTAAATTTTTATTAGTTTATGTTGATTTGATTGTTAGAGGTTTAACCATTTCGTTATCAGTTCACCTATTTTCGTTTTGGATAAAGATTAAATAACAGTTTATATATAATTATAAATAGGACTGGCTAATTTTTTTTTTCTTGAAAGATTGATACAATCATTGTATTTTTGGTTGTAAAAAACATTATTAGAAAAACGGTTAGTCTTTTGTATGGTGTATGTCACTATAGATACTGGCCAATAGCAAATGACTGTTTATTAAAAAATTCCAACTTCTGGCATTGTACCTATTCACATTCTCCTTAATTTTTTTTAATAAAGATAATCGGTCAATTTTAACAGTTAAAAGCACTTTGATCAGTGTCAATGGCTTTACAATTATTTTTTATAAAATGTCATAATTTTTAATGGCATGAAAAAAAATATAACCAGTGCTTTGAACCTCGACTAATTTTCTGCTGAACAAACTTGTATGACTAATCTTATTGTTTTTAGGTAGAAAAACCTGCTGATAAACATGATGATACAACTGAACCAATGCAAGGTAATAAACTACTAGAATTGTAATAATGCATGTTAAATTAAACATTTGTTTTTAAATTAAACAAAAACATCGTTTTACTGAAACTTAGGTCAACATATTTTTTATAAATTAAAGGGAATTAGAATTTTTTAAAAAAAGTTAAATCTAAAGTGGATTATTCAAGTTTTAAAAAATAAATGATTTTCTGGTATGTTTATTTACATTAAATAATGTCCATTACGCTAAATGGTTTTTCCATGATATGACAGTTATCTGTTTTGTTCTAGTTCAAATCTTTTTAATTAACTTCGTCAATAAGTTTAAAATACAAATGCTGTTTATATATTTTTGTATAAAATATTGATAGTTGAGCAAACTGAAACAAAAGAAATTGAAGAAGATCAAACAGCAAAGGAAAGTTCTGTAACTGATTTGGAGCAGCCTACACCTGAACCTAACACTTCTGTTATAAATGACCACAAGGAAGTTGAAGAAGAAACAACATCAGCAATGCAAGATGTTGCTGAGAAAATACCACAAACAGAAGATGAAACACAAGTAAACAATGAGGAAACTTCTAAAAACCAAGATAATACTGCCGAAAATAAAGAGGATTCTGCAACAAAATTCTCAGGTTTTTAAATAACGTTTATATATATTATATATATTTTTTTAAAAGTATTTTTATGGTTAATATTTACTAAATTTAAATATGCCTACATCAAAATAAGAACTCTTAAAATTTTTAGAAGACATTGAATCAGAAAAAAATGAAAATTCTCGCAAACGAAGATTTGATGATGCTAATGAAAAGAAAAGTCGTTATGAAGACAGGTGAGTGGACCATCAGAAATGACCAAAAAAAATATTTTATTTATTTAGACTTGATAGTCATTTCTACTTTGTAGTTTAATTTAATAAGAATTCAACCAAAAGCACTTAAAAACAGAATTTTGTTATTCATAAATAATGTTAAAGCTTAAATACACCAATGGTGAAACGAATTTAAACCATGCAGAAAACAATATATATAATTTCACAATAAACTTTTAAAAGCTTTTAAATTTATAACTAAATTTTATCAATTTTAACATTTGTGTTGTTAAGGACTAAATTAATTTGACTTTAACGTCTTTTTAGATACGTTCCACCACCAGAAGAGCCAGTGGAGGAATTTGATGAAAGTTTAGTTGTTCTTGATGTATATGACAGCGATCTTAACATGAAGGTATAATATATAACTTATTTACCTACTTAAGTTATGGTGTAGAGTAGATCCAATCGTATAATTTTTTTTATTTTTGATGTAATTTATAATTTTGTTTAAAAAATTTATTATTTTAGCATAAAAAATACTTTTTTTAATTTGTTCCTACAATTCTCTATTGCACACCTTCATTGTCTACATTTATCTTTGGTGTGGAAATGTCAACTTCATAGCCTAAACATAGATTAACATAAGTTTCCCAGACCCAATTTTAAGATGACTTTGTCAGTTTGGAATAGTATAGATTGTATTATTTGATATTTATGCTTGATTGGTTTTTGGTTTGGTAGGATTTTATACTGTTTATAGAGCCTACTTAACAGGCGCTACAGCATAAAATCAAGACCTCGTGTAGTAAAATAAGTGTTCTAACCACTACACTACCCTGCCATTAAAACCAAGATAGTATTTTTTATATTAAACATGGTATTTTCCTTTATTACAGTTGCATCGCGATCGCTTGACTGCTCAAACGTTGACCCTGGAAGGTTTTGCTTACTTGTGGGGTGGCGCCCGGGCAACTTACGGAATTAAAGAAGGAGCTGTTTGCTTTGAATGTAAAGTAAGTTAAAAATTTAAATGTAATATTGATGAGTGATCATAAATTGTTAATTTTTGAAGGTAATTAGCAATGATAAGTGTCCTAAATCGGCAGATCTGTAATATGTAACAATTAGATATTGGGCCACAAATGATCATGCAAATGTTTGTGTTTATAAAATAATATGTAACAAAATCACTTAGAGCCATTTTTTTTGCTAATAAAAATTCTTCTTGCCTTTTTAATTTATACTAAATGTTACAGTTAAATATTTTAACAAGCATGTAAACAAGTTTTTAACAAAAAGGGTCAATCTTTTAGTAATTTAGTGACAATAAAGTTACTGATTTTTTCATGTGATCACAATCCCAAAGAAAATTAATTATTACAATTACAAGCTGATTTTAAGTATAAAAAACAGAGATTGGCACATTTTTTAATATTTAATTTACTAATTAAATTTACAATTGCATTTAGATAAGCGGTAACTAAATTTATTTATTGATTTAGTGAGATGTTTTTAAAAATTTGAGATTATTAAATAATTTTAAGTTAAAAAAATAATATTTTCAGTTAGTTGAAGACCATTCTGTACGACACCTTCCTTCAACAGAAACAAATCGTCACATGATCAGACTCGGTTGGTCGACCAATGACACGTCGCTAATGTTGGGTGAAAGTAATTTGTCTTACGGTATATGTAGAAGCGGGAAAGCAGTGACTAATGCAACTAGTACTGATTTTGGTGAGGTCATAAATGAAGGAGATGTGATTGGGTGTTATTTGGTAAGTCTTTACATGTTACATTGCTGTAAAGTATACCTTTTTAGGTGTAAACTATTGGTTTTATACATTACCTTAATAATGAAAAACATATTGGTTTAAAAATTTTTTTAAATATATAAAACAAAAAAACATGATCTATGTATAATTTAGCATAGAGGATGATATATATACATTTCTATAAGTATGTACTATAAATGTATGTATATCTGTCAATGCACACGCTTAAAAATAAAAAAGGTTGCTATGTGCAGGTAGATTAGTTGTAATTTCTATTTAAGTACAGCAATTAAAATGGATTTATAATGCATAATGGAGTGGTCTTTTAAAAATAATTAAAATTCTAATTCAATTTAAGGACTTCACTGATCAAGAAAAGTTCAAGATTTCTTACACAAAAAATGGAGTCTTACTCGGAACAGCATTTCACGAGGAAAAAGAAAAGTTAGAGGGAAAAGCATTGTTTCCACATGTATCATGTAGAAACATGACGGTCGAGTTTAACTTTGGCTTAAAGGTAGATATCCAATTTTTTTATTATTTTTTAACTTTTTTGGTAGGGATTTTGTTTATAGTGTTTATGAAATTAGTTTTATGTAAAATGTATCAAATTGACTTCCATTCTTTGATTTAAACATATTACACAACTCATTTTAAGTAAATGCCCTTGTTTAACCCGCATAACTGATGTACTAAAGTAATCAAACTTTGTGTCTAATAATTATTTAGGAAAACGGGTACAGATGGTATTTTTTCGAAGTAACATAATTAAAACACTATATGCACAAAAAATATTTGATGTAAAATTTAAATTAAAAAAGTTATGGCAAACTTTATTAAAAACGACCACTAATTACCTCCATTGACTTTATTTAAATTTTAGGAATCGATATTAAATTAATTCTTACATGTACCTAATTTTTACACACCTATTTAGTACACTAAAATTTAGTATACTAAACCTATTTAGTACACTAAATAGATATTAAAAAAAACTTAAATAATAAATAACAGGAAGAACCATTTTTCCCCCATCCTGAAGAATTCAATAAATTTTGTTATCTGTCTACTATTCCACATGAAGTAAGAGTGAAAGGAGCAGAAAGGCCTAAATGCAGAAAGGAATGTGAGGTAAATATTTAATCACATTTTTTTTTATAATTAATGTATTTCAATATTTTAACTTAATTCTACTAACAGAAACTGATTGTTTAAGTTTATAAACTGTGCATATGCTGATTTTTTGCTAAAAAAGTTATTTACTTCTATAAATAAGAGATTATTCAACTATAGAAACCATTGTTCCTATATGAAATTGTTGAATTGTTATTTTTCATTAATTGCAACATATTTACTTACATCTATAAAAATTTTACCTTGACACTGATGTTTTTAATTAAATTAATTTAATTAATGCGACATAATGGGGCACAAAAATGACCTTTATCACAAACCTAAAAGTCTATATATAATAAAGCTTAGGATATATACATGGTTTACCATGCCCTTGTATAGGGATACATATATATATATATACAGATATATACATATACATGTTTGTATGCTTGATTTAAAAGCATTGACCATAAAAAAACCTTGCATTTGTGGTTTATCACAGAGAAATATCAGTTGCAAGTTGCAAACATTTCAAGATAATAAAAATGCATCCTATTGGGTAGTGGTAGGCATTTGACTAGTAGAACCAAGTACTTTAGAACTTGAGTAACAAGCAACATTTTTGATTTAAGGTTATTATGTTGTGTGGACTACCTGGTGCAGGAAAAACCTTCTGGGCAAACAAGCATGTAAAAGAAAATCCAAATAAAAAATATCAAGTTTTGGGAATCCACGATCTTCTAACTAGAATGAAGGCAAGTGTAATTTTTTGTTTAAATTAATGATAGTAATAAAAATGTTTTGGTTTTATATGAAGTTGGATATTAGGATATTGTCAGCTGGAATTTAAATCGGTTAAAATTTAAATGTTATTCTAAATCGAATTATAAAATATCAGATAAAAAGCTTTATAAAAAATGGAAATTTTGCAAATGGCCTAAATTTTAGGAGATTTATTTATTCA
Organism: Corella eumyota; assembly: GCF_963082875.1. Lineage (NCBI taxonomy): Eukaryota > Metazoa > Chordata > Ascidiacea > Phlebobranchia > Corellidae > Corella > Corella eumyota. The sequence continues at coordinate 9,617,219 of NC_137494.1, read as the reverse complement.
ATTTCATGGAATATTATTAACAATCTTAACAAAGATAAAAAAAAATGTTTATTTATATTAATCATAGTTAGTAAACAACTTCTAAATTTTAATAAAATGGTTAAATAGCAAAGAGAAATGTGGTAGAACAAATAAGTTAATTACTATTTTGTTTAAACATTACATTAAATAGTCACACTTACATTTTTTTAAAAAAGCAGACAGTTTAATATTTACGATGGATTTCATTACAAAAGAATATTCAAACTTTTTACATCGATTTATTTTGTAGGTTACAGGATTAGATGAAGAAGGAAGAACACCAGAGAGTTTAATGCAACATGCTAGCAATTGTCTCAACAGACTCTTTCAAGTTTCCAGCAGAAAGAATAGGAACTTTATTTTCGATCAGGTAAAATTAGTTTTTCGAATTTCATTAACCAAAAATTTTTGTCACAGTTTCCGAATTTGAAAAAAGCAGCTGCTTTGAGAACAATTAAAGATATTATTGTCTTAGGAAAAGAGACCTTATGTTATATCATTTATATTATTTGGAATATAAAATGTCCATTGTAAGAAATTTTTTTTAATGGAAATAATTACACATAAATGTTGCTTATAAGCCACAGAAATGCTTTGTTAATACCAAAGAAAATTTTTTACTATATTTTAAATATTTTTTTAACTAATATATTTTAAATTAAATTTGTGACTGCATAAAAATATGTTTTTCTGTAATCAAAGTAACAACACTTGTCCAAAAAGCAATATGCAGTCTAGTAAATTGTATGTATATATCTAAAAAATATTTAAAAGATATTCATTTGTTTAAAACATACAAAATATTCAGTTCGTTTTCTATGATTAACTACTTTTTTTTAAATATTATTTTTTTACTTCATGATTTTAATTAAATTACAAGTTTTTTTGATTTAACAAAAGAATGTGTTTATATCTGTGTAAAGTTAATAAAATTAAGTAAGTTTTTTATTCAAACTATTTTTAATTGTTATTTATATTTGTAAATTTTTTTTTAATAATTTTGTTACCAAGTTATTTGGGTGTTTTGAATTCTTAAGAAATAATTTTCCTACAATTTTGGGTTCAATCAAAAGAACAATATTTTTCTAAAAATAGTTGGGGTAGGAAGGAAGGGCATTTATATCCACATTTTATTGTGTTGGTATTTATTTTAAATATTTTTGTACAACACTTTATGTCATGGCGGCCATTTTGTTGCCAGACCATATATATATAAACCTAAAAGTTAAATTAAAGGTCTGCAAATAAAAGTGTTGTTAATTGTGTTTTACTTGATGACGTTTATTTTCACAGATTACAAGGTAAGTAAATCCTTTTTTTTATATATATTATTAAAGTGTAGGTGTGGTGTTGCCATTCTTAAACAAATACCAGCCATTCATAATGTCTTGTTTTATTTCTCTTTCATATTACTCTGCCATCTTAATGAAACCACCACTACCTATGTGCAATTAGACAAACGTGTTTGCCTCTGCGCAAAGGCGCAAATTGCGTGCATTTGAGGGTTACCAGCGCAAGGCAGTTGTAGTTGTGCCTGCTGACGAGGAATTTAGGATCAGGTTGGAAAAACACATTAAAGATGAACAAAAAGAAATACCTGATATGGCCGTTTATGAAATGAAAGGTATTTTGTTCAGAGCCACTTTCACAGTCCTGGTCTGGGTTCATTTACTCACCAACAAACAAAAAACTGGGACTTTATGTGGTTCTTGTAGCAATACAAGACTAAGAGTGGGCAGAAAATAAAAAAGATTTATTTAATTCGTGAAAAAATCCAAATTTTAGCATTTACTGCCCACTTGTCCTGCAACGGAACATAAGTGTTAACTAAAAAAAATTTTATTGCAGCAAACTTTACAATGCCTGAGGAAGGTGATTTGTTTGACGAGGTGATTTTTGCTGAACTACCCAAGGATGAAGCGAGCAAATTAATCGAGCAATATCGAGATGAAGCAAAGAAAAAGGGTCCACCACCAGAAAAAAGATTTAGAGGTTATGCTAATTCTAGTTTTTAGTTTTTAATTTTGTTTATTGTTATTGATAATTGTAAAGGATTTGATTCTGAATATGAATTAAACTGCAAGTTTAGTTAAAGTTTGTTAAAGTAAAAAATACATAATCACAAAATAAATATTAATTGAGAATATATTGCAAAAACTAGAAAATATTTCTTGTTTGTCATTAAGTTTACCCATTTTAAAAAAAAAATTTTTTATTCTTTAAACTGTGTTTAATTAGGCAAATTAGTAGAATTTTATTTTCTCTTAATAAAAAATATATTTCTTTGGCATTTAGGAAAATTTAATTTAAATTCTACTATGTTAAAATTTAAGGTGGGTTTGATGACCAACAAGGAAGTTGGAATAATCGTGGAGGAATGATGCAGAGACCTCAATTTCGGGGAGGTAACAGGGGTGGTTACAACAACTTTGGAGGGGGAAACAGGGGAGGGGGTGGATTTGGAGGTGGTAACAGAAGGAATCAGGGCAGCGGGTGGAATAATAATAATAGAGGAGGAGGAGGAGGAGGAGGTGAGTAACTAAACAACATCCTTACTTTTATTTATTAGTAAAAATTTTTTTTTTTCATTTTATGTTAATGTTTAAATTTTTTGTGTTTTTACTGCTAAATGGTGATGCAGAAATGTGTTTTTTGTTTGAGCAAATCTTGTGGCAACAGTGCAGCTCAAACCCAAAAATTTTTCATGTTATAAAGTATCATATTTATGTAATGGAGCTTAGTGGATGATATATATATAAACATATATTTAGGTATGTCTGTTTAATTTAAGAGTACTAAAATAAAAAAGAACGCTGTTTGTGGTGCACAGGAAAATAACAACTGGCTTATATTACTAATTGTCAAAACTTCTTTAAAAAACACAATATTCTGTAGGTGGAAATTGGAATCGAGGATATGGGAACCGAACAGAAAACTCTGGAGAAAATAGAGGTGGTATGAATCGAAATAACAGAGGAGGATTAAACAATAAAAACTATGACAGAAATATGGGCAATAACTACAAGTCAGTTTATATTGTTATAGTAATGGGAAATCTATATTTAAATCCTTGTGTTATAGTTTGATAAAAATTATGATTAAATTTGTATTTTAATTTTTTTTTGTTTTAGCAATCGAAATCAAAATCAGGGTAGACAACAACAGAACAATAGACAACAAAACTATGGCCAGAACAGAAACCAAGGCCAAAGACAGCAGGTAAGATTTTTCTCGCAAAAAATGCTACTTTAAATTAATAGCTTTTTAACACACTTAACTCTTTTTTTTTTAACACACCTAACCTTAACATTTAAGGTTTATGAAAATGTAAGGCCAACAGCGTGGTGTAGTTGGCAGAACACTTTTTTTTCTTACATGCGGTCCAGTGTTTGATTCCTGCTGCATTCAGGAGTAAGGCACTGTATACGATATAAACTTCTGCTAAGCAAACACTTATTTAGCAGTGTATATTTATTGGGCAATTTTTATCAATAATATCCTTAACTGCCAAAAGCAACATGAGACTTGGTAGGGTTAATTGATGTTACTCAATGTTTAGGTCATGAAGTTGCCCTTTTCACATCAAGAATAATTAAAAATTGAAAAAAAATTAGTAGTAGTAAACTATTTAGTGTATAATTTATATTTGCAAGTTTCTTTAATACATACCTATTAGGCGTCAAGTTACAACTACCATCAAGCCTACCAGCAACAAACTGCACAGCTATCTGCACAAGCTAATACTCAACGTCAGCAGCAGCAGCAGCAACAACAACAGCAGCAAGTGCAGGCACAGCAAACCTTACAACAACAGACAACCCAACAACATCAGCAAACTCAGCAAGCATATCAACAACAAGCCTACAATGCCCAAGCAGGACAGGTATACTTTATTGTTTTTCTAATTTTAAGATGTTTTTTTCATTAAAAAAATTTTTAATTTGTGTAAACTTTATTTTGTTTCTTTAGCAATCAAACCATATGACAAATTGAAAAAATTATGGAAATTTGTTGTCAATAAAATTTTCAATAAAATTTAGTAAGATGGTTGCAAAAGCAACCTGGTAGAGTTAAGTTTTGCAAGTTTACCAGATTTGTATATTTTACACAAATTAGAAATCCATATGATGTAACTGAATGTTTAGTCCTGTGTTTAGATTTGTATATCATGTAAAATAATAAGTAAATCACTTTTAACGCAATTCTTTTCTAAATTTTTTTCATTATTTATTTTAGCCGGATTATACTCAACAATGGGCGCAATATTACCAGCAACAAGCAGCTCAACAGCAACAACAAGCCGCGGTAGCTGCTGCCACTGCTGCACAATACCAAAATTACTATGCCAGTTACCAGCAAGCATATGGATCTAATCCTTCGGGGGCTAACGGTGCACCACCGCAGTAAAACTTTTTTGAATACACGGCCTTGTACGAAAATGGCTGCATTGCGTTTTTTTTTATAAATAGCGAGAACTGCGCCTAAAAAACTTGTTTTGTATTAAAGAATTCAAATGTGTATCGTGATTTCGTAGACAGTTTAACAATACAATCTAATTGAATTTTTTTACAATAAAATTTGTTAATTAGTTGCATTGTACGTACCAACGTCTTATACTGTCACATACATAAATGATTAGAACACTTAAAATTGTATTTTTAAAAGTTAAAACTCAAGATCATAGTAAACCGTAAATGCATTTTTAGAAATATTCATTTGTTTTTATCACTCGCCAGTTCAGGCAACGACCCTTACATTACGTCAGGTTAAGGGCTTTAACAAAACTTGAACGATACTTTTTTGGCTTAATTGATTTTTTATAAATTTAGGGCTGAACAAATATTTTTTAATAAAAATGCTGTTTTTATAAAATATTACTATAAACTTTTTATCATTTTTAAATTGTGCAAAAAAATTGTTTGACAACACTGAAATCGGAAAGTTTTATTTTCTCGTAAATCTTCAAATAAAGAAAACGGAAATGAACCCGAATGAAGTTATTAAGTACCAATAGGCTGATAGGCCAACCCGACTTAGTTTGTTTCTAATTAAACGAAACCAACCTTTTTAAATGTAACTTATTTATGTTAAATGGTAAATTATGGTGGATAAATTCAAGCTTGTTTTAAAACTCTAAAAAATTACCGCGATCAGTCAGTCGGTTCGAAATTTAGTCAGATTGTTATAGAATAAACTGCATATTTATCTAAAAACTTTTTACATTATAGCTTGTTTTAATCAATTTTAACGCGTTATTAGACTTTTTAATTTTTAATATATTACGAAAAGAAAGACGATAATAAACTCCTATAATTAATGTTTTAAAGTCTGTCAGTCGGTAACTGTAAGTGGATATTTAAAAAGAAAATTTATGCTTCTTCACTTTTAGAATTTATTTAAATTAGTCTAAGTTTTAAATAAACTTAAATTATAAATCTAAAAATGTGGACTGTTGAAGGGTCTAGTTAGATTAATATATATCCTAATTTAAAAGAAATGCAAAAGAACAAATCAACTTTGTAAAAAATGAAATTAGCTCATACTCTTAGTCTGTTAGGTATAAATTAGTTAGGGTTAGGTTTAAAATTTAACAATCTTTTTATGCTCTAAACAGCAGTATTTTTTATTAGTGTGAGTTTTAACTTAAATTGCCATAGTTAATTCAGGAAGTTATTTAGCCTGGATTACCTACAAATTGCGTAATTAAATGGCATCTTGCTAGTTTAGACTAGTTACCTTTTAAATATTTTTTTTTTCTAAATCTTTATTTTCATTCTTAGGTTTTTTACTAGCCTAAGTTTTTTTTTTTTTAAATAAGTTACCTAACTAATGATCGTTTTTTTGGTTAATTAGGATTTATTAGAATTGACTATGTTTAACTAAAAGTAAAATCTTAGTGGATGTTTTATTGATTTATAAAATTATAATCATTAGCAAGAATGGATAAGGATAATAATCAATCAGGATTTTCGTCTTTCGCTGAAAGGTTTGTTGTTATTAATTTAGTGTTACAAGTTTTGGTAAATTACATATTATCCTTTATGTATAATTTTGTTATGGATTGATATGCCTTTTTAATTTAACAGCCGGTTTAGTAAGGAGTAGGTAAACTGGTAAACTAAGTGGATCAGTTGGAGTTTACAGTCCCTCCAAAAATTAAGGACAAAAATAAAATAGAAATTTATGAACTGTAATATGGATTAATTATTGCCAATATAGAATAACAATAACTTATTATCAGGTATATAGTGAATTTAAAGTATATATACATATTAAGGGTTAGTGCATAGATTTATTTTAAAACAACACAACTATAGAAGTAATAAGAAAACTGTGAAGTAAAACTGTTCAGCCAAGGATTGTAACTAAAACTAAACCACATTATTAATACAAACTCAAGGTGTTTAGTTTATAGGTATTGTAGGAAAAACTCCTTTAAAGTAATTTACAAGTTTACAGGTATTTTTTCATAAATGGGACATATTTTTTTAAGAATATAAAACTTGTTTTCAGAGGACGGGTCAAAATAGAATTCAATGTCTATTATTTGGTAGAATATTGTTTAGTTGTCTAAACAAGAATAAATTGTGATTTAACATTAATAACCCATTTGGTGTAGAGATAAATTAGTTGTATCTTAGAAACCAAAAAAGGTTAAAAACAAAATTAGTTTTAAATACCTTTTGCACTGCCTCTTCAAGTTATAGCTAAATAATAATTGATTTTTGTAATAGCAAAATTTTGTTCTGATGACAATAAAAAACAATTTTTGCGTAAAATTTTAAACTCTTTTCTATTTTAACTTTTTAAACAAAGTTTTTTGTAACTTGGATAAATTAAACAAAAGTTTTTAACATTAACATTGCATAGAAATATTAAACTGTATGAAATTAAGTTTAATATAGAAAAACAAGATAAATATGTTTTTTTATGCAAGGCTAATGGTTACAAAATACCTTTTAATGCCATTTACTCCAGCTTTTGTATTTGTATTGTTTAGATTGGGAAGTAAGAGAGAAAGAGGAAATAGGGACCATAACAAAGACCACAGGTTGGTAAATTATTAATAAATGTTGCGCTATGTATACTTTATGTTTGTCTACTTAACAGGTATATAATAGAAGCTAGGTTTATTTTTTCTTTTATTTATTAAAATGGCTGATGGATAAAAAAATTGTCTATTTTTTTTATTAATCATGTATTGAAATGTGCTACAAGAGCTAAATACTTACTTACAGACTTGGTAATTTTTGTTTTTTTTATAGTAAGAATAAGCTTTTATTTTCTTGTTTTAGATTAAGTAAAGCTAGTATTGGACAGCCAATTAAAATGGACAAGAATGCGCAAGATGTTATGGATAATTCTAATCTTGGAGGTAATTTCGATTGCAAGCTTTGCACTTTAATTTTGATTTGGATGTATATACTTCTGTTTTTTTTTTTTGCCACCAGAGGTAGTAACAGTGGTTAAGGTCATACCATGACTGTTGTTTATCACTACAGATATTATGTTGTAGTGAAGTCTTAGCATTACTTATCAGTGTTGAATACATATAAAAAAGACAAAATTTGTCTTTTGTGTAATCACACAGTTGTTCTACTTGAATCCAAATAAATATATAAAATAAAAAATTTATTGGTATATATACTGGGGGTGCATTTATTTTTTGCAGATTATTTTATCCACATGTTTGTTAGTAACAAAAATTACTAAAAATTTATTTTTATAAATTTTGTTGTTAAACTGGTGTTCATGTTTAAGAGATACATTTTGTTGTTTATTTTTTTAATGTTACCTTAATTGGATTGTTATAATATAGGTACACCATGTATGGTGATGAAATGTGTAATAGTTCAACGTGATGAGAATGGTTATGGTCTAACAGTTAGTGGTAACAACCCAGTATTTGTGCAATCTGTAAAAGAAGGTATATGTTTTAATTATTTATTGTCTATTAAAAATTTGGTAGGATTTTTTTAATCAAAAGTTTATATATATTTATTTATAAATTTGCACATTTTTTGATAAATTCCTCGAAAATAACATACATTTATATTAAACTATATATACATATATATTTCTGTTTTTATGCATAACTAATAGTTTTATTATATTAATTCTACATATTTATGTGGAAATGTTAGTTTATTTTTTAATAAACCTTTCAATTTAATATTCTTGTTTAAATCTAATTAATTAATATTTTATATAATTTTTTTTAAATTGCCAACTAAATTTAAAACAAACCCAAATTGTTTAAATATTGTATATTTATATATAATGTTAACATAATTTTATTATACGAATATCACATTTATTATGTTGGTGACATAATTGGCATGTTATTTGACTAAAGAAATAAACATATTATAAAAATAAAACTATGATAGTCTTTAATTTTTTATATTAACTCAGATGGTGCCGCTCAAAAGGCTGGAGTTTTACAAGATGACAGAATAATAAAGGTAGACCTTTTTTTTGTTAAACAATAAAATTTGTATGTCGCTTCTTTTATTAAATAACATAATTTAGACTTTAATATATATACATTGATTTTAAAATAAAGCTTTATTCATTTTTATTTTATTTGCTTAAACTTATTTGCCTTAGTTTTATTTCTATTATTAATTTGCTTTAAAATTCATTTTAGTTAGATTGTATTGGTTCAAATTTTGCTCAAAAGTATCTATTAATTTTTAAATTGTTTAAGTGCAACATTAAAACTTTCCCTTAAATATTATTTTAATTTACAGAAAAAATATTAGTGTGAATAGTTTTATATAAATTAATATTAACAGATAATTATTTGTGGTAATTGATTTGATCCGTAATTCCATGCTGGATTTTATAAGGAAATCTATTATTTTGACCTTTAATAAATTATCTAAACAATAGACTCTCAATACAAATATTTATTTACAACAGAGAACAAGACTTTCTGTCTCTGTGAGGTATTATCGATTTGTAAATTATTTATTGGTTCAATTGCCTTGTGTTGATTTCAATATTAGTTTTTACTAAAGAAGCTGTAGACATATATACCTTTATTTGCTTAGAAGTGTAAACAATAATAAGTAAAGTATTTCCATTTTTAATAGTGGTTTGTGATACAGCTTTTCTTGTATGCAGCTATTTTAGGCTTGATTATAATATCAACAGATTGACATACCTTTATCATATGTAATAAAAATTGTTTAAAATGTAGCCTGTACTTGTTAACCAATGGGTATTTTTATTAAATGCTTTGTACTCTAAATTTATAACATCGGTAAATATTATACATAAGTTTGGTTTGTGATACCCACTATTGTTCACCTGTTAAACTATCTTTATGTTAGGAATAGAACTTTTGTCTCATTTATTGTACAATAAGTTTATACTTTAGCAAAATAGTTTAAATAAATAGCCTTTAAACATAAGTTCTGGTTCTCATTATTAAAATTATTTTGTTTATAAAGGTTAATGGTGAGAAGGTAGTAAACTGCAACCATGTTGAAGTTGTAAAAATGATCAAAGGTAAAAAATTTGCAATTTTATTAGTTTAATATTTTGTTTTACCATATTGTGTAGTTTAAAAAACTTTTTACAGTATCATTGAATAAAATTTTAACATTTAACTTTATACTTATAAACAAATGCTCAACAATTTTTTTGGATTTATATATTTTTTAACAAAATTTATTATTCTTTATTCATATTTTTTTAATATTTATTTTCAGAGGGTGTGCTAGTATAAGATGGGGGTTTATTTTGCAAAACTAAAATTTAATTTAAAGATTCTGAATAAAACGACTTAGTTATTTTTAGGGCCTTTAAATATTTTTCTAAAATAATAAAACAATTGTCATTTTTGGTTTATTTTCTTTGCCAAATTCATAAACTTTTTAATCAACCTAAGCATAATACTTAACAGAATCAGGATTAAATGTTGGTTTTGTTTCCTTAATTGATTTAATATATTTTTGTGTATTTAGCGGATAGTTACGTTGCCCTCACTCTTCTCGGCCTTCCAATTTCATCAAATACCAACAGCCCTCAACCTACAAACAGTGAAAACACAACTTCAAACAATAATCAAAATTTTGCTCCTAAGCAGAATAAGGTTTGAATACTGTATTAATTTCTCTGGTTTTAGCAGTTTTAAAAAATTTTTCACACATCTTACAAAAATTAAAAAAAAATGGTAGCCTATTGATTTTATTATGATTTAAAAAAATCAAATAAAGCATTAATTTCATTTAGCAAGCATTTTTTTATTTGTTTATATGTGTTTATAATTTATAACACTTCAATTTTATAAAATTAGAAGCATGCATTTTTTGACCAAAAAGTCGATACAATTAAGAAAATGTTAGAGCAAGAAAAAGATGAAGTGGAGGTATTTAATGTTTTGTGACTATTGTTGTTATTTTACCGTTTTAATTAAATGTTATCTTGCGATTTTTGATTTGTTAAAAGCCTGTTGCAATTAGAAAATCAATTTTTACCAAAATTTTATCAAATTAATTTTCCATGCTGACATTTAGTTGATATTTTGTAAACTAAGTGTTAATTTTAAGGCTTAATGTTTATATAAGATGATTCCTGCCTAATTGCTGGTTTTCTTGAAAGTGTAGACTTGAATTTGTTGTAACCTCTAATTAATTAATTTTATGACGCAATAAGACCACTTATTTTATCTTTTTAGTGTAAACTGCTCACTTTATTATTAAAATTTATTTTATAAACTTTAAATATAAGTTAATTTTATTTTAGTTATGTTCATTTAGACTAACTCTTTAACACATTGTTTTAAGTAGTATTCACTTGATAATGAGCTGTATAAAAATGATATATTATAAGCATAAGGCATTGGCAAAAAAAAACTTTTTTCATTGGTTTAATTTTGTTGCAGAGAATAAAAGAAGAATATGCAAAAAATCCAAGCCAAAAATTGTTGATGGATCTGGGTACTGCTCAGAAGTTAAAACAAGATCTTGAAAAACAACTTTGGAAGGTTTGTCAACTTAAATAAACATATAGATTTACTTAATTTTAGAAATATTGACTAGATTGTTAATTTTTAAAATATGATCTGTGATATTTTACTGGGCTCCTATAAAGTATACTGAATCAAACCCTAACACATTTGGAATCTATTTAATCATTATTATTTTAAATATTGTTAAAATAAATTAAAATGCCCCCCCCCCCTTTATTTTTGTGTTAAACCGAGTTGAATTTTGTTAGGGTTAACTGTTTGTAACTAATTTAGTAAGGTTTCTTTTGTAGTTGTTTTAAATATATCTAACAGGTATTAACAGGAAAGTGGTAAATAATTTTTGTTAAATAGAAAAAGGTATTTTTGATGAATAATAAATTAATGTTGATAAAAATACTTTTTCAAGCAAAATGCCATTTAATTTATTGGGTATAATTTCATCCTTTGTTGATAAATAAATAAATGTTAGTCATATTTACTTTAAATCAAATTGGTCTTAGTTTAAAAACAATATGTCAATTTTTTTTCATAAAATTTCTGCTGCTAGTTGGAGCAAGTTAGCATTTTAAAATTAAAATGTTAATTTGACCACTGTGAGTGCTAAAGAGTTACAAAACAGAAAAGTTTTAAAAAAGAAAGTAGTAAAATGAAAGAATGTATTTTATATAAAAATATTTGTTGAACTTTTAGCAAAAACTTTAAATTTAAACTCTTCCATAAAAATTAGTTCACTTTTTCAGGTCTGCACTATAACTATGAAATTTGTTTATTTTAACTTTTATGATTTACTGTACCTTAAATTAAGTGTATTAGTTAGCTAGAATTTTCTATTCTTAATATAAAAACTGTTTATTCTGATTTTCACAATTTGGTTTTGATGAATTTAGGTTGAGAGTACAAAGAATAAAAACAATATGGAATCAATTGTTCAACAATCCTCCAACAATTTAATTGTGACCGATGTAGATGAAACTACAAGTAAGTTAATATAAATATTTTTTAATAAAATGCATTACCTCCTTTATCTATTAAACTTATGTTTGACCATTCAGATCTAAATTAAACTAGTCTAGCTTTGATCTTTATATAACAAAACTTAGTGGTTTTTTATGTATGCCTGTCTAACTTAAAGCCCTTTAAAATAAATAAAAACAGCTGTTTGTGGTGACTGGGTAACTTATTACAGATATATTGTCTGCAAGTTAAAATTTTATTTTGGCAATTGAAATGTAGCCCATGGGGTGGGACAATCGACCAAAGTTAATAATGTCAGGAAAGTGAGTGGGTGTTTAATTGTAGTAAAACATTAACAAATTTGTTATAAAGAATTGTATTATATTGCATCTCCTATCTTTGTTTTATACACTTGTTATGCTAACAGTGTTTTACCATCATATTTTAAAATATGTTTGTATTTCTATACCATCTTGTTATTTTTTATTAATTTGTAATAAAAAAATTTATATACATTTTAAAGCAAAACAACTTTCTGATCGTAGTTGAAAAAAACTTCAGTTATGTTATAAATCTAGTTGTTTTAGTAAAGAATTTGTGAGTGTTTTTTTATGACCAGGTCTTAAAACTCAGAATCGATGTTTAGTTAGTTGGTTATTAAATAACATCATTTAAATAATATTTTTTAATGTAACTTAACAAGTAATTAAGTCATCAGCCTAGGATTGCCAAATTTTCTTTTTAACAAATTACTTTCCCTTTTAGATAAATTAATATAGTTTTAAAAGAAGTTTACCAGGATTAATGTTGTGGTTAAAGTCAGTTGCTATGTATAAGCTCATAAATTGATGTTTAACATAAATTTCCTTATCAGCAACCCAATCTGTTTCGACTTGTGTTAGTTTCACTGTTTTTAGTTGGGTTAGTATAGATTTAAGACAGCATTGTACAGGTTATATCTAAAGAATTGTTAGTTAAAAAATTGTCCACTACTTTTATCAGGATTTAGTAAATAATTGGACTAGGTTACCAATATTTTTTTGGAAGTTTATCAGAACATAATACAACAAATAATAATGCATTTTAACTTGCAACTTGCAAAATTAAATTATTTGAAATATTTTAGTGAGTTAAGAGTATTATTTCATTTTTTAATTTTTTATGTGTAATGTATATATTTTATAATTTTTAGATTGTTTGTTATTGAATTTTTAGGGCATTACCTAATTTTTAGTATGACAGCATTAGTGACGTTTACGGCAACATAGTACACACTATTCAATAACGTTATGCGCATAGAAAGGCCTTGTAAAAGGAAATGGTACAGAGAAACTAGTGAGGGTTTTCACTTCCTGGCAGCCTGGCCTGACTAACAGAAGGAGTTGTAAGGAAAAAACTATGAGACTACTTGACCGCAGTTGTTTATTTGTTTACCCAAATTAATAATAATAATAATAACATTAATAACAGTAATTCCCTGTTATAGTTAGCTTTTTAACAAAGGAAAATTGCATAGTTGTGTAATGTAGAGTATGTATATATAAAATAAACTTATGTCAATATGAGGCCGGTTGTTTTTAAAGCCACAACACCAAATAACATTCAATTGCAAAGTGAGTTGGTTAATATTATTATTTTTACATACATATTAATGTTGTCAGTGTATTGATGTTAATATTACCTGTTGTTATGTAATACAATTTGACAAATGATAGACAAAAAAGTTTTTATTTTTTATGGGACTTCCAATTTTTCAAAATGTAGAATTTTTAAAATCTGTCTTTAGTTTTTGCAACTGGCAAATTTTGTTTAGTTTCAGAACAGTCAAAGATGTATTTCATTTGTTTTGGAAATTAAGCTAAACTGCAGACTAGCTTTTAATGCCAATTTAATGACTGTATACAAAAATGCTAACTGTTAAAAGCTTGTTGGTTAAACATGTCACACATGGGATTTTAACTAAAAAATCTTTATTTTGGACAGCTTTTTTTTGTATTGAATATTTATTTTTAACTGAATTGAATATTTATTTTTCATTTACATTTTTAGATGTAGAAAACATGGATGGACAACCTCCACTTATTGAAATGGAGGACTCAACACCTGACAATGTTTACACACATAAGGTTGTAAGACAATTTTTATTTATTTACACAACTTTTTTCATAATATTAAGTTAAAACTTTTAATAACTCTAAATGAGGGGATTTGAAAAGTGTTTTAATGCTTACAGTTTTTTTTTAAAGTAACGGTAGATGTATTATTTTTTAATTTTTCTAGTAGCTAAACTGTTAAATGATGTACATTGTTAGCACAGGTTATTTATTATTAATTTAACTTAAATATATCCTTATTTTATTTGTGAAACTGGCATAGTGATAAAATATGCTTCGGAATGTAATACAATTTATTGTGTGTTACGTTAATATTAGACCCTTATAGGTGTAACTCTTTTAAATGTGTATTTGTGAAATTCACGTATAGTATAGCTTATATAAACTAGTCTATGCCTATGCCCTTTACTTTTTTTTCAAACCCTTTTTAAGTTTTACACAGTTTAAAAAAGCGCTTATTTTTTCTCCTATTTCAAAACACTTGCTTTTAACAACAAATATAAGTTCAATACTTCAGACTTATGTCGTCAGACCGCCTTCTAATATTTCAAGTGTTTTATTATGCGACCAATTTAAGGTTGCCGGACTTACCAAGTCAGACTAGATCAATTACATGCTGTAGATCACCAAATATTTTAGATGTTTTAAGAAAGTTGCATTTGTTAAATTGTTGAATTTAGGGTAGGTTATAGCTTATTGTAATATTTCGTTAAAGTGTGTCGTACCCTATTTTTCGGGTTTGGCAGCTTTGTAAAGATAGGTATATATATTAAATTATCTTTTTAGTTTAGCTATAAATGTAAGTGTTCTTTAGTGGGTAGATATATTTGCATTACAATAACGGAAAATTGATAAATTACTATTTGTCAAACCATGTAAGGCTAAATAAATTGACGAAAGACAAACATGTTAAAAGCTAGCGATGTATTTTTGTATGTTGGCTGTTTTGAAGTAATAAATTCAATAATCGCAAGAAAAGACAAGATAGAATACAAGCGGTTAAAGATATAGCAAAAATTTATATTATTAGACCTTTTTTTATTTATTTACAAGTAAAAATGTCTAAAATATGCCTTTTAAGGTGGCAGAAAGCTGTTGCACAGTAAAATTTAAGTTTGGTTTGGTTAGTATTTAAAATATGTAAAACAGTATAAAACTTAGCTAACAATAGTTAAATCATTGAAATGTGTATAATTTTATGGAAACATTGCTATAAAATTTTGTCAACCAATCCTTAACTTTGACTTTTATTTAACAACACACCCCTTTCATAAAAGATACAATGTTATAATGTTATAATCGTTTGTTTAAGGGGTGAGACCTAACTATAAAAAATGTTCAAAGATCGTACATTTATTAATGATCAACCCAGTGTAGAGATGTGATTTACCTTCCGACTGTTAAATCGAACAGGAATTTACCCCTTTTGTAATGTTTAATCTACCCGCGGACGACTATTTTGTTTGCGATAATTAAACTCGTTTAGTAGTCACGCGCGTGGTGTTATATGGGTAACCTTTCAATGTTGAAACATGCAAGGAAAGGTTTTTTTGGCTATTGTTTGGTTTGTATTGTATTTAAATTTTGAGATGGTGTAGATTTACTTTAAATGCAGCCTAAGCAATTAAAAATATATAGTTAGAAAATAAAACAGCCCTAATGCTGTTATCAATAACTAGCAGATTTTTGATTAAAATTAAGACTAGATTTACATATAATTTTATTGTATTTATTTGTTAGTCAAGTTTTTTTTTTCTAATTCATTATTAAAGTCAAGTTTAGTTATCGACCAACACGTAGTTATGACATCATAGCGTTTTCCTGTGACGTCACAAAAATCCGACAACTCTAAACTGACTTAAGACATGTAATTAAAAAACGATAAATTAAAATTCAACTTAACTTTAATCGTTTTTATTATATTCTTTAACACCTAAGCGTGTGAAATGCATTCTAAATTTGGGTATTAACAAAATAAGACAATTTTTAAGTTATTATTTATTATTGATAATTTAGGTTTTATATTAGTAAATCTACCCTTACTTTTCAACTGGTTTAAAAAATATTTCGCCTTAAGCATGTCACTTATCTGTTTTGGAGGTTCTTATTTATTTTAAGTAGGGAATTTTATTCCTATATTTTGTTACATTGTACAGACTAAATGCATTGTTTGCCGCACTTCTTTAGAATTGGTAGGTAGAAAAATAAAACGTTTCTTAGTTCAAGTCCTCAAGCAAGCCTGTTTTAAAATTTTGTTTAAAAAAATTGTATAAATTCAGTTTTTATAAAACTATGATTTCAAAATTTAACCTTAAAATAGTAGAACCTAAGGCCGCGTAGGTTTTTATTTAGACTGGAGCGTTATTATCCGGTATACCCGATAAAGTTTCACTAGTTAATAATAATATTCTCATATACAGTCAGTTAGTTTTTTTCAAGCGCATTTGTTATATTTAAAAAAAGCGGTTAGATGTAATTTTAACAACAAGAATAAACGTACAGAATTGATCACTTTTTGGACAGCAATTTGTGTTTAAAATATCGTTTTAATTTTTGACGTCATTTTGTTCTTACGAAATGTAATTAATAAACCTAACTTTACCCGCGTCACTTAATTGAATTAAAGTTCGATAATAAGGATCAATCTGTAATAAATTACTCTAAACTGAAATTAAAGACATAATTATTTTATTATTTGTCGACGTTATAAAGTAAATTTCAGTGGTTACTAGTAAGTTTAAAGCTTATTGTTTCTTGTTTAAGGTTAAGGAAATGATTTTTACGTTTGGGTATATTCAGAATAAAATGTAAAACATATTGAAATATTTTCTATGCAGTTTAGCTATTAATATTTTTCCCAAAAGAGAGTGCTTTTTAGCTTTAAAAAAGTTAGAGTTAACTTAATCTCTTTTTTTAAATTAAACAAATATTTGCTTATTTTATTTAAATTTTTATTTATAGGGCTAAATTTTATTCGATGAACCAAAATTTATTAAATAGGCTATAAATACATTACAAGCATTCCACATTTTAATACAATTGTTAAACTAACAATTATTTTGTTGTCCAAGCTAATTTATGACGTCATCATTTCCGTTTAAGATCCAAACATTACAAAATATTTCATTATGCTGTAAAAATCTCGTTTTTTTAAAACTAATAAAACAAAACTTTTAATAAAGCGAAGATTTGTTAAAACTTTAAAGAGAAGGCGAAAAAGTCGCCCAAACTAAATATATATACAAAAAAATTAGCTTCAATAAAAATAAAATTAGTGTTATTTATTTAGTATATTAAAAAGCGTCAGTATGATGGTTAAGGTAGTATCATATAGTTATACACAAAGTTAAAAGATTTTTAATATTTGCTACATTGTATTAGGTAACACATTTTTGCTTAGTTTTAAATTTTTTGTATGCAAACTTTATAATGAAATTGTTTTGTTTGCATTGTATAAATTGCTAGACACAATGTATACCTTTACATTGGTTAATAATTAATTAGAATGTCATATAAACGATTGGCTGGATAATGTTACCGTTAGAATAAAGAAGGTTAATATTTTGTGTTTAAGTTTGATCATTCAAGTTTTAATTAATTTTTATTGAAATTCGTTGTATTAAAAACGAGTCGTAAGTATTATAACATTTTATTTAAGATTTTTGTATAATCAAACTATTGTTTAACTTTACTGTTTTGTATTAGGCATATTTGTTTGTAAAAAACATTTTTTTTTAATTTAAAATACTAATATGGAACATCAAATTTCTACCTTAAACGGAATAAATGGGGAATTTCCCATGTTCGAAAACGGCTCGGAAACGCGCGTGCGATCCACTAGCACTAGTGACGTCATCAGTAAATCGCCAACTCAGTCGCCGCGCCTGCGCAGTCGATTTTCGAAGAAAAGTAATGCGTTAGAATCAATTCGGAAAAAGTTGCATCGCAAGAGCTTGCCTCCTCTCGACGTGGGCAACTCGAAGGAAAAGAATTTAGTTTCAAACAATTCAAACGGAAATTCGCCAGGTTTAGGAAGTTGTTTCTATGTTGATGCTCCTTCGGGGGAAAAGTCCCCGCCATTAGCCCCCTGGATGCAGCAAATCCAGAACTCTCCAATATTAGAGTCAGTACCTGTTACTATACCCTCTTCTACAACACTTACTAGTTTACCCTCTTCCACCTCACCTTTCTCCGTACTCGATTCACCAACATCCACCACGTCACCTCCTCCTCCGATCCCTCCAAGATCTTCGAAGAGTTTATCTGAACCAATAACAAGAAATGGAATGGGATTAACAGTTACCAACGTCCGCAGAGTAACAAGTTTTTCGGGCGGTGCCCCGTCATGGCGTGGGAGAAGAGACGCTTCGCCCATATCAACCTTATCTTACTCCCCTGAAACTGAACTTAATGAAAGAGAAACTCGATTTGACGAAAGTTCAGATACTTCGGAATTCGATTCAACTCGAAACACGGTTCGTAGGGGAAGCGAGCCACCTTTAATACCTCCCAAAAAACACAAATCTGGTTTGTCACGAAATCGCTCGGCTGCGATCAGGTTTAAGGTAAATATTAGATTTCAACTAGTTCTTGTTGTTCAAATTCTAAGTTCACGGTTAGCAGTGTATTACTCTTTTTTATTGTCAAAGCGGAATAATTACAGCGTTGTTTATAACACGTGGGGGACTTTTTTTTAATAAAGACCCATCTTTAAGATCAACAGAATAAGATTTTAAAAATTAAATTAGATTAAACGTGATTAGATAAGGTCAATAGCAAAATCACTGCACGAAAAGTATCAGTTAAGCATGGCAAAACTTTACATATCAAATTTAATGAATAAAAACTTTTTGATTTTAATCTTTTCTTTTTTAAAATTTTTATAATAAATTATTACGGTAGCTTATGCTGCGTAGTAAGTTATGTATATTATTCGTAAAATACCCTTAATCGGGTAGTTAATTTATTGTGGTTGTTTTTCGAAAGGCTTGCCACGCGCCTTCATTTAACCCTTACAATTTTTCTTAATCGTGTTTATAAGTTAGTTTTAAATTCAAAACATTACCACAAGGGTGTCGTTATTTCAAAATTTCCATAAATTTATGGCATGTTAACATTGTCAAGAATGATCGCAATTCCGACGAAATATTGTAGATAATACGGTGCAGGGGACCACTTTAAATAGGGTTTCGTGTATTTACTTTAAAGTACATCGACCACTTTGGCCAAATTTTGCATGGCTGGTTATTTTTAAAACATCGTGATTTATGTACGCAATGTTTACAGAGTGTATGTTTTTTTATATATAGTCAGCGGCCATTGGTAAAATATTAGGTAAGACGTATGATAGATAATTAAAGCAAGCCTGAAATTGTATTTTTTGAATTTGGTTTACTAAAAAGAACAGCAAAGATTTACTTCAATTTTTATTTAACGACTAATTTAATCAAAGTTGTGAGTATAGTTTATTTTAAATCGTCTATTGCAGATTTGTAGAGAACTGGCCTATTGCTTTGTATAGGCACAAATGTTAGCCGTTTTAATGTACTTTACACGGTCTATGTATTGAAATGGTATATATGTAATCCACCGGTAAAGCACTAATGTTATGGTATTATTACAAATTAAGGTTCTTAACCAGCATACGTGATGCGCTTGTACTTGTACGCAGGGATATTTTGGGTATTTGTCTTTTGTTTGTATTTGGTCTGGTTTCATTTTTAAAAAAATTTTAAACTGTTTTTGAGATAATATAAATAACACAGATTTGAATAGACCAGTAGCTTGATATTAGGTGCTATTTTTGTTTTTTAAAAGTTTAACTTTGAAACCGATTTTCATTTAATATTCTAAAAGAGAAACAAGATTTTTATTTTGTACAAATTTTTTTAATTTTTTTTGGGGTGGACCTCACTTAGCAATTTGTGTTTACAGACAGGGCCTAGCCCAGTGGGTGGTTTAAATAATGAAGCAATGTGTTTTCTCTTACTTTTTGGTTTTGTTTGTTCAACCAAAAAAAATTTGTTGTCTACAAAATTTTCTCTAAAATCCCATTTCATTTTTTTAATTTAAAATTTTGAAAAACCTCTTTATATTTTTTGCATGATACTTTTTGAAATTTTGTGATATAGTTTATAATTTGTTTTTGGGTCAGTTTGTAGTTTTAAATTAAATATATTTTCGTTAACTAAAGTAAAATAGTAAGTAAAGTAATTGTAGTAATGTGATATTTCAAATATATGCTGTATTATATTAAAAAGGTAACAAAGTATAAAAACTTTTGTTTGTAAATAGTTACGCACAAAATGTAAAAAATGTTAAGACTCAGTTGGTTTGATTTAGGTTTTATACTTATTAGATAGTCAATAAACAAAAAATGATTTTTTATAAATATTTTCAGCAATCCAGTAAAGTTACATATCTGTAAGCTTAAAAAATGTACATAACTTCTAATATTTGGTGATTGGCAAAATGATAAAAGTTGCAAGTGGTGACTGTGTGTCTATTAGTTATCAACATGATGTGACACATTGTCATACAAGCTTTTTTAGGCATTTAAGGGGAATTCTGTTAACACTTTGTTCCAGTGCTAGCCTAGTTTTATCTGTTAAATAAATGTAGTAAGCTATTATAGTTTAAAAAAAGTTGAATATTGTATGTGTATACACTTTGTTTATGTTGTGTTGTATGTCAGGTAGGGAAAACAATGATTTATTAATAATCGACAAGTTTTATGCATTGTAATAATAGATTGTTTTGTAGGAGTTGTTAACTTTATCACCTAACTGTTGGCTTACAAAAAAAAACTAGTTTATAAATATGCTTAAATTTAACACTTTTAAATTCTGTTGACTTAAAACATTTTTGCATCATTTTTGCTGTTTTATAACTTTATTATTATGATGCATTTTTGACTTGATGCTGTTTAGGTTTTTTAAAAAGTTTGAATTATGAACACACAATTTTTACAGTAAGGCTGTGGCTTTGGTAGTAATTAAACACAGTTTAAGGAAGTTCACACTTTATTGTGATGTTTACTTGAGCCAATTGTTAATTCTTTAGACTAACTTTGTTCTATTACTCAAGTTTTGGTTGAATACATACATAGCAGATTACTCACTTTTGGTATTTACTTTTGTTTGAAAGAATTAGGGGCGAACTTGTTTTAACTCTTTGTAAAACTATGAAACTGTTAATTTATAAAACATAGCATAGTAAAGCTAAAGTATTTTGTTTGCGAAATAGTTTCTTTATATTTTTTTATAAAAAAAGGCTTCTTTATATTTTCTTGTTTAGATTTCATTAGAAAGTTATATGTTAATCTATTGGTAATGTTTTTTGTAAGATTTGCTAGTTTCAATTTATTAAATATATATAATACAGGAAGCTGAAAAAAGATTGACATTGTAAAATAATGTTAAACATAAATCAGGTAGGCTGTAAGCAAACACAAAAATTGGCTATTTGTTTGGCATTGTGAGGATAAAATTTGATCTATATATGTATATGTCTTTATATATAGAAAAAAGTATTAGGTGTGGGTCTGTTATTATTAATTATTAACTTTTATAAAAAAATATTTTATGGTGAAATGATTTACAATATTTGCAGTATGTTGTTAGTAACTGTTTCTTTTTATGGCCAGGTTTTATGATTCTTTTTATAGACCTAACCAGCATTTATTAAAAAAAATTAATAAATTAATAATTTAAGAAGTTGAAATATTACATACATTATAATGGTATGTAAGGAATATAGTGTTAGTCAGTTTAAATTATTATTTTAATTAGTTAAACAACATTTTAGGTAAAAATAATTGAATAAACTTTTATTTTAGCGAGGAGATTCAATAGCAACTCGAGAAAGAAGTCAAACTGATAGTGTACTTAATTCAAGTGAAATTAAAAATGAGTTAGTCAACTCAGATATGCCGGAGTCTGCTCAAGTAAATAATTCAATAAGTGCTGACTCAAATTCTGACATGGACTTACTTGGAGAATTTCCACTGTTCAACAATACTGTAGTAAGTTAACTCAATTATGCATTTACTTTGTAAGGGTTTAGTATATGATTTTCACTACTTCACCGATAACCATTGACAGAATTAACATTTTCCCAAAAACCTAAACTTCGATAGCAATATTTTACCAAAATTCTGGGTAACATTTTTTCAGAAATTAATGGGTCTTTTTCTTAAAAATGTTAGGGTCGTTGGGGGTTAAATAGAAAATGTCCCATCATTGGTAAAATGGTGTTTTCTGGCATGTGGTTTTGATAAAATGTCTATTTAGTAAAACAAATTGCGTTGATATGACAGTTATTTAGTGTATAATATTTGTTTAGTATATATTTAAATTATTTTTATAAAAACATGTAGTCCACATTGTAAATCTATTAATTTTAACTAATAATTAAGTATAAATTACAAATTAAAACATGACAACTGACATTTAAATGGTTATTAAGTATTCTTGTTGTGATAAAAGCAGTATGCTGTATTCAAATCACCAAATGTTAAAAGTTTTTATTGAAATATTAAATTTTTAGAGCTCAGAAGAACCCAAACCAATCACCCCTCTTCAACAAAACGAGTCCATTATGAATTTTGAAGATGATGATCTTGTTAGTGGGGCAGAGGCGGTAAATATGTTGTTAAAATAAATTTGTGTTTATTTTAAATGCACAAAAGGTTAACTATGCTGTTTTTTAACCCTGTGTTAGTTATTTAGGCTCAAAACACTTATATTTTAAAATCTTTAATTGGATGTTTATTTTTTTATACCAGCTCTAATATTTTTGACGTTAAATATCTAAAAAAAAATTTTTTTATTCAGTTTCGAGATCATGGTCCTTTTAATGACTTTGAAAAACTGAGATTGAGGCCTGCCCATCTTGCTGTTTTTATCAACTTTGTGCTAAAGTCTGGACATGACTCTTCTTTTCTAGTTAGTTAAAACTTTTAAAATATAATCTAAATACTGATTTAAAAAGCAAAATTATGTACCCTTTAAAAAAATTGCATTCAAATTCAGGTATGGAAAAAGTAAATATATTTGTCAAAATCAATAACAATGTATTACATATTTGCAAATCTTTTTTTAGTTATTTACTTTGGCAGTTGACAATTACAAACAACTTTCTAGTTCAAAGGAGTTGCTTAAACAAGCTGAAGTTATTTTTAGGAATTTTTTAGCTCCTCAAGCTGTAAGTTTATATTTTTTTGTTTAGTATTAAACTAATTTAGCATAACTTAATGTTATTGGTGTTAATTTTTTTAATAAAGAATGTTTTGAAATAGAAAATCACACTTTAACACATAAAAATGCCAACATAAGAATATATTTAGTTATCAAAAAAATGAGTTGGTACAGGAGTCTCTACAATATGTGCCTAATAAATGACTGGCAGCTTGATGTAGTTGTTAGAACACTTGGCTTTACGTCATAAGGTCATAGATTCAGTTCTACTGCTTCAATGTCATAGCACCTTTGATTAAGGCACTATAATAATACAAACTTCCGTCATGCTTAAAACAAATCATCAGATAATTATCAGTCAACATTTTTATTAATATCCCTAACTGCCCAAAACAACTCAAGACTGGGTTGGACAACAAATATTGTAAAGTTTGCCTTCTTACATCAAGAATAAATTTATTAGAAAAAAAATGTAAATTTAAACTGCTTTAATTGCTTTGATGAAACTGTTGTTCAGCAAGAAATCATAACTAATAGTTTTTGCATTAACCAACACCTAAACTATTTTTTGTATGACAGCCTTTAAAAGTTTCAGTGGAGGATTGGATAACCAACAGTATAAGTATGTTGATTTATTTTGTCATAAATCTCAGTTATTTTTGGACAGTGACCTCCATTTTGCTTTATTTGTTAAGTTTTAATAATGTTAAGTTATCGTTTCACTTATATTAATAATGTTTTATATTTTTATTTATCTATTTAATTTTCTTAAAATGTTTAATAACTTTTTTTGTTTTATTAACAGAGAGTGTGATTCAAAGTAAAAGTACAGCTGAAGATCCTTTAAGGCAATTATTCGACAATGCTGTTGAGGTGGCAATAAAAGAAGTAATTTAATGTTTATTTTCTTATATGATTCATGAAATAACGTTTACATGGTATTTTCATTTTGGAATTCGTTGTCTATGCTGTTGTGTTTGCCAGCAGCAAAGTATTGGTTACAACACTCTGTTTTACAACTTTAGATCATAGGTTTGATGCCCGGTACTTTCATGTCCTATTGTGTTACAAATTACGAAGTGTTACAAATTACGAAACCCCAATTAATTTAGCTGGTTTATTATCTGGCAGAAATAATATTCACGACTGCCAAATTTATTTCATGACTTACTGAATGTTACACTATGTTTAAGTTGTAAATTGGCCTTTCCACATCAAGGATAAAAAAATAGAAAAAATTGACCTATTGCTTTTAATTTATTTGGCTTAACATATACAACAACAGCTTTAAATAATATCGTATAATTTATTTTAAAATAACAATTTTTGTTTTTGCAGATTCAGAATTACCTTCAAGATTACAGAATGAAGCGAGAACAAGGTTTGGCGAATTGGTATGGTGATCGCTCGTTACCAGTCGACACACCTGACGGCCAGATAACATCTTATGATGCAAAGGTTGTGGAAGATATTATATCATCAATTCTTTTGGATCTACAGTAAGCAGGATTTTTAAGATTATTTTATACTTTAGATTTTTCTTTATATTATAAAATTTTGGAGAAAAATTTAAACATTTACTGTAGCTGGATTTTACTAAGAAAAAATCATATTTCTGAGTATTTTATTTTTAATTTAGCAAATGTATTTTCATAAGAAACCTATTTTTTAAATTTAATTATATATATTTTTTAATTTTTAGACAAATTTCATTAGGCGATGAATTGGACCAAGCAAAAATGTGAGTTTTGTTTCATTAAATATAAAAAAATATTAAAAATAAATTTAATATCTATTTTTTATTTCAGGTCTATTAAACAGGATTTGTTGCAGAATTTTCTTACACAAAATGGCACTAAAAGAAAATCCAGGATAACTAAAGTTTCTTCTTATTTTATGAAATCTTCTAAGGTTTAATTTTACTTTAAAAAATTTGAAAAATAAATATTTTTTCTTGATATATTTTTATTAATCAGGAAAAATGTAAAACTAAATTATTATTTAATAACAGGATAGATTTTGATATTTGTGTCTTTGAATTGTTTAAACAAAAAATGTATAGCTCATATGAACTTTAAGACTTTTAAATTGTATTTAAACTATATTTTAATTGGAACTTGATTAAAACTTGTTATTTTCACAGGATAAACCATCAATGAAAGGGTCAAAAGTGTATGGAAGTATGGAGTCTATCGTAGATGATCATAGTAACAAACCGTCAAGACTACTTGGTTTCATGCCAAAGAAAAAGAAGCCTGGTTCAAACAATGAATCAAGTAAGTTTGTTTATTTATATTGCTATGTTTGATGTTTTTTTGAAATAAATAATTAACACATGTTCTTAGCACAACTATAATAATGCATGTCATTATTTTAAGTTTTTCTTTTGTTATTTGGCTTCTATTTTTTTGTTATTTCGGTCTTTGCATTCTGTTAACAAATACATTAGTAGTTTACGCTTCACTAGACTCATATATAGGTAAATTTAAACAAATTTTTTTTTTAATAGTATTTTAAAGCTATATATTTTCTGCCTTTTTGTTATGTTAAAGCACACTGTAAAACAACTTTACGAAATACTAACATTTTAGCATACTTATTTAATATAGTGTCACTTTAGCAAACTTTGATAATAAATCGTTTACATGTAACACAATACTAAACAACAAAATAAATCAACCTTAAAATTAAAAATAAACTTAGGTGAAATTATAAAACAGACTGTGTAATTTATTGTTGCACCCTGTAAGCCAGCAAACAACTATTTTTACATTATAGTAAACTAGTTGGTGCTGCATTTCATTTGTCGTAATGTTGTCACAATTTGCGCTTTTTTCGTCGGTTGTTTTTTTGTCTTTGTCGGTTGTTTTTTACCCACACACCACAAATGGCAGTTTTGTTTAGCTGTATGTTCTACATATATATATATATATATATATAAATAGCCACTAAGATCTATCATATAATTCTTTTTAAACACAATATTTAAACTAATTTCGGTTTTAATTTTTAAAACTAAATCCTTTTGAAAAAATAAACGGTAAAGGTATGTGTTTCTAAATCTGTGTAATATGTAGAATTTTATTCTACTTGAAATATGAATAAATGTTGTCAATCTGTTATGTGAATATCAACTTTTTCTAAGTTTAAGCTTTTACTGTAATTTCTGGTTGGTGCATGTGTTAGATCTTTGCACAGAATTAAAAATAACTGCACATTGAAATAGTTGATGTTAAGCAAGGTTGTTATTGTACTTTACAAAGAAAATATTCAATTTGCTGGCTTGTTAGCACTGCATTTTATGAAACTGTTATTTCTTAAGTTGTATGGAATAACTTTAAAAGAATATATACTAAAACTTATTTGGCTTTATATAAAAGTTTTCATTTTCTCAAAATATGAAATTGTGTTTTTTGACTTTTACAAGAATTTTATCATAACTTAAATATAGCCAAGTCTTTCAAAGACCAACAAAAGAGAGATAAAGCGATGAAAAATGAGCAGACCATCTGGGAGAACTTGCCCCCTTCATATTCATCAACCCCTTTAAAACCAACAAAAGTTGACAATTCAATAATGTTAGAACATCAACAGTCAAGTTCAAATCTCCCAATATCACCACTTGTTACTAGCCAGCCAAAAAAAGGATCCAAAGCATCAATGAAACAAAAATTTTCAGATGGTGCAATTGTTTCGGTGCCTCAAAAATCTCCTAATCATGGTGCCCAACGATCTCAAAGTGTTCCAACTGATGAAGTTGATTCACCATCCTCTTTAAACGGATCACAACGCACTTCAGGTTGAGAGTGTAACCGTTTTCAGCTTAATTGTGTGTTCACATATTATATTAGTGTGGGGCAAAACAAAGATTTATCATTTAGATTGTTGTGCTGTCTTAGTGGCTTAATAACGAACTTCTTTAATTAGTGGCAACATTATTTCTTTGCTGAAGTGTTGAAATCTTCCTAAAGCTTATTACAATTATTGATCAGTTTTTTTCTGCTGAAACATGTTTTTTGTATTTAAGTTTCAAAAAAAATAATTCTGTTGTTTGAAGATAATTTTAAATGCATGTCATGTTGCTTAGTGTTGTAGTGGAGCAGTAGATTTTTGTGTAACCTAAATTGTCTAAAATTTTCAACTGATTTAACTATTTAAATGCTTCTTGATATGGCAACAATGTTTTACTTTTTAGTGCATGCTGCTAGTTTTATTTTAACAAAACTTGTTTAAAATTGTATTCTAATTTTTTGTAAGGGAGAATATTTTCGGGCAATAATTGTTTTAGCTTACAATATAATTTAAATATTTTAATTTCAATATATAAATTAAGCATGTTTGTATTTTCTGACACTAATGTGTTTTATTGTTTTGCTTATATTTTTAATATATTTATAGTTATTCCGGTAATTCAATCAACTTATGAACCCCCTAGTGATGTGGGAGTTATTACTGGGGGCACGGTCACAAATATGTTAAAGCAATTTGGTGATGGTGTGTCAGAGAGTAATCAGGCAGATTCAGACAATCTGACGGTCACTGATGGTGCTGGAAAAGATGCAAAAAAGTTGGTTGTTAGAATTAAAAAAACAAATTTTTGTTAATACATTTATTTAAAATGAGCTGTTGAATTTTAACAATTATTGAATTTTGTTTAGACGTCCAAGCAGAAGTGGAAGTTTTAGAAGATTAAAAGATGAGGAGAAAAGAAAATCTGGCCCATCAAAAAGCCACAGTGATCCAGATAAAAACAAGATAGAACAAGCTATAACTGAACACAAGTAAAAATAGGCAGCTTTCATAAAATTATAAAAAGTGGTTAATCGCCTGCCTAACTTTATTTTAATTTTGTAATATAGTCGTCACTTGCAACTACTTTATCATGCCTGTAAAAATTACTTTTATTGAAAGAGTCTGTTGAATATATATTTATATATATAATATGTATAAATACATACATTTTGTCTACCAAG
The DNA here is from genome assembly GCF_963082875.1 of Corella eumyota. Classification (NCBI taxonomy): domain Eukaryota; kingdom Metazoa; phylum Chordata; class Ascidiacea; order Phlebobranchia; family Corellidae; genus Corella; species Corella eumyota. Next base: position 9,588,979 of record NC_137494.1, on the reverse strand, counting down.
CCTTACAATACAGAGATTATATAAATGTTGGTGAGATAAACTTTTTTTTATTATGTTTAGTTCATCAATGGATAACCTGGATGGAATAACAGACAGTCCATTCTTAACTATTGAAGATCAAAAACTTCTTGGCTCTATGGCCGCCCTGAATAATGATCCAGAGGTGAAAATTTTATTATACTTTTAAAATAAAAATTTAGATTCCTTACACTTTGAATAAACTCTTTTTACCTTTTGTCCTCACCTCTATTTTATTTTACAATATTTAAGAAAACTTCCTTGTACATTACTGTCTAAAAATTTACTACTTAAAAGTATAAGTAAGGACCACAAAGTTCTAGTGCTCTAAAATTTTAATCGAATATCTATTGCATTTCCAGTTGAACAGAAAATAGACTACCACCAAACAAAATAAAGTTTTTTGTAAAAAAATAATGATGATATTTCATTAAAAAAATATTTTTCAGATCCATGTGGATGGGGTTGAACATCATTGGTCGGACACCGTACCTAATGATGTAAAACGTTCGACTGACAAAAAAGAAGTAAAACGACAAGAGGTTATTAATGAGCTTATAACCACTGAACAACATCATGTTAGAGATTTGAAAATCTTACAAATGGTAATGTATTATTTAAATTGCCCTTGTTAAACTATTTAAATAAAAACATTTTTACACATTGTTTTGTGTTAATATTAATCTTTCAACATAAAGTGACATTTCTTAGTCTGATCTAGAGTTGCTTTTGGCAGTTTTAATATTATTAGGCATAGTGGTAAATAATTAACCTCAAGATTGGTTTTTGACTTTGCATAGATTTATACTGTTTATAAAGCATTACTCAAGGGCTCTACAAAGTTATTGCATTGTAAATTAAACCAATCTCTTTATGTTGTAAAGTCAAGTGTTATAACTTTTATACCCAGCTGCCAGCACCCATATATATAATAAGACACTATATGTTAATAAATGCAGTTACTTTTTAAAACTTTACTAAAACATTTACTTTTTTAGTTGTTTTATGAGCCTTTAAAAAGAAACAACATCCTTAGTGAGGAGGACCTTTTTCAGATCTTCCCCAACCTTGGTGCCATGTTGGAATTACATCGGGAATTTTTCAGATCTTTGGAAAAGTTGAAGGAAAATGATGGATACATTGTTAAATACATTGGACAGATTTTGCTTACTAGGGTATGTCATTATCGTTAAAATTATATTATAGATAGTAAATAAAACACTAAAAATAAGTTTTTTTATTAAAGATATTAAGGATTGCTATTGCCTTATTTTTTTTGTTACAGATTTTATTTATTTCTTATAAATTAAAAATCATTTAAAACCAGTGCTTAGATGACACAAATTTTTTAATAATAAAAAATATTTTAGTTTGATGGTGATAATGGAAATCGTTTTAAAGAAGAATGTGCTCAATTTTGTGGCAACCAAACCAAAGTGCTCAGTTTTATCAAAGAAAGAAGTAAAAAAGATCCAAAATTTAGCCAGTTACTGGCTGCAGCTCAACGACATCCAATCTGTCGAAAGTTACATCTGAAAGATTTTGTTCCAATCGAGTTTCAGAGGTTAACTAAATATCCTCTTTTACTGGAAAGTATCATTAAAACCACAAAAAGTAAGTTTTTAAATAAAATTAATACAAGAATCAAATTAACAGGTTGCTATTCACAAATAAAAAAAATCTCACTTATTTTTAAGGAATCATTTTCTAAATGTTTGAATTATACCCTGCATAAATTTTTAAAAATTTTTTCATGTCGTGTAAAAAAAATGAAATTTATTAAAATATGTTTTTTTACATTAATAATAAAACATTAACATTTTTAACATGTCATTACTAATAGTTGATTAATTTTTATTCTTCAGATGAAGGTAAAATGGAGTTGAAAGGTTAACTTTTTTTTAACTGCATTTTATTATCACTTAAGTTTATTTTGCTCTGAATTTACCAGATCAAAATAAATATTTTCATAAAGTTTTGTTTATAGCAGTAAACAGAATATTATTGTGGTCCAATTTTTTTTTTACTTTTGGTTGTTTTTGAAGGGGTTTAAATATTATAATAGTAGTTTGTGTTGGTGTTTTTTATGTTGTCATCTGTTTTTTTTTATTTTTTTTTGAAACCCTATTTACTTAAAACATTTTATATTTATCTACTAGAATTGTTTAATTTTTTACCGATATATATTTTGTTTTGGTAAATTAAATTCATATTTTTTTATAATATTATTTAATTTAGAAAAAATGGAGGCTGAGAATAATAAAGTAAAGGAAGCATGCAGTCGATGCAGAGAAATTCTAGCTTTCGTTAACCAGACTGTTAAAGAAGCTGAAGATAAACAAGTTAGTTAAATACGATTAAAAGCTACATAAAAACAAATTTGAAATCTTCTTTCGCATTAAAATTTTTAAAAGTTTGAATAAATATTTGAATAATTTTTAAAATATGCATGTGTGTTTTAAAAAGTTTAAAAATTTGTAATTTGGTAGAAAAGCATAACTGTTTTGTGTTTATATGAATAATGTAACAAAAAAATAAAATGGAATGATAAAATGATGTTAATAAAAACAAAGATTTATTATTAGTTTATGCTGCTTATAAATTATTGAATAGCGGTTTTTAAATGAACCTTAATGGCATGACAATCGTTATTAAATGCATTGTGGAATTTTTCAATTACAAAATACCATTGTGTATGTCTAAAAAACTGTATTTTTTAATGTAGAAAATTGTTGAAATTCAATTAAACTTGGATCGAGGCTCGTTATTAAAAACATTGAACAGTAAATCAGTTGATGAATTCAAGAATATTGATTTAACAAAATATCTTGTCATCTATCAAGGCCCTCTTACTTGGAAGCTTGGACAAATGGACAAACGCAGAGAAATTCGTAATTATTTTTCCATAAAATATTAAAATCCAAAAAATTTAATTAAACACGAATATTTTATTTTTCTATTGGTAAAAACTTACATAACATGTTTAAAATATGGGCTGTAAATTAACCAAAAATAAATATTTAGCACTTCACTGTATTTTGTTTGAGCATGTAATGGTGTTACTGCAAAAACAAGATGATCGATATATTCTAAAATGTCATGGTTCCGATAAAAATGGTTCCTGGACTCACATGCCTTTTATTAAGCTCGAAAAACTCATTGTTAGGCCAGATGCAACAGGTAAATTTTGTATTAAAAAATTTCTGTAATAAACTGTATTCGACTATGTTACCGAAAACATTTTCTTTGCAAAATGTTATAACAAATTTCTAAGCTTAAGACTTTTAAAAATCTTCTAAATAAAAAAATTCTCTCTCTGGTAAAACATTTATGTTATAAATTTTTTACTTTAGACAAAAGAGCCTTTTTTGTGATGTCTACTTCAAAACTAGGACCAAAAATGTTTCAGTTTTCTACGGTTTCAAGAAACTCGAAAGACAACTGGATTAAAATAATTACGGAAGCAAATGATGCAGCAAGCAAAAGAGTAATTTACATTAAAAAATATTTTTTCAATTACTTATCATTTTATTTAATTAAATAAATAAAAATTGATGATTTTAAAACAGGATGCCACCATAAAAACCCAACGAAGAGAAGCTTTTTCTGTTCCTGGTTCTTCGAGAGAAAATGGAGACCAATACGAGTAATTCTATTTTTAAGCAGATAGTTAATTGTATTGTTATCTCGGCCAATAAATAAATGTTAAAATTAACATATTTTGTCATACTTAATAACTGAAAGTTATTTGTTGTATGTTGTATATTTTAAGTTTTGTAGTTTAGAATTTTTTGACCTTTATTTTAAATTTTAACGATATTTTTATCTTATTTCAGCATTCAGCAAACACTTTCACCATCTGATCTTATGCCTTCAAGCAAAGAAAAATATGATTTAGAGAAAGTAAGAGACACAATTTTTACATTTTTTTAAAATTAATTTATTTTTTTTATAATATCACAAGCTTAAGGTTGATTTTGAATTTCCTAATTTTGTTGATTGTTTTAAAGATTGAATCTCCGCTTCCGAATACTGAGGACATTCCAGCTTTGTCAATCATTGAGAAACTACAAATCAAACAAGAGGTTTGTTAGTCAAATCAGCTTTTAATTTAATTGTTTTAAAAATACATTAATGAAAAAACTTTCACAAATATTTTCAGTTTTCCTTGACATTTGTTGTCAATGATTTTTTTTTTTGTTAATGATTTTTTTAGGAAATTAGTGCTTCTCTGACTACAAGGCACAGTTTGTTGGCCACTTTGTCTGGAATTGAGGAAGATCAACTGGAATCCGTACTTGAAATGTCCTCCATAGATACTGATCCAGAAGCAAGATCTCTTGTCATGCACTCTCTTCTTTGTGGTAAATATTTTAAAAAAAAATTGTTTTATAAGTTTTTAACATCATCAAAATGCCTCGATGTTTTTTATTAAATTTATTTATATTTTTAGTGGACAAGTTAACAGCACTTCTTAATGATTGTACAACGCCCGAAAACTCGTTTGTGAAACGAAGGGCTTTGTCCTCAGCTGAGCGTGAAAATAATGACTCAAATCGACTCTCTATTGATGTTCTTGAAACTGGTTACAACACTGATAATGAAAATAATTCACAAGAAAAATGGGCCATTCCTGTAGTTCACCCATCTGTAGATGAAAAAAGTTCAACTTCTGCTGAAGTCTCTGAAATTTCAAATTCGGCCGAAGTCTCCACTCTAAACTGTGTGTCAGATATTCCTACTTCACCTTCAGAGGAAAGCATCCTACAACAGGAAGCAGACCCAGTCAAAAATATGTTGGAAAATACTGAACCAGTAAGTGACGGTGTAACTTCCGACAATGAACAATATTACGAGGCAACTGAACCTGCAACTGTTGAACAATCTCCTTCATACAATAATAATCTCGTTAAAACCTCGCCCCAACACCTTACAACAGTTAAGAGTCCTACTCAACCAAGTTCGTTTCTGTTCGAACCTCCAAAATTGGAAATAACAGGCAGAGTTGATGACAGCACCAATTCTTCTCGTCCCAGCTCGGGAGTGGAGCTTATGTCTCGTGGTGTCCCAATTACACGAATGATGGATATTGTTGTTAGTTTACAAACTCAACTCACCCAATTAATGGTTAGTTTGTTTTTTACAAATTCTAGATTTGTTTAATACAAATAATCAACCTCTTTTAATTATGGTAACAATGGTTAAATGGTGTAATATTTAGGCCTTTTGGGATTTTTTTACAATTTTAAAAACGTTTTAAAATTGCTGTTTCTAATTTTTTGGAAAATTTTTTGCAGAAAGTTACTGAAGACAATGAAAACGAACGCGAAAAATTAAAAGAAGAAAAGCAAGAAATTCTTAACGAGCTCACAACCTTAAAGCAACAAGAGGTTTAACAATAATGTATAGATAATAAAGCTTGGTAAACTTTTATAAGCCCTGATAATAAAAAAATGGCGTTTGTGGTGCGCAAGAAAATTATCACGGTCTTCTTTATAATGCAAGATAAAGAGCAAGTCTGTAAGACAGGCAATCGACTTAGCAAACTTAATGTGTTAAATGAGGTATTGATTACATAGAATTTTGATTGTTTAATTAGGTTAAAAATTTTTCTATTTTTAGATGGAACAACAAGGTCCACCTCCCACTTATGCTGATACAGTTCAAGGTCTGTGAGATGAGCAGGGCACGTTCAAGTAATTAAATTTTAATTCTTGTTTTAATTTTCTTCATTTAACTAACCAGGCATGTGTCCTATAGAAATTAAACTCCAAATTCAAAAAAAAATCGTGTTTTGTTCTACTAGTGTGTTTGTTTATTAACTAAATTAATCGTACAGTGAAATAACTGCACTCGTTGCCTGTCTTATTTTTTGGTTGGGTCATTGGTTGATTTTAATAGCATGTTTAAAATGAAAAAAAAACAGGAAATTTGGAATAAGTTTTAATAATGATGCATGAAAATGTCGAAGTTTTTGTAAGTTAACAATTTTGCATGGTGGCTAACAGAAATAAAATTTTTGAGGAAAACAAACAATTTTTTTATTCTAGAATGTAGTGAAGTAGCTGAAGATCCTGTAATTATGCCACAAAGTGAATTTGTTAGTTTATTCAACCCTGGGAACCATGTAAACAGTTTACCATCGATTCCAACAGAAAACAGAAATTCTTCATCAACTTCTATACGAATGGGTCGCCGCTCGACTGGTTTTTAATTGGACAAGAGCTTTCAACTACTTTTTATCTTTTAAATTTTAAATTTTTAATGCAATTTAATATTCCTTCTTATAAATTGCAAATCAAAAACCAAATTTTGTATAGTAACTTTAGAATAGAATTGGTCTGTTGTAGAAGTGCCTTTTTCTGTGTTTGTTTTTTTGTTAGTTGTGTAATTGTAGGTGTAGGTGTTGTGTGTGCTAACCAGTTGATTGTTAAATTTTGTGAATTTTCAATTTGTTCAAGTCCAGCAGGTCTGGCAAAGCGATTTAAAAATAAACAAATTTTTTTCTTTTGGTGAAATCGGTAGAGACTAACAATAACCATTATTTTTACCAAATCATTTTTGTTGTTATGGTAAAAATGGAAGCTGTAAAATTCACAGCATAAATTCTAACTTTTATCAAATATTAATCGATTCTCTGTATGTTGTACAATGCTTATGCCAAAATTTTAATAATTTTCTTTTTTATTGAGCTTTTGTTTCGAAATTTGTCAGTTTTAAAAAAATCAAATAAGCAATCCTTAAAAACAAATCCATCGTGGTATGATATTTTTGTTTTATCGGCACATTTAGTCTTATTATATTTTAGCATATTTTAAAAACAAACCTGAAATTTTAGTTTTATGTAAAAAAATTATAAAATTTATGCACCACTATGAGTTGAGGTGCTTAGACTAATTTTAAATAAAATTGTTTTATCAACATTTTAATTTAATTAAAATAAAATAACAATTGTTTTAGAATTATTACAAAAATTAATCATTTTTTGCGATACTCATTTTGTTCCCTTATTCTTAATTTTGCATCGTAGTAAGGCTTAAAAATACAAGTTATCTATATTTAGTTGATTGTTTGACTTTGACGCAATATTTTGACATTTGATCGTAATTGTTTTTATTTGATTTTTTGCAATAGTTTTCTTATGCTTGCGACGACGCTACGTCTTAAAGGATGACAAAATATTCATAAGTAGGAGTTTCTTGTTTTTTAATTTTAACGAAATTTGGTTTAATTTTATTGTTTAATTAGATTTATAAAATCCTAATTTAACATTTTTAAGCTTTTGTTAAAGCCATTATATTCAAATTTATTTTAACAATTTATAAACTAAGAAAATCCTGTTGACCATAAATCAACCCTATCAACAACTTATACAGTAATAGTAAACTGTATGTAGACAATTAACTTTAAAAAAATTTTACTGACTTTTTTCTTGGGCAAATGTTTTTAAAAATCGTGAATGCAAGCACTTAGTTGTTTTTCTTTTCTTCTGTAAATTTGCATCGTTTTTTGTTTTCTTTTTTATTTTAATTGTGATCTCAATTGTCAGTGTGGAAAATGTTAAACCTGACGAAGTCACAAGGACTACAAATAAATTGACAAATAAAAATTTAAATTATTAATTTCAAAAAAGTTTGTTTTTTATCATATTGGAAAATACATAGATTGCAAAAAATTTTTTAGTAAAGTTAAATGTTAAGTTTCGATAAGGCATTTAATTTGGTTTTGTAAATTTGAATCATGTTTTTTTTCAAAATTAAATTTTAGAGCTGCATAGTTAAACTAAACTATTTTACAATGTTTTGTGCCTGGCTGCAATTTATTCGTTTTAATATACTCAAAATTATTTATAGCTGGTCGAAAAATTTGTCTGTCAAACAAAATTTGCACATTTTTTTGTTTGGAAAAAAAGATAAACTTCATAAAAAATTATTGAAAAATTGGTTTTAAAAATTTTTCTTTTTAATTTTTTTTCTATGACGAAATAAAATCAACAATTGTGTCGTTTGAAAATACACGTTTCGTTGACGTCCGTGTTCATACTATATAGGTGTAAACATTCCGTTACACAATCGATTGTCGTTGAATATTAAAGGAGGTAATGACTGAAACAGACGAAATGACGCCTGCTACTTCGGAAGAAAGCATTGCTGTCCCGGAACCATCTGGCCGCCGACGAAGTGGCAGACATGCGAGTTACAATGTTCTCGTTAAGCGAGCCGTAGTTGGTCTTAAAGCCAAGTCCGGTTCTTCCCGAAAAGCAATTATTAGGTACATTTGCGTTCACGAAACAGTGAAGAAGTCGCACTGCATTAGAGCTGCTGGACGGGCTCTTAAACGCATGACCGCCAGTGGTCATTTGTACAGAAACAAAAATGGACGTTACAAGTTGACTGGAAAAGGCCGAGGTATTTCCCGCAAAAAACGTCGACGAAGGGGGAAGAAGGGACGTAAAGGCCGACGCTCTCGTCGCCGAAAGGGAAAGAAGAGCAAGAAGGGTAAGAAGAAGAAGGGAAAAAAGAGCAAGAAGGGAAAGAAGAAGAAGGCAAGAAAGGGACGTAAATCCCGAAAGAGTCGACGATCCCGTCGCCGAAAGGCGCCAAAGCGCGCTCACCGCCGACGAAAGGCCCCAAGACGTAAGGGAAAGGGCAAGAAGCGTTCAGCCAAAAGGCGAAGACGATAGACCTCCTAAAAAAAAGCAAAAAAAGTCCAACAAAAAAAAGAGAAAAAAACATCAACAAAAACTCTGAAAACCGGAAATAAACAAAGAGTAGTTGGCACCATGAACAACAAAAACCAAATAGTTGTAGTAATGTTTTATAGGGAAATAGGAAGGTCGATCATTTTCACACTAAAGGGTTCAAAATCTTAAAGTTTTAAGGCTTATAGTACAGTTTTAATCTTTAATCAGATTCACGATAACAATTCGATTATCGATTTTAGGTAGAAAATAGTAAATACATTTTAAGTCTATAAATGCGACAAGAAATCTAGTTAGTTTATAGCGATATGGTTGATTCAGTACAGAAAGTATTTCCGTAGCTGTATTAGGAAAGTAGCAAAGTCGTGTTATGAGGTTACTTTTAATTCAATAAAACATATAAGACCATTGGCAGCGTGGTGTAGCGGTAAGAATACCTGCTACACTACCATGAGGTCGTAGGTTCAATCCCCACTGCTCTCATGTTGCAGCGGCCTTGAGTAAGGCGTTGTAAACGGTATAAACGGTATCAGCAGCATAACTATACCAGACAATTATAATCTATATAATATCCCAAACTGCTGAAAATGCAACTCGAGACTGGGTCGGGGTAACAGTTGTTACTCTATGTTTTAAGTCGCGCATTCCACCTTCCCACATCAAGGAAAAAAATGTATACAAAAATAAATTGCATGTAAATTATTTTAAAATTCTCAATTATTTTATAAAAACTATGTTTAAATGTATTCGACAACTGTTATATAGCCAAGATTTTCTTAAAAATTCGATAGGAAAGGGGGTTTTTATATAAAACTATTAACCAACATTAAATTCGTAATTTTGTTGAGTTTTACCTGAAACAGTTTTGAAAGAGTCTCCGCCCGTATTACTAAAAACCATTTGACCCGAATAGACATTTTTACGAAAAACAAAATTTAGTACACGGGTTTATTAAATTTTAGGTAAAAAATTTTTAGAACTAATGTCTATTCGTAATATAGTTTATATATTGAAAGTTAAGCCTGAAACTTGAATTTTGTAATATTTACTGGTGCTACGAAAATTAAATAAAAATTAAAATCCATGGTCGACGTCAACTCAAGTATAATGTACACACAAGAGTAAACAATTAACGTTTTTTTTATGTCCTTTTTGTTTACGCCACGCTGACGACTATGTTTTAATCTATGTTTTATACAAAAATAAAGCCTTTTAAGCTTGAATTGAAATAAAATCGATAGCTATATTTATTCCAATTCAAGTAAGCTATTTTCAATTCAAGTAAGTTATAAGAAGGGGTGTATTTTTAACGTTCAAACGTATTGTCTTAATGGTTTAACTTAAATCAAAACGAAAGCCAGTGTTTATTCTCCTTAACTTCGACGTCCATAGATATATTTATAACGTCACGACATCCTTGGTTGCTTGCATACTTATAAGGTCATTAAGTCGGGTCCATTAAATTTACAAAATCTGACACTGTATTAATTAGGCCGCCCTTAAGAAACATGTTTATTGTAACCTAAGTTTTTTGTTAAAATAGATTTGCGATTTGCTTATTGCAATTACAAAAATTACAAACATGCCTAACATTTTTTTACAAAAGGTTTGTACTATTTGTTTTTAAAAAACTTCAATTGTATTTTTTGTTTAAGAAGGCCGTAAAGTGGGCGTAACAAATAACTCCTTTCCTAATAAGTTGAATAGACAAGGGCGCTACAGGTTTTAAACATATATGGTTGCCTCCTATTCGGTACATAAAATGCTTATTACTACATTAACTATTGCCACTATTACCGCTAATACCCTAAGTATAGGCAAATGGAGAAAAAATATTAAACGTGGGGCTCAGGGTCACAAAAATTTCGTTTTATATTACGTATATTATCTTGTTGTGAAAATATATTTTATATTTTATTAACTTTAGTAGCATGATACATTGAAACGTCCCAATACTTAGTTTGAAACTGTTTTTGAAAAAACGGTTTTGTTTGTCACTCTAGTATATTATGACACCCCAGTCAAATTACACAACGTTTCAATTTTTTTAAAAGCGAAATAAGGTAAAACGCTTTAGGTTTACAGATACTAACCCTTTTTATTATACAATAAATTTAGAATTGGCATTGATGGTTCAAATATCGTTAGGTTTCTGTAAGCCTATATCTCACAGTTGAATTGCCACTTTTTCATTTCATTCCAGCAGCCAAGGGACTAAGTGACTGCCATTCAAATAATCTAAGTTACTATACCGCCTACGATTTTTTTTAAAGGTAGGTGTACCCACAAGACAAAAAACGTTTTAAATATCATACTTTTAGTTCATTTCTCTCTTTGGTTTGCTTTTTATAGCATAATATTTAATAGCCTGATTGTTTTTTAAGAAAATCTCATGTTTTGCTTAGGTTTATTCTGGTGAAAAATTAAACTAAGATAAAGGTTTATTAAAATAAAATTATTACTAAAACTTTAAAGCGCGAAAGAAAACATGGCTAAAGCGTATGTTAAAGCAGCATTGTTACGTCATAATCTAATAGAGTAACGTCAATTCGTGTTTAAAAAAGTCTTTTTAAATATTTTTTAAACTTAAATTACAGCCGATTTATAAAGAATTTTGTGTTTCTTGGTGAGTTCTTTTTAGCATTACATTATGCGTGTTTGGTTATAAAAATGTCAACAGGACGAAAAAGCTGAGTCCCACACTTTAAGTAAATTTAGCTGTGTAAAAATAGCAATCAATAAACCTTTAACTTTTTTAAACGTTTGTTTTGATATTGTTTACAGTACACCCTAGTTAAAACTTTACATACTTAAAAACTAGTTAATTTTTAAAACATTCTGTATATCTCATTAGTATATTGTAGGTTTAAACGTTTGATCACACAAATCACTTTAAACCTTTATGTTAAAAAACCATTGACAAACGGTAAACTATGGCTCTGTTGATGATATTTATGAAATGTTAAAAGTTAAATTAGGTTTTGTTACGCAAACCCAGTTTTAAGTTTCTTTATTGGTTTTGTACTATGTGTTGTCTTCTTATTAGTTGTTGATTGGGTTTTGATTCGAAAAAAGTAAGTCTTACACAAGACAGGAAGCTGCGATATCACATCGGGGAAATCCAGTAGCTGTTTCACACTTCTAAAAATTTTAGAATACAAATATTTTTTAAGATCCTTTACAGTTAAAAAGTAGATGTTATTTTCTTCTGACAAAACGAAATGGTTCAATGATTTTATGAGACCAAAAAGAAAGTAGACTATTATTAATTTTAGACCAAAATATATAATATTTCGATTATATTTATAATTAATTAAATATAGACCAAGAGCACAATCAGTCGTACGTTATATCTGCGTCGTAGTGAAATCGATCATGCGCGACTTACTCAAATGCCTTTTTCTTATTTTTGTGACGTCAGTTTAGCGCGCAGGGGCCAGTAACAATTTAACTCAGAGAAGTCGTTTTAAAATTTGCACAACGGTAAAGTTCGTTAACTTTAGGTATTTTAGCAAGGTTTTATCTGTTTGTCTGTGTGTAGGCTATACTGATTGCGTAAAGGACTCTATCAGGACATCTCAATTACAGGTTTTAGTAAACCATGTAAAAAGTGGAAAGCTTGTGAGATAATAACAGGTTTAAATTGCAGCTTTGTGTAAATGTCGGTCACGTTTTCGGTGTATGACTGTTCGCACATGTGTGATTGTGTGCCATTCTCACAGCGGAAAGTTTGTACAGTTGTAACTATATTTAAATGTGGTATTAAACACTACAATGACAGGCTGGTTTTCTAAGTGTAATAAACAGTAGCGCTCTAGCTCAATTAGTGGAAGTCGTGCCCTTATCGTATCTTCATTATATATACTGTGAACGCTATACTACCTGTCTTAGGTAACGTTTTTCGGTGCGCATAGTGTATTTTAACATTTGGATTTACTTTTTAATTAGTTTTACATTTTATTACACTTTACTATACGGTACCTACTGCAATTATATGTTTGCGTTGTACTTAGATCAGTTATAAGCTAACAAATGCGACCTGCTGCTTTCATGATGTATTAATCCCTTTTTTTTCAAAACAACATGGTATTCTTTTTTATTTTATAAAATTGAAATTGGGAACATATGGATAAAGTTAAAGCCTTATTAATGTATATCTTTATGTTTTAATCCAAATTCTAAGTTTTTCTAACTGGTCCCCAAACGCTATTAAATGATTAATAACGTTGACGTTAAATTAAACGGCACATGACTGGTTTTAGCCTTTATTTCTAAAGAATTACGTCTTACTTTGTTCTAAAAAAAGCTGGGTTGAAAATAAACTAACAATAAACATCATACACTTGCTTTTTCATGTTTTAAGTCATGTTTTATTAGAAGAGTATTTTTTTAAATTGATGTGTTATCAGTTCTGTTTTAGCGTGTGGTGTATTGTTTTTTAAGTTTTGTATTCATGTAATAACTTTATATTTTATTAAAACTACAAGTGGGTATGCCTATAAGATTTATGTAATACGTTCATAGTTTAAAGTGTTGCTTTTTTTGTTTACAAAACCGTTTGCGCAATACTTGTCCAATTTTACGCCGAGTTTCTTTATCAGAAAATTGTCTTGTCGGTAAAAATGAACGATGGTATTACACCTGTACAAACACTTTTTATATATTAGTACAGTAGTAATAAAAAAATTAACTAAAGTTTTTTTAGACATTTAGCTTTAACAACATAAAATTTATATTTTAGTCATTTTAATCAAGAATTTATATAATGCATGTAGATGCAGTGGTTTTACTGATCCTAAATATTTCAAGTATTAATATATGAACTGTTATGCAACTAAGGATGCTTTACTTATAAATAAGTACTACTCGTTATTACCGCAGTTAAAATAGTCAAATTAAATTTATTTAGTTAATTTTCTTATCACAGTTGCCTGGTATCAATTTTTCTGTAGGTTTCTATTTATTTTTGCAACTTATGTCAACACTAAAAACAAATAATTGGCTGTGTTTAAACAATTTTATTAACCGAATTTTATACTTACCGAAAAAACGAAAAACAGGACATTTAAAGATGTTGTTTTTAAAAAATTCGTCTAATATATTTCGATAAAAATGTTTTATTACGTTATATAAATAACATTCAGTAAATTAATTTGTCGTAGGATATTGTTTTATTAGTTTTAAGGTAAGTACGATTTCTAATACTTTTTTTTTTCAATTTCTAATACCTTTTTTGTTACAAAGAAGAAATCGATGACCGTTAAAGTGCAATCGACAAATGTCGTAAATAAGGAATGAACGTCACGTGATTACGTCAGCACTTTCCCGTGCCGTTATGACGTCACAATGTATAGGGTTGATTACTTAACACGTGATCACGGTCTGGCCCGCACACTGTATTATCTCATATTTGGTAATAGAAGAACACTGTATTGGCGTGTTTGTGTTTATTAATGTAGAGATCGGTCAATATATTTGTGTAAGAAACAGTCTTTAAATAGAATGTTGTCAGTTTAAGTGGATTGGGTTTTTACAGTTAGTGGTAATGTGAACAGACTAGGCTAACGTACTGTTAGTAGTTTGTTAAACAAGGTATTAGAAAGCGTAAGCTTATTTGTTACCACCTTCTTGGCGGTGTAAATAACAAGGAATTACTTTTCGTATTCGAAAGTGGATAAATATGTGTTTTAACTTAAAAAGGAACTTAACTGAATAATTTAGTCAAATATCGTATTTATTTGAGAGTTTCAAAACGCCATTAAAATTATTTTTGGGCCTATAATAAGCCTGGTTAGCCTATAAACTTACATATACGATGTACACTAAACGCGATAACTCTTGTTAAAATGTATTGCGCAGTTTTTTAAGTGTGTGGTCGATTTTAGATTCGTCTGTATTTACAATGTTACGGTTTCCTTTAGAATTAAAATGGTAAGCTCTTTTACATAGTTGTCATAGTAGATTTTTGACCAAAGCCAATCAATCTAAGTCTAAGTAACGGTAAATTGTGCGAAGTGGTAAGGCAGTACTAAAACATAAAAGGGTCAAACGGGTTTGAATAATAGATTGCGAAGGAAAATAAATCTATATCTGTGCATGCCGTCACCTTAGTGTTTGAGTAGTGATTACTTTCGGCGTGGGCGACGCACCGCACACGAAACGTTGTGTTGTATCGATTATGGATTGATTAATATGTTGTGGTGCAACTGTTTTAACGATTTGGTAATAGTTGCGAAATTTAGAAAAAAAAACATGTTAATATTTATCTTTAAAATTTTGTAAGAATTTTCATTAACCTTCAGTTCTGCTTACTAAATTAGAAGAATGGTTTAATTATCAATAACATAACATTAGTATTTTTAACCTCGTTATCGTATGTTTTTTCGGGTATGTAAGGAATTTGGGTATTTGAAAATATACCGATTTCTATCATAAGCCATACTTGCCTAAAGTTGCGTTTTAAAAATTCCACAGAATTGAGTTTTTAAAGTTGTAATTTAAAAATTAATTAAACAAATTACTCATTAGTGAATTTACTGCGCACATAGTAGGTGTGTTTGTGTTTTTTTTTATATTACATTTGTATTCTAGAAAGTATTATTGATGTCGTCCTGAATTTTTTTCAAAATGGTGTAACTACTTAGCATGCATTATTAATGAACTTGCGTACTCTGCTGGCTGTAATGCGCTGGGTGCTTTGTTTAAATCCAAAATTTACGTATCACACTGATATATTCCTAAACTATATCTACTTGAACTTTCAGGCTAAACTACACATTTTTAATACTTTATTTAAATATAAACTTATGTTAGGCACGCTTCTATTGTGTTTATTTTAATTGTGCTTTGAAGGTTGTAAGCACTTGCTTACAGTCTATTCACATTATTTGGGACTTACAATTTTTTGATTGTGGTATTTCCCAGATAAGTCTTCCTGCTCAATAACATATTTTTTAAATTCTTGGTATTTCTTATTATATACACATTAATCAATTGGAAAAACATTAAAGGAATACTTAGAAATAATAATTTTTATTTTTTTATATATATTTTGTATATACTCTATAGGTTAGTAAACAAAATAATTCTATTAAACCAATGTGTTTACAGCTAAAAAAACGACAAACTTGGGTTTTACCATTGAGTTTACCTTCGAATTGCTGCATTAATAAAGTTTTTTATATAAATATATATTTTCACGCTCGACTTTATAATATTAACGTTTAGGATTTTTACCGTTTTGTTTAAATATTAAATTATTTTTAATTGCTTATATAATAAATCCTATTATTTTAGTATATTTAAAAATATCTTTTTCACAAAACCATATATTAAATAAATTTTATATAACACAGACGTTTAACCAACGCTAGCAGGGCAACTGCGAATGTCATTAACGTTGATTAAAGTAAGATAAAAGTCAGCTTAACATGTCTCATAAAACTAATCGGTAAACGTTTATAAACAACAAATTTTTGCATGTGCGCCAACAATTTTTTTTGAAACTGGGCATAAAAAATCGAAAGGTTGGATTTATTAAACTACTGAGTGTAGTTTTGTTGTTTAGAATTTTTTTATAATATAAAAAAAATGTTAGAAAGTAAATCATTAAATCTGTACTGCAATAAGCACTGTAATTTAGGTTAGTTATATTTTATGTAGTTACTTTGTTTTTAAATTATTTTTATAATAAAAATAAATGAACGAGATCTTCTTAAGTTATTATGCGCCGTTCGTTCTTTTTAAATGCACTTGATCGTTTATGTCTTGCCGTATATTATATTTTTAAGCCTGTCGTGAAATATGACTTATAATACCGGAAATGATGCCCGCATTCACTGCATTGTTTCCTTTGGTTGGTGCAGTTTATTATCACAGCATATTTAGGTCTTAGCTAGTGTCAACGCTTTATTATAAATCAGCATGCTTGGAAACTAAAAACTTAAACACTAACATAGTTCGCTTAATAACTTAAGTTGCAAGTTTTGTAAGTCTGATTAATTAGTAGACTATGCAGAGTTGTATAAATAAAACGACGCTCCAATTAGTAGTTCTTTAACAAAACCAGTTTAATATTTAAATATAGGTATTTTACAAATTATGCTATTTGCAAATGCTAGGAAAAAAATGCTATAATAAGCTACTACATTCTTTATTTTTACTATTGAGTTGCAACGTTTTGTTCACACTATAAATCTTACGCAAAAAGTATAAAATGTGGTAAAACTATATAAAGCGTGTACTCTAAAACTGTTTTTGATGTTTACAGAATTGGGTTGTATGAATCACTAGGCTTAGCTGACTTTGATATTGTTAGACAAGAAATGAAAGGTTAAAAACTAGTTGAACGATAAACTTATCTTACAAAAGCAGGTATGGGCTATTCGACTGTGGTTTTTTATATGTGCTTAAACGTGTTCGTTTGTTTATATCTCTGATATATATATATCAATTTAAAAGGTGATTTATCAAAGTAATAGTTATTTGGATTTTAAGCAACGGGCCTTGCACAATTTTTGAAAAGATTGCAAATTATTGATTAAAATGCATATAATTTCCGGATTATTTATTGATTAAGAAATTGTTTTTCACTTTCTGCCCAAATTGGATAATATTGTAATTGTGCCTATATTTTAACCTTGATTATCGTTTATAGTAATGTACACAATGTTGATGTTAATTACTATAAACAACAAGTTAAAATATAATATATATTTGAGATTGATCAAATATATGCATATATGTATGTCCAATTTATAAGTTTTCAAATAAAAGAAATGCAGTTTATGTGGGCAAACTATATCAAAAATAAAAGGCAATCGTTTAGTATTATTGGGCTAAATTAGGATATTTATTTATTAAGGCCTCTATTTTTTTAATAATATATCAAGGTTTAATAGTAGATCATTTTTGTAACAAGAATTCTGATTTTTAGATATGTCGGAAAGCGATGTTATCCCTGCCCGTAGAAGTAGGCGAGCTGCTAGTCTAACTGCACAAGCTTTATGGAAAATTCAAATCGAAGATGACCAAAAATTTTCGCAAAGGTGAATTACAAAATCTTAGAAATGAATTTACGTCGGTTTTGGTTATAACTTTAGTTTCTAGCTATTAAATTGTCATTTTTATCCAACATTTTTTTTATTAAATTATTTTTTAGACCAATCAAACCTGTATCATCAATTACATGTGAAAAAACTCAACAAATTACTGCACAACCATCTAAACAAACTCAAAAGAGAAACTCGTCGGAAAGCATTTCTAAAGTACCCCCCAAAAAGCTACATTTTGGCTCAAAGGAAATCAAAAAAGAACAAGTTTCATGTGGTGGCCACAAATTTTCTGCTACAAAACCAGTTCAATTTGGAAACCGTTCAAAAAACAGCGGAAAGTTAACAGCGTCGGTTGCCCCGTTGATTAAGTCGGTTCAGCCGAAACCTAAACAAACAAATATCCCTGCTACTCCGAACCACGTCAACCCGATAATACTTTTGCCAGTTTCGCTTCAGCCAAACGACCGTACAGGGTCTGGTGATCTTTCTTTATTGACTTTACGCCCTAACGCAAATTTACTGAGTTGTTTAGGTCTGAATTCCAGTGATAACGCACCCAGCGGATCTGTGCCAAAGGTTGGCGCTTGGGGCCCGTCTAACGTTTGTTTTAATATTAAATCGGACAACGTATATATTCCGGCGACCGTTTCGCACAATAATAAAACCGCAAAAGTTTCAAACGACGTTGTTCAGGTCGAACCGCTCAATTTAAAGATGGGTGAAACTGTCGTTCCAACCACGTCCTTTCAGAGTAAAACACTCGGCGTGGTTAAAATTAAGACTAACGTTGTCCGACCAATGTGCACAAAATATCAACCAAACTCAGTCAGACAAAGTGTGAAGCCAAATATTTTGAGCGACCGTCGAACGAATCCTACTAAAAAAGCCATTTCCTCTAGCCCGCTGTTGTCAGTTATTAACGAAAGGTTGCTTGAGGTTGCCAAAAATAAATCTAAACTAGATGGATCAAAATCGCCTTCTCCTGGTAAGTAGTTGTATTACATATTCTGTAAAGTAATTTTTTATAAAAATTTAAAACCTGATCCAAACTCACCAAAAAATAAAAAAGTCAGGACTAAAAAAGGCTATTTTGTAACTTTTAACTACTTTTAAATAATGGAGTTAAAATTTACTATAAGTATATTGTAAGTATCTTAAAAAGAATTGTTGAATTAAACTTAATAATCTATTTTTAAGATTATGCTTGTTCGTCACCAGAAACTGACGACTTACATCGCACACGAACGCCCTCTTACGGAATTAAACAAATCAAACTTCGACATAAAGCGGTCCCCCCTGTTGGTACTCCTGAATACAAAATGTTTAAAACTAAGGTAGTTGATTGTAATATAGAATTTATTTAAATAAATTATTCTGTTTAAATTTTACAATTTTACAATTTTAAGACATATTTTAATTGTTAGTTAAACTTTTAGTATTATTTAATTTGGCATTAGCCCTTAAATCATATGAACATTTTTGGAAACGACATTTTATCAACATTTAATTTAAATTTTTTTTCTAAAAGAAGGGGTTAATAAAAAATAAGAAAGGGTTAGTAATAAAATGTCCCATTGTCCGTAAATGACGTGCTCAGGTTTTTAGTAAAATGGATTTTGATCGAATGGCAGTATTTTATTATACTACTTAAATGCATTTTACCTCATTTTAATTTTTTTTGTTTAAGGTACAAACGGACCGCAATAGAGTAAATGTAACCCGTCCAAAAATTAAAATTAAACGTCAGGATTCGGACGAAAATCGCCCTTTGACCATACCACAAAGTCCCTCACAGTCTTCTGAGGAAAATTATGACGTTAACAATGGTTGGAAGTGGTCGGGAAAACCGTATACCTCTTTAGTGTTTAGCGTGGTAGGTTTGTTTTAATATTTATTGTTATACAAAGTTAAAGTTTTGATTAAATTTTGTTGTTTTTATTGGTTTAAAATACCTGTCGTTCTATTTAATTAATTTTCTTTTTGCAATCTGTTAACATAAATTCACAACTTTTTTTTTAAAGTTTTTACTATTTTTTTACTTTACAATTAATATAGGCTTGTTGTAGTGGTTTAAATAATTGACTTTACAACATTATATTTAATAGGCAAGGGGTCAATACGTACCCCGTCGTTGTTACCCCTCCATGATTCGCAAAGACCCCGAGGGTGACGACACCGTCGTAGCGGTGCGCGACTGCGTGTTCCTTCTTTCAGGCGAGGACGGGGGATCCCCCTACGTAGCGAAAGTGACGTCACTTTGGGAAAGGGAAAACTCAGAGGAGATGGTTGCGAGTGTGTTGTGGTATTATAGGTAAACATCTATCAATTTTTATTTCTTTTTTGTGTGTGTGTTTTTTTTAAATTGGTGTGCTTTCTTAAGATAGGTATTAAATGCAAATTTACCTAAGATAAATAAAAAGTTTTAAGCAAATTGGTTGGTTTTGTCATTTTTAAGTTAATTTACGTTTTAAGCTATTTTGTAAATCTTTTATCTTTTTTTTTTGCTGTTAATTTCAATGTAGACCAGAGCACACTGAAGATATAAGACAACAAGATGGTACGATTTGTGAAGATGAATTATTCTCGTCCCGACATCAAGACGAAGTCAGTGTAGCATGCGTGGAAGATAGATGTTACGTTTTTAACTATTCTCAATACGCAAGGTATTTACTTGTTTAGCTTGGATGACTGGCATATTACCGAAAATATATTTTTGACCGAAACTATATGCTTAAAAGTGCTGTTTTACAGACACTAAGACATTTTTTATTAACTATGGCTAACCCTTACCGTTCTTTAAAAAAATGCCATTTAATATATGATAAATCTTGACCTAAATTTACCTAAAAAAATGTCTGTTAAATGTTGTTTTTGAAATAAACCTTCAATGATGTTGTCGAAATTTATTTTTAGAGTTCGTGCTAGATTAGCTAAAGATGAAACCTGGGAAATGTATGATGCTCGTCGCATCGTTCCCAGACTTCCCGGAACCGTTAAAAGATCCGGAATCCGACGTACTGTGTCCGGTGAGTCCGCACCGGACCCGGATAATTTATTTTTTAGCCGAAAACTTTACGACGTAAAAGGAAAGCGCGTTTTAAAATATTTACCCCAACCGCAGTCTTTGTATCACGATACGGGTGGAAATCGGCCAACGCTTCTATCGACCTCTTAGCGGGTTAACAGTATTTGAAATTTCGTTATATCAAGTTATAAACTGTGCTGACGTTAAATTACTGAATTGAATTAGTTGTCAGTTTAAGTTTCTACTAAACTCAAGTAACATGTTATACCCAAAAATTATATTGAAAAAAATTTCAAATTTTAAAAGCAAAAAATACTTTTTTTTGAAATTACAATCAGAAAGCAAATTTTTGATCTGTATTAGTATCGTAACTAAGTTTTTATTTCTATATTGCAAACTCGTTGAGGTTTTGCAGTATCTGCATCATTTTTTTTGAAATGTTTTTATATTTATCATCGCTGTGACTTCCATAACAGTTCATTGTGCTTCTTTTTTTGACTTTTTATTATTTACTTAAAGATTTTATAATAAGCAAAAACTTGAAGGGTATATTCCGTAGTACCAATACTTTAATAGGATTTTATCTTCTTAAAATTACGATTATTATGATCTAATTTCTTCACAAAATTTAACGTTTTTTTTTATACCGTTAAGAATTGCTAAATTTTATGAAATTGTTAATTTGTAGTTTTTATTTTTTACAGTTTCATCAAAAAAATGATTTTATCTTTTTAAATTTATACGATATATATGTGATTGTTTTTTTAAGCGTACTATATACTTACAATTTGGATACTTTTTAAGTTTTTATGCTTTAATATAATCATGAATGAGAAAAGTAGTTCTGTTATTGCAAAACACTTAGGTTTTTGGTATAGGTGTTCGATCTGCTTGTAATTTAGCCTATTTTTAGGTGGCGTTATAACCGTGTTTAAAATTTTATTTACCTTGTTCAACTGTTTATTAAAACAAGGCTATGTGCTTAAGTTAGAAAATACCTAAATGTAGGCTTACCATAAACGCGTGGGCTAATGAAGGCTCGCCTTTTACGGCTCACCACAAAAGCCAAACTACCTTACTTTGCTGTTATTACCATTAAAAGACGTAGTAGATGCAGCAACATACTTAAATTAAGCAGTAAAAATAATAAATAAAATAAAAAACAATCGCCCATAAACAATAGAAACGCGGTGTATCTCATTGCATTAAAGTCAGTGCTAAATACGAAACACAGTCAACAAATTGAGTACTTACTTTTTTTTAATTCATTTTAAATTCAATGTTTAATGAAAGATACAAAATACGTTACAACTTAACTGCATAAGAAGATTTTTTTACATAGGTTTATTTCATGTTCATGCTTTTATTGTATATTATTGGTACAAGCAATTAAAAAAAATGCGTGTAGTATATAAATATTATGGCAGCACTGTAAATTCTGGTCGGCTGTTTTTTTCTCGCTGTAAATTTACGTAAGAAAGTCTGGCACGGTAGTGCATAACTTGAATATTGACTAGAAGACTAGTCTTTAGCTTGACTTGAGCTCCCTTTAATTTTTATTTCCTACAAAGATACCCTTAGGTTAAAATAGGGCTATGAAATCTTAAGCAGAAAGTAAAGAAATAGTAATCTGAAAGTACATCCGTCTGTCTGTTGTTATATAAGGCTGGTATATAAGGGTTAGTTGTTGGTGGTTAAGGTTAGCATAGAAGTTGTAACTATAATTTTAACCCATTTGGATCTCTATATTAGCGTCGTCCGCCGGTTGAAACGAGTAGTACTAAAATGGATGCAAAAAGAAGTTTAGGGTAAGGTTATAAAAATTCCACTTATTCTGCATTTTATAAACTTGTCGGACGACGCTAATAAAGCCCCGTTAAGTTTGTTTGTATTAACTGTTAGTCTATAGGCTATGCTATATTCTGTTTTTTTCAATGCTTTTTGTTTTTTAAAGCATTTTGTTTGGTTATTTATGACTGTGGCACAAAATGTATATTTGTCATTGCAAGAAATGTAGGTATATAAACTGTTAGTTATATCTCACAAGGTAGTATACTGTGCATTTAATATGTTGTGTTAATTTAACTGTTTTAAAATTTATGTGTTTATTAATAGTGCCATTAATCGTCGAGTTAAGATATGTGTTTGTAAAATTTAAAACAAGGTCAGGTAAACCAAAACCCAATGTTAATACTATTAGTGGGTTTTGATCAAGCTTAACAAATATGGGGATTAAAAATCGCATCGACTTAACTAAATTGGATGGTAAGTTGTATAATATATCTGTAGAACAAATCTTTTTATGTAGTATGGTAATTTTAAATTATTTTCTATTCAAAACATTTTCTATTCAAAAATTTATTGTTATCCAAACATCGGTTATATTAAAACAATATTTAATGTCACTTAGTTTTTGTTTAAAAAATCTAGAAAATTTATTTTACTTTGAAATAATTTTTATTAATTTATGTTTAAAGTAATTGGTAATGTCAGAAGTCAAAATTCTAGAAAATTTACTTTATATATATATACTAACCAAGAGTAGATATTGACTATGTTTTAATTATTTTATATTAATTTTGTTTTACAGACCAAATGCGACATGAAGAATTACTTAGCCAGTTAAAAATACAGGTAGTAAAATAATTGTTAAATGTTTTATATTCTTCAAGGAATATTTTAACAAATACAGAATATAATAATTATTTTACAGATTAAAGCTTTAATGGAGGAAAGTGTAACCAAAAAGTTTGTACATGAAGAAAGTGCAATGGTTTTAAGGTTGTGCGGTAAGTTGTTTAATGTAAACAACATACAAAAATTTTAACTATTAAACATTGTGTTTTTTGTTTATAATTTTTTCAGGTAGATAATATATATGTTGTAGGGTTGATTTTATCTTTTAAATTTTTGATAAAATATTACAAAAAATATTATTAATGTTTGTTTATCAATGAAATTATAATATTAAATATTTGACAATTATCACACAAAAGCAGTTTGCTTTTGTTGATCCAGTACATAATATTTTTAACATGACAATATTATGCCATTACATGTATTTTAAAACTCACAACTAACATTTGTCTAAAATAATTTATCCAGGAATTAAAAATGGGAGTTTTTTATTTTATAGGCTTTTAAATTGGACATACATATATATCATATACTAGGCTCTATTATTTATAAAAAAAGGTGTTCAAAAAAATTTTTTTTTTTTATTTTATTGGTTAAAAATGGTCCACTCTCTTTTAAGATTTGCTGTTTTACCAAAAATAAAAATATTATTGTTATTTACCCAAATAGTTTGTATTTTTGTAAGTTTTTAAAAAAGGGCAATGTTTGTTGTTTTTTATTACTAATAAGAAAAAACAATGTCACAGTTGGTATTCTTTTGTTTTAAAATATTTTACTTCTTTTGTTAAATGAGATTTATAACATATAGTAAGCATTGCCCCCTATGATGTAAATCACCAATTTTAAAATACAAATGCATAATGCAGTGTTGTTAGGACTTTTTTTTTCATGTGGGTATTCTACCATACATAATGTGATGTTTGTCACTGAGCACACCATGGCCACTTCCTTTTTTAGAATCTGTTTTGTTTTTACATTTGATTAATTGTTAAACTGAATTGAATTGACAGCTTTGATATATAATAGAGCTTTGTGGACAATATATATATATATATAGAATATATAACATTATGTATATAAAAAGAACATATCAATTTATGTTCCAGTGTATGTATAATTTAAAGGTTTATTAAATAACAAAAAACCGCCGTGATTCAAGTTTTAACCATAGTAAAACAATCAAAATGCATCCCACAAGATGGACATTAATAAGATTAAAAAAGACCTATGTTAAATTTTTTTTTTCAAATATATTATTTTCAAAATAATATTTTAATCACAATGCAAATGTGTTGGAAAATAAGCCCAAACAACAATATCTTATGTCATATTATATCATTTAATTTAAGGTTTATAAATTAATTATTTAGCTTTTTATTATAGTATTAAATACTATAATTACTTTAAAAATTGATGAAGTGACTAGGTCATTTCAAACCAGGTTTCTAGACTAAAATATAATTGCGCTGTAGGCTTTCTCTTAACCAGGTTATTGATTTGATTTCGGTAAATAATTGATTTTGTCAATTTTTTCATTATTCTATAAATTTTTTAAATTGCGGAACGATGAATAATGTATAATCATATAAAGCCGAATTTGAAGGTCATTTCATTTTATTTTAAATGCAAACTACGACAACGCTATGTGTAATATTGTATTGTGGTACACTAATTGGTTTAATTAGTTGCCAGGCAAAATCAATCGCCATCCCAACGTTAATTAGAAGTTGTCATAAGCCCACGTATTATATTAAAAACAATATTATGATCATAATGAACTAATTATTTTTTTAATGTGCTAATTTGCAAAAAATATTGACATTTTATTTTTCATGAAACTTTTATTAAATGCACAAAAATTGTGCATTTTTTTATAAAAAATGTCAAAATTGAACTGTTTTTGTCTTTTAATGACCTTTACTTTTTTAAAATTAACATTTTTGCTTGTAATAAACTTATACAATAACGGCAAAAAGGTTTTGTAAGACTATTAACGGTATTAACGAAACACTTTTCTATCACCGAAAGCTATTTTCTAAAAACACTATGTTACTATCAATTATACATTTTCTTTATCTGCTTTTGGGAAATGTCTCTTAATTTGTTAAACTATGTTGACCTTAGTTTCGGTAAAATTTTGTTTTTAAACTTTTGGTTAAAATGTTGTTTTCAAAACCGACAGTACACGTAAGTTAAATGTTAATCATTGTCATGTTTAATAGGAACAATTCAGCAATGTATATTAGATGGGTTGAGAAGAAGGACCGCGGGTTTCTTAAAAAATAACAAGATAGCAAGTCTTTATATTAAAGTCGGAAAAACGATTCCAGCAGTTAATGAACTTGTTGCTAAAATTGAAGAAATTGAATCGAATAATGTCAAGTAAGATCAATTCATAAAAAAATAAAGTGTTTATAAATCGGCCTTTAAAAAAATGCATTTTTTGTGTAAAACTATTCTTGAAATGGAAAGAACAACGTCACAACCTAAACACAGGGTAACATTTGTTACCTCGAACAGGACTCGATTAGTCTTTGACAGTTCTAAATATTATTAAGCATGTTGCTATTTAGTAATTTGCTGATTGGTTTGGGGTTCAGAATTTTTTTATCCCTTTTTAGCGCTTTTTTTTAAAGACGTTACAACCTGATATCAGTGGAAATCAAACCAATGACCTCATGTTGTAAAACCAAGTGTTTTAACCATTACACTACACCTTTTAAAAATATATAATCTATTCTAACTTTTGCATTTTTTTTAAATTTAAGAAGCGGAGATAATGGTTTAATACAAAATGGATCAAACAGCAATGGTGTAAACCAAATGAAATATTTGTGGGTGAGGGTCGCTCTAACATCAAAACTTCTCGACCGAATTATTGAACATCTCGTAAAAAATAACAGGTAGGAAGTTATAGAAGAACATTAAGGTTATGCAGTTTAACTGTTTTAGTTTTTTGAGTGTATAAAATAAACACAAGCATTTTAACTTTAAATTACCATGTTATTTTTATTATTTTAGTAAATATTACGAGAAATCTTCAATTATGTCTAACCCTGTTTGTGGAACAGTGCTTTCATCTTTGCTGGGTAGGTTTATGTTAAGACTGAATTTTTTTTCATTACAATAGGCCTTCTTATGATTGTAAATTATGATTTTAGTTGGTCCTTGTGCTTTGGATTTCACCAAAATAAAGACGCACGATCATTATTGGTCAGATCCACCCGCCGGAGAGTTGCTACAACGTCATAAACTTAACACAGTGTAAACCGACTTTTAAATTTTTATTTCAATAAGTTCTTATATATATATATCTAATATTTTTATTTAATATTATGGTGAAGTGGTTAAAACACTTCATTTTACAAAATGAAGTCCTTGCTTCAATCCCCACTGCTTTCATGTTCTTTGAAACTGCCAAAGACAACTTAAGGCTTGGTTTTCCACATCGAGGATAAAAATATAAAAAAAAATTTAAATAATTTTATAAAAATGCATTGTTTTTTAAGCATACACTTTAAAACTAAATTTTTAAATATTTTAATAAAAATTGTTAACGTCTTTGGTAAGATCGATCAAAGCGTTTTTTATAATCTGTTTTATATTAACATTAGTTCAAGAAATTCTCCGCAATCCCCTGGTAAGCGTCCTCCTCTTTCGTTTGGAACTGCTCGCCACCAATCATCCAGTGAAGCGATTGAGAGAAGCGCCTCTTTTCGAGATTACGTTGAATCTCTTCATCAAAATAATAAGATTCCGTTATTGTACGGAAAAAATAACGTCGTTGTTCAACCGGTAACGTACACCGTTTGTATTGCTATATCGCTCAAAACCACTTTACCAAATAAACATTCGACCGAAAACGGCATTTTAGCGAATGCGACATTTATTATTATCCCCAACCTACTCTTACCCCTTTTTAAAAAATTTTCATTAATTTAAAAAAAAATTTTACCCATATTTTAGTAAAAGGTTGTTTAATGTGTGTTTTGAAAAAGTCATATTCGTCCAAATG
Organism: Corella eumyota; assembly: GCF_963082875.1. Taxonomy (NCBI): domain Eukaryota; kingdom Metazoa; phylum Chordata; class Ascidiacea; order Phlebobranchia; family Corellidae; genus Corella; species Corella eumyota. The sequence continues at coordinate 9,561,530 of NC_137494.1, read as the reverse complement.
TTTTTCGGCAATATAAGCGGATACCTTAACCTATTAGGAGTATTGTTCCTATTTATCTGTATTTATTTAAAAAAAAGTAAGCAATGAATAATGTTAGAAAAATCTTAGGCAAATACTCTACTTTAATTTGTGGACATACAATATTTTCAGCAAGAGGATATAGGCCCAATACCAGGATATCTCTCTCTGCATCAGCAAGTTAATTGTTTGATTATCAAGTGGACGCCTAACCAGTTAATGGATGGAAACGATGGATTAAAAACTGCTAGTATCGACGAAAATGGCGAAGTTGACTTAAATAACGCAAGCCTTGAAAAGCAAAATAGTTTGGAAGAGGTTCCTCGAAAAGGGTAAGTTATTCAAATTTGTATATTTTCTCTGTGGTTGCTATGTTTATTGTATGTTACAATTATAATTTGTGGTGTTGGTATTCCGTAATTTTTACACTTACAGTTGATTAAATGAGCTGATTAATCAAGATAACAAATCAATGCATGTTGTTTGTGTGTAGTTTTAATGTTGTTCTTTTATTAGCAACGGAAAATTTGCCTTGCGTCGTGTTTCAAGACCAAAAAGTTCCAGGTAATTGGACTTTTTTATTAATGTTTTCAATTTTTTGTGGTGTTTATTTGTATTGCATAATTATTTGATGTGGATAGACCAACTTTACAGCCCAACATGGGATTTTCATTACTTCGACTTAGTATCGAGTTATTAGTTTTTTTTATAAAATTGTATTGTCTAAAAATATACTTGCCTGTTTTTATTTCGTCTTATCAGTACTGCTTATTACTTAAATATTCTAAAACATAACATCTGCGGGGATCGATCTCAGGACCTCACGTAGTAACGCTATGTATTTTACCACACCACGTACCCGGTTAAATGTTCTAAGACAATGATGTTAAAAAAAGGAGATAAAAGTAGGCCACATATAAAATACTTAATATTAACATTTAAAAAAGGTAACACTTTTCGATTTATTTAATAACTGGGGTTTTAACGAAATCGACGAACTTTTAATCACATGAACATACACGTTTTTACTATCTTAATTGCTAAATGTTAAAAATTCGATCTAACACTACATTTAAAAGAAATTCCTTTGGTGTTTTAATAATGTATTTTGAATTATGGAAATGAATTATTCAGTTAAGCTGATTAGACGGTGCAACCAAAACCGCTATCGAATTCACACGTCGATAATTTTATTCTACCTCGTGTTTCTTTTATGTGCTGAATGCTGGAATTTTAGAATCAAATAATCGATATTTCGGATATTCAGTATTTTATAACATCTGCTATTCACCTAAATTGTTCTATCACAACCCGTTTTGCATTGTTTCTACTTGGGTTAATTTTTTTTTTATGTGATATTAAGGTTTGTAAAATTTGTTTTATTGTTACAGATCTTACTGGGAATTTGCTATTTCTGTTGATATAAGTGACATTGTTTATCTGCATTGCCATCAGCATGGTAAATTATATTTATAGCGATATCACTTCAACAATTTGATTTTTTGTTTACAATACAAAAAAGTATCATGAATCATGGCTTTGTTAAAATTTCAAATTTATCCAGACGAAAAACTTAAAATTATTGCCGTTTAAATGGCTTTAAATTCTTCATTTTATTTTTCTAAATATGTTTTTAGCTGATAAAGGTGGCACCTTAGTGTTGGTGGGTCAAGACGGAGTACAATGGCCCCCAATTCGATTCCCCAAAGGGGGTCACCTGCTCACTTTTCTATCTTGTCTGGAAACTGGGTTGTTGCCTCACGGGAGCTTAGATCCACCATTGTGGCCACAAAAAGGAAAGGTTGGTGCAAAAAAATAATATTAAGTGAGGTAGTGTGGTATACCTGTCATGGCAATGGACTTTGAGTCAGAATGTTTTAGACTCAAGCCGCACCAATGCTACACTATTTGCGCTTGAGTCTGGAGTTCATGAATAGCTAAAACACGTCACAACAGCACAATTTTTTAAATAAAAAAACTATCAACTGCAAATAAATTTCGTATTTTTAAGCTCTATAAATAAATATTTTTAAAAACCAAATTTTATTTTTAAATTTTTTTTTAGCCTTTTAAGACAAACGATATTTTTAACACTTTATAATATAACTTGTGTTTATAGGGAAAAGTATTTCCTAAATTGCGAAAAAAATCAAGTCATCGATCTAGCTCAAGCAGCTCAGAAGAACCCACAGATTTCGTATTTCGAGTTAACACGTCATCAGATACCAGTTGTAAGTCTTAAGCAGCAATGCCTTTATTGTAGTTTATGTTATTCTGAATGTTTTTAATTGTAAAGGCATGTTAATGTTAGTAGTTTAAAATCATCACACTATTTAATCAGATTGAAAAATATTTTTTCATTTTTTATTCACTTGATATTTTATTAGGTTTGGTAAATTGATACAAAAAATAGTGCCATCACTTTTATGTTGATTTTGCGTGCTTACTGTGTTTGCATGTGTGTAGACATCGCGCCCTCTAACGAGCGAAAATTTTCGTTCGATCTCATGCAGTCTTTTCTCACATTTCCCCAAATCATGAGAAATGAAGACCCGGTAGCTAGCGTAGCGGGTCGCAAAAATAATGTTGCACCCAGCTCAATGATGCCAAGAACGGTTGTGATACACGGGGAAAACTCATCCACTCTGCCTGCAAATGGGAGCCATCACTTTGTACAAGGTCCCTGCACTTGCAGGAGATGCAAAAGACTTGCCCGCCGCAGACGACATCGGCAGAGGTCACGTGAGGGGGTTACGCCTCCAGTGGTAACCCAACCAGGTGTTTTTGCATGCGTGTGAGTTTTGTATTTTTGTTTTGCGCAACCCGTAATTTTGCTTGCTTTTTTTCTGGAATTTTATTTTGCAAGTAATTTTATTATAACCTTTTTTATAGATATATTTGCATATTAATTTCTGTTTTAAACAAGTATTGCTTAGAGTGAGTTTGTAATATTAAATTAATTTAAATGTCGATTGTTAATTTTTTTAACAAATATTGTTTTAAATAAAAACTATTAATAAAAAATAGTTTTTATTTATCAAACAATAATTTATCTAAAAAAATTCTATATTACATTATTTTATTATTTTATGTATACAAAATCTTAATTTTAAATGTTTTTTATTATTGTACAGGTACTCTAGATTCATCAGATTGTTATGTTCCAAATTTAGATATGTATACTTACGATCAAAACCAGCCTCGCCATTATAACGAGCAAGGTGCTGCAAATGGAGAAAGTTTTTCAGAAACTTCATATGCTGGGTACGTTGTTACTTTAAATGAAGTTTAGTAAAATTAAGTATGAGAGATATTTTTTTGTGGTGGTTAAACGCCCGACCAACGGAATGCATTTTTTTTATTTGGCAATTTACCATAAGTCGCTTGTTGTAAAATAGTCGGATCTATTTCTGCCTTATATTCGAAACACTTTTCTTGATATACATTTGAACAAAAAGGCAATTTTAACTGACAATGACACAGTTTTTGTAAACTCAACTTACTCTAGCCCTGCTCTAGAAAATTCCATTTAATTCTAAAAAAATATCGACCTAAATTTCGGTAAAATGCTGTTTTCGAAATTTTAGTTTTCGGTCAAATCATTTTTGGTTAACTACTTGTCACAACAATTATTTTTCCGTTTACAACAAACTGAATTTTCGGTTTATTTAACATGGTCATTATAACTAATTTCTATACATAAAACACAATCAAGATTATCGCCAGTTTGATAAAAACTAAATACAATTTAGTAGTGTGGTATACATATCATGAAATCAGATTACGAGCCGAGATTGAGTTCAAGCCGCAGTTTAATTTTTTTTTCCAAAATATTTAAATCTATTACTCTAGTGTGTATAAAAAAATGAATAAATTGTAATTTTTTTTTAATTTTTAGGTCGTCTATCAAGGTTTTATGTGATACTATGCGTCGCCAAATTATATCACGTGCGTTTTACGGTTGGCTGGCTCACTGTCGCCATCTAGCGACTGTAAGAACTCATTTATCTGCACTGGTTAATTACGATGTTGTGCTCGTGGATAATAACAATGAAGATGCTAGTATTGGAGTAAATGAAACAACATGGGACGATTTAAGAGATAACGGCAAGGTTAATCGACTTCTTTTTTTATTCATTTTAAAATAAAAAAAAACGTTGTTTTTAGTATATATAACTTATATGTAATGGAGCTTAGTGAGCGTGTTTAATTTATATACCTACGAAATAAATAAAACTGCCGTTTGTGGTGCGCGGGTATATTATCGCTGGCAAATATTAGTTGCAATAATTAAAATGCCGACTTTAGGGCGGGCTATGGACTAGTAAAAGTAAGTAATATGTCAAATTAATTTAACAGCAAAGCAATCACACGAAATCAATATATTTAATTTATTTGTTAATCTTAGCTAACTAGTCGCAGCGAGCTGATGCGTTATGTTTATTATGGTGGTGTCGCTCATTTGCTGCGCCCCCAAGTGTGGCTCTATTTGTTGGGTCACCACCCTGACTCCAGCACGGAAAATGAAAGGAATTCTATCGATGAACAAAATAAAAACATTTATGTTAACATTGTAAAAAAATGGACCGAAGTGGAACGGATTATCAAGGAGGTAAAAAAGTTTTTAATTTTTATATTAAGATAAAGTATACAAAAAAAATTTTAAGTCTATAATTAAGTTCACTTTTCTTTTTTGTGATATATCGGTCATAGCATCGGTCTACGAGGCGTCGGTCATATCGGTCATGGCATCGGTCTACGAGAAAATGTTTCGGGTTCGAGTCGCACTAATACCACTACTATTCGCCCTTAACCACGGCGCTTACGAATAGTTTAACCCACGTCGCAACAGCACTTCTTTTTTTATAAAAAATTTAACAACCCATCTTTTTACAGTGATAAGAAAAAAATGTTTTATTTTGTTTGTAGCGAGAGAATGTGATGTTACACGATTCATCAAAACCTTCAAGTATTTCATCAGGATCTACGTCAGGGCACAGCGACGTTATTGTAAGTTATTGTGACGTCATAAAATTAACCAAGCATAAAAACAAATTGTTTAATTTAAAAAAATGTAAAATAAATATCACTTTGAAATTAATCGCTGCAGCGACATTTCAGCATCAGTTTAAAAATAAATAAAATAAAAAAATAAATATTTTTAGCCACCTTCAATTTTGAGGAAACAATCTTCGGCTTCAAGCGACGTTTTTGCGGATGTTGCAAACTCCACCCCGAGTCGCGAAAAATTCCAGGTAACAATGTTGATTCTTTAAGATTGACAAAAACATGATTCTTGTAAAATAAAGATTTTTTTATTTTATTACGTTTTCACATTTTTTCAGGATAAATTCGAAGTTATTGACGAGGCGAAAAAATCGACAAAACGACCTGAAGTTAGATTTAATAGAAAAGTAAGTAAAATATTAAACAAATATTTCTTTAATTGATACCGGCGGACTTCACAGCCTTAACATAGAGTAGCATTTGTTACCCTGGCCCAATATTAAGTTGTCTTCGTAAGTTTTTTAATAATTAGGGAATATTCTCAGATGATTAATCCGTCGATTTATTTTATAAGTTTAGTATATCATTTTACTTACACTTCAAAATAAAAGCAGTGGGGAAAAAAACTAAAGATCTTATGTAGTAAAGCTAAGTGTTCTTACTACTACATTATGCCACCAGTTTATATAACAAAAAAATAATAAAGTTATTATTGTAATTTTATTAATTATCTGTTAACAAACTAAACATAATTATTCTTAATTTTACATTTCTAATCACATTTGTTACAGAAAAGTAGCGGTAATTATTAAAAAATTATTTTAATAATAAATGGGTTAATTGTTTATAAACTAATGATTGTAGTTTTCTGTTAGAAATATTAGATTTATATTTGTTTCCACTAATTTCACAAAAACTAAAAATAGTTGTTTTTATTATATGAAAATTTTTTTTTTAAAGTCGGACATTTCGGATGGAAGTCACGTTCCTTACTCTTCTATCAGCTCTATGACGTCACTGGAAGGTGGAACCACGTGGTCACTAAAAAGTTTTAGCCTGGACGAACTTCCGGAAGATGAGATCCTCAAAGGCGAATCTCGAAAGTAAATAAACGACTATTTTCTTACTTAATGTTAATTCGTTACATAAAATATATATTTGGTGATACATTTTTATTTAAAGTGTGTGTTGTTAAACATGTTATGAGCTATCTGTTAACGCAGGGCTTCATGCAAATAGTGTATTTGTGCGTCTCAAACCCAAAACCCTTTGGCTCCTAGTCTTTAATACTATTATCTATGCATTTTTAGTAGACGATATACTTGTGTATATATTATTATTATTATATCTTATTTAAATATATATATATAATCTGAATGCTTTCAATGTCAAAAACACTGCCGTTTGTGGTGAGCAGGTAAATTATTGTTGGCGAATGTTAGTTACAAGTTGCGAACTACGACAAATAAAATGCAAAGCATTGAATAAGAAATCGAATTGTTTTTGAGCAATGTCAACAAAGATATTTGAACAAATGTTTAATATCGTGTAATAATTTATATTTTCTTTGTAGTGACCATTTAACAAATACCAGCGAGACGAACTCTGATAGCGCAAAAGGTTAGTCGAAATTTTTTTTTTAAATTTTGTTATAAATTTTCTATTTAAAAAGTAAATTTAAAACATTTGTAAAAATAAAAAATATTTTTTAAAGCGAATTTTTTTTATTCAGATTCTTTAAATAATGACGAGCCAACTTACACGGTAAATATAAATTATTTGTTACAACTTATTAAAATAATATGTAACTATATAAGTGTGAACATGTAAAATTAAACTTTTAGGAGGAATTTTTGGATTCGTTTTCGCTTAATTTGCACCGAATAGAGAAGGATGTTCACAGATGTGATAGAACTCATTGGTATTTTTCCCAGGACGGGAACCTGGAGAAACTAAGGAATGTCATGTGTAGTTTTGTGTGGGAAAACATAGATGTCGGATACATGCAGGTTTGTATATACTTATATTACTGAAAAATGTTTGACCGAATATACAGTTTAACCGAAAATCAAATTTTAAAAACGTCAAAGTTAAAGTCAAAATTTTGTTAAAATTTAAAGGGCATTTTTTATTGTCGAGCAAATGTCTGTTTATTAATATAGTTTTCGGTTGTATGGCGTTAATCTTATTTGTTATCTTTTTAAAATAATTATTTTATGGTTTTATATTGAAATTTTTTTAATATTAAGGGTATGTGTGATCTTGCCGCCCCCTTGCTTATAGTTTTAGACGACGAAGCATTGGTTTTTAGTTGCTTTAAACTTTTAATGGTTCGCATGGGGAAAAACTTTCCAAATGGTGGCGCTATGGACTCGCATTTTGCGAACATGAGGTCCCTAATACAGGTATCACACTATTTGATTTTTAAAGTATTTTTTTTACTTATAAGTTTGGCTAAACATTTTTGTTTATAGATTTACTAAAATCCCAAGCCGAAGTAATTTTAGTTATTTTCTTTAAATAAATGTTTTTATATAATAACTCTGGGTTTGGTGACCATGCTAAAACATACCTAAAATATTTATGTTAACTTTAATACATTTTTCATGTTTTAAATCGTTAAATTAGTTTTGTCCTTTTTTCCGTCGCGTTAGTGTAATATCTATTGTATATTTTTCTTTAATGAGCGTAAAAACTGAAATAAAAAGGAAAAAAAACAACAAAATATTGTAGATCACTAATCCAAAGATAATTTTTTTATTTTTTTTATTTGAAGATAATGGATTCAGAATTGTTTGAACATATGCACAAGAATGGAGATTACACTCACTTCTACTTTTGTTATCGTTGGTTTTTGCTTGATTTTAAAAGGGGTAAAAATGTTTATAATTTTTGCCGCAATATTTTTTTTATTTCTTAAATTTTTTTTCATTAAAAAGGTTAAAATTTTTGTTGTTGTAAATTTGTTGTTTTTATTATTTTTAGAATTATCTTATGATGACGATGTTTTCATGGTTTGGGAGAAGATCTGGAGCGCGTTCTATTGCTCCTCCCAATATTTTTTCCTCTTCTTTGCTCTCGCCATGCTTAAAACATATCGTGATGTCATTCTGGAAAACGACATGGATTTTACTGATATTATTAAATTTTTTAACGGTAGGCATGCAGACTTAAGGTCGAAATTGCTAAATGATTCATTGAAATAAATTAATAAATTGCCGGCAATACATTCTTTAGTTTTATTGTCTTAATACGGTCAACTTGCAAGAAAATTATGTTTGTGATTTTTTACATACACCACAAGCAGCGTTTTTTTTTTAAAGCCTGTTATTTAAACAGATATATGGAACTATTTTGGAGAAAATATTTTTTATATTAGCCAACACTTTTTCTTTAGTTCCGCGTGCAAAAAATATATTTGCACAACGTACAAATTTTTGACGTTTATTTAAAATAAATTTGTATTTTCAGAAATGGCCGAAAAACATGACGCAAAAAAATTGGTCGAACTTGCACAAAAATTAGTGGCCGACGTTCAACAAATGATTCACAAGTAATATTAAAAAGTGTTTGACGTTTTGAGAGATTTATATAAAAGTGGATTTTTATTACACATTACCACTATAAATTCACTTATTTGGTTTTCTATCATCGACATTTAATAGATTTATTTATTTTAAATCTTTATCAGCTAGAAGTTAATGATATTTACACGTTTTGTAATTTGTTTTCTTTATTGCTGTATTTTTAAGATCCATTACACTTTAAACTGTTTGCTAAATTACCGACGGGTTTTGGTTATAGATATACACATTCTATTTATTAATGCACGGGTACTATTATGTTGAATCTTAAAAACTTTTAATTTTTGTAAATAAACGCTATGATATAATATTTTTATTGTCTTTTGTTAAAATTTTTTAAAGATTTTAATTTGTCTTTAAAAATTGATGTATTTTTTTATATATTTTTCTTCTTTATTGAACTAACTTTTTATAAAAATATCGTAAATAGTTAAAACTGTTTTTTTAGCAGGTGTGCAATATGTATTTTAAAAATAAAATTCTTCAATTAAAACGTTTTTGTAAAAAAATTATTATATTTTGTTAAACTGTTACAAAACTGTGTAAAACTTAACTCTTTTTCCGAATATATTTTTATTTTTTTTTATTATTTTTACACAGATTTTCTGCTAACTAGTTGTCGTTTATGTAATTTGATGTTTGTTGTTTGCTAAATATTTAACTTAAAAATAAATGTGAAGTTTATCAAATTCTTTTACATAATTTCGTTTTTAGATACTGACGTCAAACAAAAGTACAAAATGCACAAACAACGTTGAGAAATGTAATATCAGTAATGAATTAACAGCAAATAATTGGCAAGCAGGTGAAAAAATCAATTTAAAGATTTTTTTGCAAAGAATCATTATTTTTGGCTAAAAATATGCTTTGAAATATTTCAAAGGTGTTTATTGTGAGTTTTATGCAATGGAAGGTGAAATACTTGTTAGCGAATTAGTTGCATATTACTACTTTCTGATTTTCTTTTTGGTCGTGTCAATTTTTGGAAATTTTTCCATAATCAAAGTTATTCAGCAAAGCAAGCGTTTGCGAAGGCTAGTAAACCTTAGCATCTATATACTTAGTACAATGAACATAGTTGTAACTCTAGCTATTTTAGCGACGTCCTTTCGAAAATTAGTCTGCCCGTTGTTTGGTAACAGCGTAATCATGCCAAGTAGCTCAAGTATTGTCAAAGGCAAGGTTGGTATATGCCACGAAGTATTTTTACAATTTCGAGTTGTCATTTTGTTAGCTGCAAGTGGTTGCCAGTTTTGGACAACGTCGTTCGTCATTATCCGACCAAACAGCGTGATGACTACTAACGTAAAACGCACAGCAAAATCAATGGCTTCAAATCTGACTTTCCCACTCCTCCCCCTTGTGATATGTCCGCCAATGGTAATGGGCGCTTCACTATTTGGTTTAAGACTTTATCTTCCGTCGTATCATGAGAATTGCTTATGGTGGGTTTTACCCTTTTTTACAACAGTCTTTTTATGGCTTATTCCAACACTCGTCATTCTTTTAATGAGGTAAATATAATTTAATATATTACTGTGATTAACAAATATATATATATATATATATATATTTTAATAAGTGTTTCTATAAATTTTAATATTGTGTTTTGCAAGAACAAACTCAAGAAGTGAAACCAAAACGATTTCTAGCATCACACGTCATGCAGCTTTTTCTACACGTTGCCGATTTCAATGGTGGACATCTCAAACTTATTACGTAATTCTCTACACAAGTGTTTTATTAAGCATTCTCTGGTTACCGTTCTGTGGCTCAATCATAGCTCACGCTTTCAAAACACCACTAGAGGGCGGTATTGACTCAATTGATTTCTCCATTATGGCTTATGCAACAGCATTTCCAGTTATTTTGTATGCAATTAGCACAAATTTTCGAGAAGGTTTTCAACGGTATTGGGGCCTTTATGAAAAAAATAAAACAAATCGAAATAATCGCAGAATTAGACAATACAGGTAAGTTTGAACTAATTAAAAAGCAAGTTTTTTGTTTCAATTTAAAATAAGTTTATAGTTTCAATTTTTTTATGCTTTTATCATGTTGTCAATAAATAAAATCTTCGAATTTTGTTAGAAAATCAGAAGATCCAATTTTAACCAACCGCCATCCTTTACAACCACGTGACCCAGTACTTTTGTCACCTTTGAATGTCCGTCTATTAAACGGCTCTATCCGCAGCCCTGCACTAAATTTTGGTCGTTATTCAAATTTCAACAACACTAATAATTTACAGTATATTCACTGTAAACGGTCATATGCGTTTACCTCCCGGGCCTTACGTAAAATTAGACCCGCAACCCAATGCCCCGATCTTCGCCTAACTAATGCGACACCTCCATTTAATTTTTGCAATCAAAAGCCCCGGACCCCAATTCCTAACAATAGAAATTACTTTAAAACAGAAAACAATTTATCTACCACTACAAATTCTCTACCAAACATTTCAGCACTATTAAAATCTCAATCAGGAATTGGAAATCTACCTTTTTGGTTTTGTAGTGATGTGGAGGAAAATAAAAACAACGACGTTTCCTTATAGGAAGGTAAATGGGAAAAAGTCGATAATTGTTTGATTTAAATTAGTTTAAAATTGTAATTAAAAAAAAGATTATATAAACAACTTGCTACCTTTTCGTTTAATATAACATTTATTTACTGTTTTTTAACTTGAAAAGTTGTTATTAAATTGTTCTTTAATTTAATTTATTTTTTGTAAAACTTAACTAAAATGTTTTTTCCGATTGTTGTTTTAGGTAAATTTATAAAAAAAACTGTATATATTTTAACTAATTTTTACACCTTATTAAAATTAATTAAATGTTTTCGTTAAAAAAATGGTCCAATCAAAATTTTTTGTTTATTTTAAATTCGAAGTTAATTATGTAGACCTATACGAAACTTTTTATCAATTTGCATCCTTTATTTTGTGCACTCTTTCAAGTTTTATTTTTGTATTTTACGTTGGATTTTGTTTAATTAAAACGCCACCCGTACGTATAAGGTTATTACTCCCGTCTCCCACACATGGCTATAAACACGAACTCGTAAATCACAAGGCTGTGGTAACAAGTTTCATCAGAATTTAAAAAGGAGTCAAAAAAACAAACGATAAATAATTCCAGACTTTTACAATTAAGTTGTAGCTGTAGCCAAGAGGAGTTAGTAAAGATTTTAGGGCGTTTGCTAGTTTTTTTTCATTAATTCAAGAAGACGGGCGCCAAGCTCTTATTCTCCGTAACCGCAAGATTAAAAAAATATGCAGAAGAACGAACTCTTTTCCAATCCGATTTCGCGTATTAAAAAAGATGAGGTAAGTATATTCTCTAGTGAGGACCAAAATGGGAGTGCTAAAGAAGATGGGAGAGGTTTATTATCGAATCAACTATTCTCTCCCGTGGAGGAGTCAAGTTCATTTTTCTCCCATCGATTTTCAACCAACAACAGTTTTTTTGAAGCAAAATTAAGTCAATCTAGCCCAAAAGAGTCTCAGGCCTCAGGCAGTCAGCAAGTAATTGCAAATCAACAGTTTTTCTTAGAAGGCCAAAGCCAACAGCTCAATCAAACATCATTTGGTTTTCTGCATAGCGACTTATACCCGTCAGAGACTCCATTATTAAACTGTCAACCTGAAAGCTACCCTCAATATTCGTCATCCACTGTAATTTCAAATAACACCCAAATAACTCCGAGCGAAAAGTACGAAAAACAGTTAGCGGAAAATTCAACAACGGAACAATTTTTTTCGCCCGAAGTCGGCTCAACGCATTATAACCCAGAGCAATATAGCTGGCAATCCAACTACGGTGATAATACTACGTGGATTTACTCATCGGATCAACATTCCGACAAAATCGCCGACTTTACGCAAACTGGAAATTTTGACTGTGGCATGGATACATCTGGCAATTTTGGAACGAATCAAGGCTTGGCCAATCACCTTGCAATAATAGGAACTCAGACTGGGGGTTATATGACTGGATCGACTGGTTTTATACCGATACTGCAAAATCATCCCAACTACTTTCCTCCTGGCAGGAGCGGTAAATACGCGGACCCGAATGTAGACAACAGGCTACCCCCATTCACTCTTCCACCACATAACATTGCAAACTACACTGAAAATATTATCAGCAACGATCCGAAATATAGATCTCATTCAACTGATCAAACCAATAGTAACAGATCTTTCAAAGTTCAGATTTGTACGATTACAAATTGCGAGGTCGAATGCCCTAAAAACGATGCATTTTCATTTAATCAACCAGATTGTTCGTTTCAATCTAACAACCAAAATTTGGAACAAGTTCAAAATCGAAACAAAGCAAAACCAGAACTAAGCCAAGAAGATGAGTTTTTTAAAGTAAACTTAAACAAAAATACAAAAAAATCAACAGCTAGCGAAACGGTTGATAATAATTTATTGCTAAGCAAAAAAATTAACAACGACAATTTTGTCACGAAACAAGAACTTTCAGAGAACAGTAGATTTACAGAAAACAAGAACAATAGTGAAACAGTCTTTGGCGTTAATCAATATTCTAACTTGCTGCAGGAACACAACTTTCGAAATGAAAATAAAATAAAAGAAACTCAGTCATGCGAAGAGAATTCAGAACAAAATCAATTGACAAAAGGTAGATCATATTTGTTTTGTTTGATTAGGCTTCATAAAAATTTACTTGGTTTTTATGCATTGTTTTTTTTTGTTACCACGTAAAATAGACATGTTGGGCGAGTTTATTTATACAAATTTATGTTATATAAATCTTAACAAAATAGGCCATATATAAGCTAAAAATTTATATTAAAAAACACAAAAATATGGGTTAATAACCTAAATGTAGATTCAACTCATTAATAAAGTATTTAAGATTCAGAAAAACAAAATTATTTATTTAACATAGGTAAAAAAAGTTAATTTAAATTGAAGTACAATTAAATTTGACACCAATAACTTGCCACCATCATCGTAAAACAGCATGTGTTTAGTTTTCACCATTTTGTATAACTCCACTGGGACTTTTTTTTAATAATAATCGCAAATTTAAATTTATCACAGACAGGATACAATGTCGTTGTGTCACAGTTTTAGTTCCGATTCCGCCATTTTTTGTTAAATTTGATTGATTTTAGGACATTTTAAAGATAATTTTAGCTAAAACTGTAATATAGACAAATGATGACATATTAAAACTGAAAAAATATGGCCTCGATTAATTTAATATAATATTTTTACTACAGTTTTCTGCAATTTGGTTTTTCGCTACTCATCATTTTGGTTTTTCGCTACTCTTTTACTCATAAAAGCAAACTCAAATTTTTGTTTAGAAAATCAACGCCTCATTTTCAGAGAAAATCGGCAAACTTCAGTCTATATTGATTATCCAGGTAAACATATATTTCCTAAATTTTTAAACAAAAAATATTTGCAAATTAAACTTAAAAAATTGTAGGCCAACCAACTTACAATGATGGCGCTACTAATATGATTGCGGGATATGATGACTACGTGATGGGAAATCCACAATACCAACCCCAATTTATTAACTATCCAGCGATGCCCCGACATTTTCAACAAGTTGTTGGATTCTCTCGCAACGAAGAGCAAAACAAAATTCCGGGAGACGAGAATCTTAATAGTAACGTAAGATGTAAATTGTGTTTTTGTTAGTAAAACGAGATATTTTGCCAATGTATTACAGAAGCTAATTTTCTTCATTGAACTGCTTACCTTTAAAAATTGTATAATTATTTTAACTAATACTTTGATTTTTAAATATAAGATTTACCAAACACAATTGCAAGCTCCGATAACCACTTTAAATAACCACCACACTTTAGAAAATAACGAAGAAGCATGGTAAGACATATTTTAAAATAAATAAATATTTAAAAAAATTAAACTCAAATTTGGAAAAAAGAATTTTAATTACCTATACAATAGCGGTATAAAACATAAATAAGTGCAATATGTTTTTTTGGATATTGCATAAATATTATTTTACACTACGACAATGTAGAATTAATATTAAGACCAAGGTCTTGCCATTTTAATCGGAGGGAAACACGCCTCTTTTACCTAGTGTGCTTCTTTTTTTATATAGGGAAGCACAATCCGATACAAAATCAAGATCGGAAAACTCACAAAAGTACAACATCACTCCAAACAAAACCAACAATCCAGGGTTGCCACCTGGAATTTTTTTCCAGGGTTTTCCAAACACTTCGTTTTTTACTTGCCCACCTCCACCGCAGTGGTGTAATTCGGGAATAACAACAGGCGAATTAAGCCACGGTCAACTTAAACCTGATAACAATACCCATCATTCTACACCAAAAACTAAGTCGTATACAGGTATGTGTTATAGTTTATTAATGTGTATATATTAATATTTTTTATCGAGTTGTAAGATTTCTTTTTTGTACATTATTAAAAAAGGGAATTCATAAACAACCTCCAAACAAAGCCTAACTATAAAAAAGTAAGCCTAAAAATGTATACATTGTAAAAAAAATTTATATTGTTAATTCAAAATTGTTTCTTAATTTGCAAATTTAGCTTATAAATATAAGTAACATTTTTAAATATTTGTATAAAAATATATAAAAAGTTTACTGTGAAAAAAAAAGTTTTTAAATGCTTGTTTAAATTTATATGATAAGATTTTTTTCCGACGTTTTGTAACAAAAAAGTTTACTCCCTTTAAATGATATCAACTATTTCCTAGAATTTGGGAGTCAAAAAAATCCAATTTTGCTCATAACTTGATTTGGCAATTCCACAAAATATTTTATTAGTAAAAAAATACTAAACTTTAATGGATGAAACAATTTTTACACACTACAACTGGAAATTGTTTATTTTAAAACATGTTACAATTATTTATTCTTTTACCATAGGACTAAATTTAAAAACAAGTATTTTACATAACAATTTAAATTTTAAAGTAAACCATTTTACAGTTGGTCGAAAGACAAAAAAAGGTCGACAGGGAACAAAACATGGGTTGTTGAAGCCTTACACTTGCTCAGAAAACAACTGTTCGAAACGGTTCAGCAAAGAATCAGAGCTTCGAGTTCACATTAACAAACACCACATAAGTAAGTTAATATTGTATTTTACATTAGTTTAAGATTTGAAAGCCAAATCGTCCATTGTAGTAGTACATAAGCAAAAACTATACTGTATTTTCTATAAAAATACAGATATTTAAATTTTTAACGATACTATATAGTGTAAACAAAACAAAGAGGGTATTTACTGCATCGTAAAAAAGATTGTAATGACATGTAATAAACATTTAAAACTTGCTAAAAAAAATTGTGTTTATGTATATTTATATCCCCTTACTAAGCTTTAAACTATTTTCATTCCATTTAAACAAAATTAAAACTAAAACAAATCTACAAAGTTTATATAAATATCAATTTTTAAGCAAATAAAATTAAGAGGTAAGAAATTTTTTATTTATAAAATTAACAACTTTATTAATAATTTAAAACAGAAATGGAAAAGCCCTATTTCTGTGACATTTGCAACAAGAGTTTTAAGCGTCCAGATCAACTCAAAAGACATCAAAAAATACATACCGGGGAGAAGCCTCACAAATGTAAAATTTGCGGAAGATGTTTTGCGAGGACTGATCATCGAAACACTCATTTAAGCAAACACACTGGTTAGTTTATTTTATAGTTTATACAAAAATAATATATTTATTATTTTTTGTAATTTCCTTTTTTATTCATCTTCGACATAGAAGACCAATTTTACGGCCTTAACACAGATTAAACTTAGTTACCCAAGTCCAACTTTCAGTTGCCTGTAAAAATTTGAATATTGTTGATTATGATTGCCTGATAGTTAACCTGCTTAAAAGTTTTGGGCTCGGATGTCTGTTTGTAGTGACCTGGTTAAGGACTATGCAGCATACAAGCAGCGGGAATCGTAACCAGGGCCTAAATAAGTCTTGCTTAACAAATCTATGTAGCCATGCAAATTACACTTCTTACTTGTCTATTTAGTTCTCTTATATACCATTATTTTAGACCTAAAAAGTGTTAAAATTACATTCTAAACAAAAATATTTGATTGTTTATATAAAATCTTTAATATTTTTGTTCGACTAACGTTTTTATGACGATGATTTTTTTCACGAATTAAACAGGCGAAAAACAAACAAAAGTTTGTCGAACTCCGGGTTGCAACCGTCGTTTTAACAAAATTGAAGACTTGCGGCGACACGAGACCACGTCTCACTCCGAAGCGACGTCATCAAAATACAGCACTTCGTCACGTGAAAATGACGACACGGGTATAGGCGACTTAAACACACAAGCAGAATGCATGTATCCGCTCTTTAATTCTAAAACAAATGAAAACCATGCGCTATAGTAAGTTTACTATTCTACAAAATACAACATAACTTCTAATACGCATCTACTAAAACTACTAAAATTAATCCTTATTTCTTTTTATATTTGATCCTAGTTTAGGCCTAAAGCCAAGCCAAGTTGTGGAAGGTTACAACACTATGAACTACAGTCAATTAAAGCCAGTCATGCAATCGGTAATGATAAACGAACCCTATTTGACAAATCCTGATTTGAATCAACCAATTGGTGAGCAACAATTTGTAAAATATGTTTCGTTATACTTGTTGATGTTTTGTTTACTAAAGACTTTTAATAGTGACTCAAGGCTACAGCGGTCTTCGAGGTAGTAATTTATTATACCGGCATACCAACCCAAAAAATTACAGCACCTACAAGTACAACGGCAGCAATCAATAGCCATTTTAAACCGAGGTAAGCAGTTGTTTTTTGTATTTAATTCTTTCATGAGTTTTTTTAAAATCGTAGTTGCGTAATACATAAACACAGTCTAGGCAAAACAACTCTTGTGTAAGAATTGTAACAATAGGGGTATATCATGTTACCACAAATTTGTTCTAAAACGAAGCATCAAAACGTTCCAATTCTTAAAGAGGAGGTTTTTTTGGTTTACTTAAATATTTATTCGTAACTAAAAATAAATTTTAATTTTAGTACTAAATTTTGTGTTAAAAATAACATTAACAAAATAAAAACATTAAAAAATAAAAAGTGGGATTTGTGGAAAAAATAATTTACACGTGACAGTCGCCCCCCTTTAAAGATTTCCTACAACTGCTAGAGCCTGTGTTCATTTGATTAGATATAAACAAAGTAGTCATGGCAATGTTTAGCGTATATTTAGTACAACTAAATCACTGTAGTATTTTTTAACTTTAAAGTTAATTGTACAGCCTGGTTGAAAAATATAAAGCTAGAGAACTAAATAATAAACTTTTTATACCAATTAGTATTAATGGATTTAATAAATATATTAAAAATTAAAATGACAGTTTTAGTAAGACATGGTGTTTTGTTTTGCGGGCTTTCTTACTTGTTTTAAAAAAATAACTTTCATTTTTTTTAGATTGAGAAACTGTCACCATGCCAAGTTTAAATTTTGATTACACTCAGTTTTTAAAACGGCAGAATGCAACTTATTTACTGCAATATCAAAATGATCCTATTGAAGTAGCTGAAAATCCAGCGCCTGTCATTGGCTACAGTGGTCATGTTCCTTCGTATCGAACTAGTATTCATGACCAAAGAATGGTCAGATCGTTGGTGCGGTCGTTGACCAGTCCGATGAAACCAACCACAGCAACTGGTTATTTGACTTCAAAAAATATTCTCCCCGAAGTACCGAAATCACCAACAACAAAAACAAACTCTGAAAAATTAAAACCGAGTACAAAAGAAGAAACAAAACCACTAAATGATTCCTCGACCTCGAAATCCGAAACAAAAAGGGCACAATCAGCCCCACCAGCACCACTAACACATGCGACGAAAAAAAGGGAGTCCCCAAATCTTACCACTCCTTTAAAATCCACAAGACTAAATCCATCTCAAATTTCAATGATGTCAGCTGGAAGTGCATCGTCGCTTTATAGATCCCGACCATGTACGAATTCTTCCCATAGTGTTCGTTCATCTGGAAAAGAGCATTTAAGACCTCATTCGAATGTATCAAGCGTGGCTTTCCGCCCAATAACACGAAACAACGTTCCTGTACACCCGACCGGTTATTCACAAACCCTGTATGGAAACAGCTACTGGTATGCCTGGCCTGACGAGGATACCTACAAAGATATCCCATCCCATAGACCAGAGTCATATCAACGAGATCACAAGTTAGGTAGAAATGATGATGTGATTTACCATAAGCACGAAGGAGTGGTGCCCAAATACATGGGTTACGTACCTGGCTACAAGTTTCGACATGGAGCGACTTACGGCGTGTTGACAGTGCACGCAAGGCCTACTGGCTACACTAAAGTCTAAAATATAATTTTGCATGATGTGCAATAACATATAAGTAATCCTAAATAATATAATTTTAGATTGTAGTTTAAATTTATTTTTTTGGTTTTGTATGTAGTGTATGTGGTTTTGTTAATAGTGTTATTATTTGTTAAAAGTTCATAATAAAGGAGCACCACAAAAATTGGCGTTGTAACCTAAAATCAAAATACAATGCAATGCAGTGTTGTTATATCGCAAAATATAAAACTAGCCACTGCAGCTTCTAAGGCTTACATTTCTTTGATGCACCTAACTTAGCATAACGTAAGGGGTTTGTTTGTATATATTTTTATTCCCGATGTGGAAAGGTCGTATGCGCGACCTAAACATAGAGCAACAACTGTTACCCCGACCCAGTCTCTAGTTGTCTGTTGCAGTTTGGGATATTATAGATTATAATTGCCCGATAATTATGCTGCTGATTAAGTGCTAGCTCAGTAGGAGTACATACCGTTTATATCGCCTTACTCAAGTGCGCTTCAGCATGAGAGCAGTGGGGATTGAACCCACGACCTCATGTGGTGTAGCAAGTATTCTTTCCACCACACCACGTTTTCCAATACGCTAATAGGTTTATATTTTAAATGGTAAAAAAATAAACGCTTTTTTTCAAGTAAATTTAAAAATAAATTTTAAATAAAAGGTAAATAAAAACAACAAATGTTTTTTATCCTCAACAAATTTTCGAGGATAACCCTAGTTTGTTACACATATGTAATGGGAAATTGTGTAAAAATCAATCGTTAAATTTGATTGTTTGTATTGGCAAGAGAGTCATTCAAGCTTAGTTACAGTTAAACAGATGGACAATGTTTCGTTTAAAACAATTTTTTGTTGTTGTTTTTAAACAACGCTTT
Organism: Corella eumyota; assembly: GCF_963082875.1. Taxonomy (NCBI): domain Eukaryota; kingdom Metazoa; phylum Chordata; class Ascidiacea; order Phlebobranchia; family Corellidae; genus Corella; species Corella eumyota. The sequence continues at coordinate 9,541,651 of NC_137494.1, read as the reverse complement.
TTTAAAAGTAAGTCTGTGAGGTGCAACTAACCAAACAGGCATTTAGGCAGATAGGAGGCCAACGAGGTTCATAATACATTCATATCAAATTTTACCTGAAAACTAATTAAAAAAAAATCATTTTAGTATTTGAATTATTTAACTGCAAAAGCTAATTTTAAGACATGTATGCATGTGCATGCAAAGTAGTAATGGTATTATTTATTATGTAATTTTACAATTTTTAGATTTAGAAAAAAAATTGTTTAAAAGAAACTATGTCAGTTAAACCGGAAGAATACAGGTTTGTTTTTTGTTATCTTGTACTCTTAGAAAACATCGGTTAAGATATGCCTCTAATTGAAAACACCATAAATTTACATTTATGTATTTTGCAAATTTTAATGAAAAGTAAGAATTCTGAAGTTTTTAATTTAAGAAATACAGTGCATACTTTGTGGTTATGTGGCATTTTGAATTGGGTTAGCAAATTACTTTTTAATAAGCTATATATAACATGACCTCTGTTCATAATCTTAAAGATAAAACAATAATTTGCACACTGTGGTTTAAATCTTTATTAAAATGTATATATACAAAATACATATGAATATGACCAAGACAAATTAAGACTAGTGCAAAGATTACTTCTTGATTAAGCTTGTAAAGTTAGACTTATCAAATATAATTTTGATCTGTGAAATATAATTTAGATACTTAAAGCACTACTATAGTAGCCTCGAATGCAAAAGTCCTAAGTTTGACCAAATGTATTTGGTGTAAATTGGCATATTGCAGATATTAAGAATCTATGATCAATTAACATGTTTAAATTGGTGCAAAATGCTGCAAAATTATTTCTGTTATAAATCTCTGGCATTGATAAATAGAGTTCTGTAATTTTGTCAGTACACAAATTTGCCCTTAATGCAAAAATAATCAAGGCATATTTTTTCTATATTCAGGACATGGGATATTGTGAAAGCAACACAGTATGGAATATTTTCCCGTTGCAAAGAATTAGTGGAGGGTGGGTTAGATATTAGAACTCCAGATGCTGATAATATTACTCTTTTACATTGGGCTTCGATAAACAATCGCTTGGAAATAGCAAGGTTTGTTAAATTCTATTGCATGTCCCATTGCTTTATAAAATAAATTAATTTATTTAGGCAATGTATGCATTATGCACACTGTTTTATATTGTCTTGATTTGTTACATTGGATTACTTATATTCTACTATCTTTGAACGCGATTTACAGTTCGTATCAAATTTTTTAATACTATGCCAGTTCTTTCAAATTGTTTGTATACTCTAACCCTAACAAACTCTTACCCATACCGTAACCTTACAAATTATTTATCTAATGCTGGATTTAGGTTCAATATTATTTTTTATTATAATTCTAAACACATTGTTATGGTAACTTTAACCAATCTTGCATGTTTTTACTTTCACAATTATGAATTTCTTGACCATAAGTTAATAAAACTTTTGATTTAAAACTTTTTTTTTAGATATTATATAAGTATGGGGGCAGTTGTTGATGTACTTGGTGGAGATCTGATGGCAACTCCTTTACACTGGGCAATTAGAGAAGGCCATCTGCAAATGGTTGTATTATTAATGCAAGCTGGGTAAATAATTTATGCAACTACTTTGGTTAACTGCCTTGTTGAATTAAAAATTGTAAATTGCATTTTTAAGCACACAATTGACAAGTGTTTTATTTAATATTAAAGAAGTACTGTGGTTAAGTCTTTGTGTGTATGATTAAATTGTGAGTTTTATTTTTGTGCATTGTATTTGACCACATAGGGAAACAAACAGTTAAACATTGAAACTCAACTTTTTCGTTAAAATTACTTTTTGAGTTAACCTTAAAAAACAAAAAAAACAAGACCTATTAACATTTATTTAAATTTAAAAGTTTTAAACTATTGCTCCTGTTTAAAAATAATTTCTCTGTTACCAAAATTATTTTTTTACCAGTAGGCAACGTTTATTAAGAACTATTGTTACTTTTCCCTTTACTCAACAGTATTTATTGTGTTTTAGAATAATTTTACCATATAGCATTACTTTTTTCGACCTTTTTTTCGAAAAAAATTCTTTTTTTGATTAACTGTATGACTATAACTATACAGTATAAAACAAGAAATGTGGTATTTTTCACATCTTACCTTCTTAATATATATTTTTTTTGATTTTCAGAGCTGACCCCGGTGTAAGAGATGCCGAGGGTTGTGCAGCAATCCATGTAGCAGTTCAATGTGCCCACACTTCTATTGTTGCATACCTAGTTTGCAAAGGAACTGATCCTGATTTATATGATGCCAATGGAAAAACTCCATTGATGTGGTCTGCATGGAGAACTATGGGGTATGGTTTTTAAAACTAATTTTAAAGACTGGTTTTATGTGACTTGTATATCTTTGTGTTTATTGTTTGGGAAATATTGATTTTTTTTTGATTTGCTTAGAATTGATCCAACTAGAACTTTATTATCCCTTTATGCAAGTGTCAATATGAAAGATCTTGTACAGCACAATACACCGCTGCATTGGGCATGTCAGTCCCAAAACACAAATGTTATCATGGTATTAGTAAATGCTGGCGCTGATTTAGATGCTAAAAATGACAGGGTAAGTACTTGAAAAACCTTTTTTTTCTAAATATACCCAGCCTTGTTTGTATATAATTAACTATTAATTTTAACTTTTTGTAAAATTACTGGGATTGACTTTTATAAATAAACATTATTTTAAAATAACTTATTTTGCTTACAATTTTATAAATATTCGTATTTATAGGGCGAAACCCCCCTGGATATTGCAAAACAAAAAAATCAGGTTTGGATAACAGCACGCTTACAATCTTTCAGAAAAGAAAAAGGACTTGATGGCGAACGAAATAAAATCCAACAACTTTTTTCAAATAAAACTGTATGTCAACCTATAGGCTATTTATATAAAAATATTTTACCTGAAAAAAATGGTTTTGTTAAATTAAATAAAGGTTATTTTATGGTAGTAGTACCGGTATGTGTTTTGTTTGTTTTGTATTTGAGAATTAAATTTTTTCATTCATTTTTTGTTTACTTATGATTTTAGGTTCGAGAGCGGATAGCCGTTGGTCTCGCATTTTTTGTTATGTTTGCAATTGGTTTTGTTTTTGAGTTGTCAAGTTCCTGGTTACTTAAAGCTGTGATGTTCTTAGTATGCTACATAGCAGTGTATGGAGTATCAATGTAAGTATATCTAGCTGATTTTTTTTGCATTTGTTTTATTTGTGAAAATGTCCATTTGTCCGTATAGGAGTAGTTTACCACTTTAAACAACATTTTTTATTATAAAGTCTTTTTAATTGGACACATGGGCATATATATACATATTGTCTACCAAGCTTTATTATATAGATGTTAAAGCAATTTTTAGGCGGATTTCATAACACTTTTTCATTAATATTGGGCTAACATTTTTTTTTGTATTTTTTGACATTAAAAAACATAACTTCAAATTAAATACAGGTTTTGTTTAACACATGGCGAAATTTCACATATTTTACCCATTGCTGTTTCTCTTTCTACCAAGTTCTGGGTTTATTGCACATCATTATTTTTCTATTGGCAATATGTTTACAATCCATTCTTAAAGTTCTTTTTTTTAACTTGTACACCCCTCATGTGGTACTTCTTCTATAAAGCACTTAAAACTGATCCAGGAATTATATCTGTTCCGGAAGACCAAAAGAAATGGGTATGTTGTTATTAAATGAAAAATGATTTTTTAAGGTGGCCTACAATTAAAAAATTTCTTACGTTTTAGGCTATTGTTCATTTGGCAGAAGCAGACAATCTAAAAATGGAAAAGATTTGTGGTACATGTTTGGTAAGATTTAATACTTAAATAATTTTTTTTTACAACCATTAAGTTTAAATGTTCTAATTTGTGACACTTTTTAGATTGCTAAACCATTACGGTCAAAACATTGTGCGGTGACGAACAAATGCGTCGCCAAATTTGATCATTATTGTCCTTGGGTTTTTAATGCAATTGGTTCGGAAAACCATCTTTATTTTATATATTATCTTATTTTTTTACTTGGAATGCTGAGTTGGAATGTGAATGCAGCTTTTTTATGTAAGTCTAAGTAGGGTAGTACAAAGTAAATTCAGATTCCTAAAATTTGATTGATTCCGATGCTTTGCATATTTGTTAAATGGCATAACTCAATTTAAAAAGTTTCCATAACACAATGCCAAACATTTGCCAAAAAAGCAAAATGTTGTAATAAAAAGTCCTTAAAATTTTAATATATAACAAAACAATGAAATTAAAATAATAGATTTTTAAGGCTTGTTTTTGAAGTTTGATTCAAAGCAGCAACTCCTGTTTATGGAAGCACAATTGTAAATACAGTATAAACCACTTATGAAATGTGTTCTGTAAAATGCTTTCCCATTTTAGATTGGGAAGGAGCTTGTTATACAGCTGATGATGCTACAGGTTTAGAAAGATTTTTTGTTTGTGTGAGATATTCTCCTTGGGTAGTCTGGATATTTATCAATTGTTTGTTTCATACTATATGGGTTTCAATTCTACTTACTTGTCAAATTTATCAGGTGAGGCAAAAAACGTCTAAAAAAATTTACATCATTTTTAATTTAAAGCATTATACCTTTATGCCTTAGTACTTGAACTATTTTTCCCTTGTTGGTTTACAGATTGCCTGGCTGGGTGTTACCACTAATGAAAGAATGAATGCAGGAAGATATAACCACTTTCACACATCTCAACATGGTCATCTTGAAAAAAGTCCATTTGAGTAAGTATTTATGTAAAATTAGTTTGCTTTTGTTCTTATTAAAAAAAATACCATCTGTTATTATGGTTGGAACAATGCCTTATTAAAAAATACCATTTGTTATTATGGTTGGAACACTTTGCTTCACAACTTTAAATGTTCTAAACTCCCGCAGAGCCCAAAACCATTAATTTAGCAGATTAATTATACAGCAATTTTATCTAATAACATCCAAAACTGCCAATGGGAACTCAAGAATGGGTCTGAGTAACAAATGTTTCATAAGTTTAGGCTGTAAAGTTAGCCTTCCCACATCTAGAATGAGTTATATATATAAATACAAAAAAATTTTCCTTTAAAATTTTTTTTTTGTATCAATAAAATTTAATTAACTACCACAAATAATATTAACCACCTAAATTAATTTTTTTTTAATTGATGCTTCTAATCATTACAGTCGTGGAGTTGTTAGAAATTTAGCTGACTTCTTTAAGTTTTCTTGTTTTGGTATGACTCAACCAATCTCTGTAGACTGGAGAACCAAAATGAACTTTGAACCCGAGTTTGAAAATGTAACTGTACATAAAGTTCACGAGAATATCTAAAATATATATTTGCACCAATTAAGTTCCTTAAAGTCACAAAAAGTCAATACCCCAACTTTTAACATGATTTGTTTTCTTTTATTCTTATTTTGTGAAAACTTTGTCATTATGTAAAAATTAATAAATTGACAATAATAAATTTCATTTTTTAAATAAGTTTTAGGTGTATTATTGTAATAAACCTGCATAATATTTTTTCATATAATGCAACAAATTATTTTTTAGGAACTATTATTTATATCTATGTATAATCTTAATTTAGAATTATATAAATTTTTAAATGTGTTTGTCATTAATTTTTTATGATTACGACTGTAGCAACTAGAAAGTTAATGTTTTATTGTACTGTTTTCTTAATCTATTACACGGCAGTGCATAATAATGAAATATAGTTCTTTTTATTTTATATTTTTTTGCATGATGTACAACTTAGTGTTTACTTTGTAAAAATAGAAATCGAATTCCCACATCTCTTCGAGTTTTATCCATCTTGTAAAGAGTTAGGACAAAAATGTCATTTTAATATGGAAAACCCCTTTCTATGATCTTTTTCAGGAATAAACCCCATCTAGTGTTCTGATTGAACCCCTAGATGTTTGTTTATCCTCAGCAACTTGTTACAGTTGGATCAATGCCAGATCTTTTTGTAATATTTAATTTATTTATTTCTTCGGCACAAGTCGGATGAATTCCTATCGAGCTGATAAGTTGATTGTAAGTCATTCCACAACTTTAATTAAAAAAAAAAAAAAAAAAAAAAATTTAAAGTTTTTATCCAATTTGTAAAAAACAAACTCCTTAGATTTAATAAATAGATAATTTTTAAGGTTAAGCTAACAGCAAACTTTCAAGATAAATACCTAAATGCCACGGCGAAACCTTGGGTAACTTCACCTGCATTCGGTCCCAAAAAGTGAAGTCCTAGAATAGGTTTGTTAGGATCACGATGGGAAATTGCTTTAATATAACATTGTTTTGAACTTTGCTCAGTCAGGGCATACTCCAATGGCTTGTAAAATGCATGATACACCTTAAAAAAAATTTTTAAACGCATGCAAAATATGGCATAAAGAATTTTGAAAAGGTAACTTTAAGCAATTTAATTTTGTTTCAGTTAGTTAGCACAGATTGCTATATTTTTACCTCAATGTTTTCCTGTCCATGATTTTTTACAGCAGTTTCTTCATCTAATCCAACACACCCATACTCAAGTGGTGTAAACACAGTAGTTGGTACGTTTATATAATCTGTTAATTCTTTTGATCCAGAAAATAGCCTCCTTGCCAATAACTTTCCAGCTTTTATTGCAACTGGGGTCAGTTCTGGTCGGCCCTGTTACAAAGTTTGAAGTGTTGGGTTTAAAAACTCTTTATTAATATTCGAATTTTTGCCTTTCAAATTTTTTTTTTCAATATTGCCTAATTAAACATAATATCCTATTAAAGTTGTTTAAAAGTAACAATGTTTTAAAATATAGGAATTCTGCAGTCACATAATACAAGCTCACCAATGCAACATCTCCTATGGCATATATAGAATCAATATTTGATTGGTCAACATTGTTAACAATTATTTTTCCTTCCCTTGTTTTTACTCCAGCATTATGTAAATTTAAATATTGGGTGGATGGGTCTCTCCCTAAGTTTAAAGAGTAAGAACTTTTTATTCATTTTACACACGTTTAAGTGAGCATGTTATTATTTTTTATTTAATGTTTTTAAATATTTACAAAATTTAAATGCAAATTGTTGAACATTTTACCAATGGCAAGAAGCACAGAGTTGTATATATCTTCAAAAGGTCCATTTTTATCAGAACTTGATCGAACTTTAATATTCCCATTTGAGGTTTTTGTAAATTTTGTGGGAAACCGAGACCATTGTATGTTTAAGCCTTCTTCTGACATATGATCTGTTATGAGGTGAGCCATTTGCTTTAAAACAGAAAGAGAGCTTTAATGTGTGTGGTTTTAAGAAGCCATTTTTTATATTTATTTATTTATAAATTTTTATATATGTTAGTAAATAAAACCACCCAATAGTAAGGTGCTATAAATGCTCTGACTTTAAATATTATTATGCAATTATAACTTGTAACATCCCAAACTGCCAAAGTCAACTCGAAACCGATTGGGGTAACTAACCCAATGCATAAGCCGTAAATTCAATTCACCTTAAAAAATAATTAATTTGAAAAAAAAAGTAAAAGTGTAGAAAGCAATGTTTACACATACTTGATCAAATCCTCTTAATGGAATGGATCTGACCATAAGTGTAGTGTCAATTCCAAGTCCATTTAAAAATCCAGCACATTCTAAACCAACATCTAAAACAATATTACAACAGGGCGATAAATTTGAACAAGATCATAATAATTGTATTCAACTTACAACTGCTTCCAATAACGAGTCTAAAAATAAAATTTTAATGCTTAACCATATTTGTTCAATTCTATAATTTCAAAATAAAAATGGCCATTATAATTATACAAGGATGTAAAAGGGTCATGATTGCACCATGAAATGGGAATTTTGAATAAAAAGCAGTTTACGTTTTTTTAGGTGATTCTGTCTTCCAGAAAATGTCATCACTAGAAATACAGCATTCTTTAGCACCATCAACCTTAAAAACGTCTTTTATTTTTAAAAGCAAAAAATATTTACTTGTTTTTGTTTATCTTTAAAAGTAAAATAAATATTTAGTAATTTTGTAAGTTGTCAAATTGGTTACAAAAGAAAAACTAAATTCTAAACATAAAATAAATATTTATGCTTTCTCTATATATATAAAAAATAACATCAACCAGATTGTAAAAAAAAATTCTTTTTACTTCTGGATATCTTGGTCTTCCTCCAACAGCAACTACTATCTTGTCTCCATGAATTATACATTTTTTTAATTTTTTGTCAATTACTTCTATATTGTTTGTGTCCAAAAAAGATCCTCTGCCATTTATATATTTGATGTTTCTATATATTAATAAAGAGTGTCAGGTAATAAAACGGAAATTAGTTGTACTGAGATGTGGTAAAATTCAAAAAAAGTATTTACTTTTCAGCAAGTTGTACTTTATAACCCCAATTTAAAGATCGAATATACATTTGTACAGCATTGGATAATATAGACCTAAACACCAAAACATTAAATAAATATTAAATCCACATTGCATTAATTATTTAAACAAAAAAAAACAACCAGTCATGCTTTGGTTTATTATTCTCTGTTAACCATCCATAATTTTTAGCATGTTGTAGTGAATGGTGAAATAAGGAAGCTTGGTGCATTAGTTTTTTTGGAATACATCCAACATTTACACAAGTTCCTCCTAAATCCCATGTTGTTCCTGGAAACAATTTTTCAGATCATTAAAGACAAATTATTTTAAAGCCCCTTTTAAACAGGCTCCCAGTGAAACAAATTTAAATCCTTATATTAAGGTACTTAAAATGAATTTAACTCATTTATTTAGGTACTTTCCAGAATCTCAGAAAAATTTTTTTTACCAAAAAGTAAATGTTTATAAATTTTTTCTTTTTATTTATTTATAATATATTTAACAAATAATAATTTAATCATAATAAAAATCTAAAAAAATATGTTTATTCAAAATTTTGTGTTTTAATAGATTTTTTATAAAAAAAAATTCTACCTTGTGAACTGTTTGTTACGTAATCAAGAACGGCAACTTTTTTACCAAGATTTGCAGCTTCTTTGCTACAAGCCAAACCTCCAGACCCGCCCCCGATCACCACAAGGTCATATTTGTCAATGTTGGATTTTGTTGCTGTCAATTAAAATAAAAAACAGTTAGTACCAAACTTTAAAAAACAGCTAATGTACTTTTAAAAATTAATATTTTTAAATACTTGCCAGTCTACCTAAACATCGTGCAATAATTTTCGAGTAAGTTATTTTATTTGAATAAAGACCATGACGAATACCAATAAGAACCATAGCCTGATATAAAAAACACTTACGATATGTTAAGCGTAAAGTTTTTAAACGAACAAATCTTGGAAAATAAAAACGGAGGGTAAATAACTAACTTGGCAGCTAGCTTGGGCATTTGGATTCATTGAAATTAACTACACTTTTTTTCTAAAATTGTGCGATCAGGTGTATCGCTGAAAAATATCTCTCACAGCTATTACACCAAGGCAGCAGAATGAGGTGGCGTTGCTTTAAAGATTCGTGTATGTCAGTTGTGTGTTAATACTTTGTAGAAATATTAAGTGTGGCGTAATTTGTAGAATATTTGTCAGATTATCACAAACTAAACATGTTAAAAAATTTTGGGCTTAATTTTTTTTAAGTATCGTCTAGAGTCAGAAATTTTTGTTGTAAAATACGACCTATTAAAAACGCGTTACTCTTGTTTGTTTGCTGGTACCTATAAAATATACAGGATCAAATAACCTATTTAATACCGACCTTTGAATTTAGGATAGGGTTTATTTAAGCGATTCATAAGAACTATTTAGTATAATTTGGTCCTTGCGATTTGTTTGATCCAGTATTTTTTAAAGGTTCCCTGTGTTCGGTTACCCAAATAGCATAGTGAATAATGGGTGGGTAATATGCTCATATTGCCTTATGTGTTATTACTAACATAACATTAACTTAAACCAGCAGCCTGGTGTTGTAACCCGCAGCGTGGTGTAGTAGTTAGAACACTACAGGAGGTCGTGGGTTTGATCCCCACTGCTCTTATTCTGTAGCACGCTTAAGTAAAGTGTTATAAACGATATGAACTCTGCTGAGCCAGCACTTAACCAGCAGCATAATTATCGGTCAGTCATATTCTACAATATTCCAAACTGCCAAGGGTAACTGGAGACTGGGTAAGGGTAACTGTTGATACTCCATGTTTAGCTCGTGAAGTCAACCTTTTACATCAAAAATAAAGATATATACAAAAAAAAACCTAAAGTAAGACCTTCAGTAAAAACCAACTACAATCAAAACACATATAAAAAGATATATATATATTGGTATTCGTAGAAATCATGAAACACTATTTGTTTAGCAAATGTCAAGTCAGTTGTAGGCAGAAAATAGAAGGCTTGCCAAATTTAATGTATATAATTTTTTAATGTTTTATTGGCATGTCATTTTCTACTACAATATTTAAAAACATGTATAACTGTTTTATTTAAAAAACCTAATAACTGGCTATTGTCATCATTGATTGAAGTAAGTTGCTTTAATTATTAAAAGAGGATCTTTAATTTAGGCTGTAAAAAAGTTAGTAGGAGTTTTTAATAATAACATTGTATTTAATTTGTTTTAAAAATTGCAGATGCTTATTTTTAAATATTTAAATTAAAACATAACTACTAAGTTAGGAAGAATGGCTGATTTTTTAAATATTTGTATTCTTTCAATATCCATGTTTATTGGCTGTGCATTAGCAGGATGGATTCCTCTAGCATTTACTTTATCACCTGTAAGTTTTAGACATTTTTATGTTTTATGAACAAAGCTTACTGTTTAATAATTAAAGAATGTTTATATATATTTTAAAGAGGAAAGGGTAAATTTGTATAGCAATGTTTTTTTTAAAGTTATGAGATCATAAATACTTTACTTTAATAATGAGTCATAAGTTCGATATGCATTGCTTTATATTTAGTCCCTTACATGAGGTTCTAATCTTGCTGTGACAAAATTTAATTAGTCATGAATTATTAGAGACAATTTTAATAACAAACCCAATTTGCCAAAAGCATCTTAGAGCTGGGTTGGGGTAACAAATGTGAAGCTATTTTTAGCTTGTAAAGACAGCCTTTTTTTACATATAAATATAAACTTTGTTTAAAAATGAATTAGAAGTATAAATTTAAATGCTTTATAGAGAAAAATTCAGCTGTTTACAATATTTGGAGCTGGTTTATTGGTTGGTACTGCCCTTGCTGTTATTATTCCTGAAGGAGTAGAAACAATGTACAATCATAATGGACACCGTCATTCCGATAATGTTTATCACAAAGGTAATTTTAAGAAATATCAAACACTATTATATAATTAGTTTTGCAAAGTTGTGTTATTTTTTGTCAAAATTAGTAATATTTAATTTTTTTTTGTGCAGAGGAAAAAGCATTAGCTTCAGATATCATTGAGAAAAATAACAAAAATGATGGTTCAAGTATTCCAGCATTTTTGGAGGTCAACTCGGGTAATTTTGCAATCCCCCCTTTTTAGAATCTTAAAACATTTTTGTCATATAAATTTTTTTTATTTTGTACTTATTATGCATAAAGATCTTTAACCCGAAACCCCCTTTATTTACATTACTAATAGAACATGATATAGCAAAGCATGACCATTCTACTGAGGGACGTCACAGAGCAATTGGACTTGCCTTATTAATTGGATTTGTGTTCATGTTGTTGGTTGATCAACTTGGGGGTTCTCATTCACATTCTCATAATCCTGATATAAGATTAGGTATTTTAAATTTTTTGATTTTCTTTAAAAATATTTGATAAGTTGTACTAACAGGGTTCACAACATGAGTTTATTGGTTCGATTCCCAAATGTTTTTATATTATATTAAGTAGGGTGCTAGGTTTCAAACTTCTGCCAAGCCAAAAACCAATTGGCAGACTTTTATATCAAAAAAACTTTTATATCAAAAAATCAAAACATGCAATAAATTCTGAAACATACAAAAGCAACTTAAATCTTGGCCAGATTAAAATATGTTTGTTTATGTTTAGGCCATACAATTGGCACTGCTACATCAAGTATAACAATATACAAAAAATATAACATTCTTTCAGATGACCTCAATCAGAGCAAAGTGGGAACCTCTCGAACACAACAACCTGACCAAAGATCTAAAGGTTATACAGCTACAATTGGTCTGGTTGTCCATGCTGCAGCAGATGGTATCGCTTTAGGTGCTGCAGCAAGTACCGATCGCCAAGATCTTCAATTTATAGTATTTATTGCAATTATGTTACACAAAGTAAGCAGTCTTTAAATAATAAATCTATTAAAAAAAAATTTTGTACCCAGAAACTGTTGGTAAAATTCCATAATTAGTTGTATCTTATGTAGATTAATTACCTTAATTTAATGGAAAGTTTACATTTTATCTTGTTTTTTCCAGCTAGTTTGGTAGTTTGTAAAGTGTTTCATTTTATAACAGCTATTTGTATTTTTTGTTAATGTTAGTTAATATTTTTGTAGGCCCCAGCTGCATTTGGTTTAGTAGCTTTTTTGGTCCATGAAGGATTCGAACTTCGCCGAGTTAAAAGACATTTGCTTGTTTTTTCCCTAGCAGCTCCAATTCTAGCTATTTTAACATTTTTGTTCTTAAATCAGGTAAATATAAATTGAAGATTAATATTATTAAGTTTGGTAAACTTATACTGAAGATTAGGTACATAAAAGTAAAAATCGCAAGTTAAAAAGTAAAAACATTGGAAGGTCATAATTATTTTAAATTTTTTTTAAAAACCACAAATACAAAACTAAAAGTTATATCTTTAGCTTAAAACTTTTGTAAAATTGTATTATATACTAGTTGATTGCCCACCCTATAGGCTGCATTTTAAATGTTGTAATATGGTCGCAACTCACAACTTAAAGTTGTCTGTAATTTTAAATTTGCCCCCGCTCCACATATAGCAGTTTTTCTTATATTTTAAAAGCTTATAAATTGACCATACATATGTCATCCACCAAGCTACATTGTATATAAATGTTGTTTTTATTCTACATAGTCTCAATTAATGTTAACTACTTAATTCTACAGAAAGACAAACAACTTCTGGTGGATGTAAATGCAACTGGAATTGCAATGTTATTTTCAGCCGGCACATTTCTTTATGTTTCCACTGTCCACGTTTTACCAGAAGTTACTCATTCAGGTAATAACAAGGGGTTAAACATGTGTGAAGTTTTAGTTTTAGTAACCGGCAGTTTGTTTCCATTGATTTTAAATTTAAGCCATAGCCATGGTTAATAATTTTGGACTACTTTTATTTATGATACTCTATCAAGTGCAATGAAAAATTTTAGTAAAGGTTTACTAAAATCTTATTAACATTCTAAGGATAGTAAATCTTTGTTTATTTCCTGTTATTTTAACCTAAAAATGTGACATTTTGTTTGCTTCTTTAATGATTTTATCGCTTTATTTTTACCTGTAATTTTTAGCTTAAATTAATATCTAAAATTTTGACTTGTAAGCATTTTATAGCATTAAACTGCACCTAAACCTATAATAAAGGTAAACATAAATCTATGAAGTAATGTATTTTTTGCATACAATGGCATAAAATTTAAAAATGATATAAACATAAAATAAAGTATTGCTTGGTGTCACTTTAAAAAGGAATAAATAAAAATCACTAAAAATTTAAAAAAATATTTAAACAGACTTTAAATTTTTACAAGAGATTGGTATGAGTTGTTTTATTGAATTAATGTGATCTAGACTGTTGTGTAAAGATTGCATAGATTGGCGAAGTTTATTTGATGTATCAATAGCCACCATTTGTGTTTTATCCAGATTTGTTCCCATTTTTTGCATAGGGGAAACTATTTCTTTAGCAGTTTGGTTTTCAACCGACTTTATGGACAATGATAATTGGAAGTTTGTTGCTTTAAGTTGATGTAGCATTATTCTTGAATGTTCTGAAGGCAGACTTACCTGCCTTTTTATTGTTAAATCAGGTTTAACGAAGTCTTTTGTTTGTTTAAGTGTATCATCGGTATTGTTTTGAGCATTTGATTTAGAATTTACAGTTATTCCAACAGGTATGTTACTCATTTTTGCCTAGCCTAAATGAATGGTGAATACCTAAAAATTGAAAGCATAAGCTGATAAAGATGTCCATATTTATTTGAGTTAACTTAAAAGAAAACATTATATGTCTAGTCCAATGTAACAGGTTAAAACACATTCAAATATATATTTACTGGTACACAGAAGTTAAATTTAAATTGCAATTTATTTGTGCAGTTTATGTTGCTTTGTTGTCATATAAACCTAAAAATGTAATGCAATAGAACTAACATTATTTTGGTTTTAAAGCTAAAATTTTAGAGGAATATTGTTGTTTGTGATCTTGCTTACGATGATCGGCAAACAGTCCTATTCGGGTGGTTGTGCCATATTGATGTAAAAAAACTACATTTAAGCTATTAGTCATTTTGTTGTCAAGTTTTTACTTTTGTTTGTGCTGCAGAAAATCTTTTTTTGATTGAGAGGATCGTTTTTTGTGGGGTTGCCAGCGAAGAAAAGCGCTGTCGACAGGCAACCTAGGTCGTTTGAAGAATTGAGATTTCAAATGCTCTTCGATGTGTTTTTGTGTGACACAAATTACATGTTGACCTTTCCAATATTTCACCATATTCAGTGATTGCAGTGAAGAAATAATATCAGCTTGTGTTATACTTGTCATTTCACTGAGATTTTTAATGGACAAAGTGCCACGGAAGTCACGTAATATCTCAAGCAATACCCAAGTCCAATAACTTCTGTAGCTTAACTTTCCAAGATCTGAAAGTGGTTTTTCTGGTGAACCAATCATGCCTTCAACCTTTGAGAGCTCATAGCTAAAGGCAATTAGAAATTTGCCATACCCCTTTCTTTGAAAAGGAGGTAATATCAGAATACAAGCAAGATTGTTTCCATCAGGAGACTCTTTTTCCTTAGAAAAATACCCTACTGTGTGCGATCCATTCCTATCTACTTCTGTCATAACATAAAAAAGAAATGGTTCCACATCGAAATAGAGGGTTTTGTGGTCGAGAAATAATTTGGCAAGTAAGCACAAGTTTTGGCAATAAATTTTTTTTTCTTTTCCATCAATTTCGTACACCGAGATTGTTGATTTTCGATAAATTTCTTTGCCTGGGGGTTGTCTCCAAGAGCAGTCCAACAAATGTCTTTGATAAGTAGCTTCATATCTCATATACTTGAAACAATATTCACAAATGTATAGCTTTGGTTGTTTTCCATACTCATCAGGGTATGGAGAAAAATACCAAGCATCTATTTCATATTTACCAAGTTGAATTCGATCAATGTATTTAACCTTTGTAATTGCTTCATGTTCTCGTTCCAATGCAGCTGTGGTTGGATCCATTTCGGCATAGGACTTTTGTACATGATTGATTTCATCATGTTTTCGTTTTTGATTTCTTGTCATTCTGTTATCAGGATTATCATTTGCATCACCTGTCTTTACCACAGCAGCATTGTTTTTTTGGACAACTTTTGTTGTATCAATTCGGCTTGAATTTACCCACTCATCTAACCTTCGGTTAAACCCCTGGTAATGCACATAATATTCATCGCAGTCGCCTTTTAGTGTGTTTACACGTTTTTGTATCACCTCAGCAATATGAATGGTATCATCTTGCCTTTGACAGTAATAATGTCCATTTATTACTATTTTATTTTGAGTTTCAATTCCTCCTTGTTTTAAACTTAGTAAAGCCACTGCTGCTCCTTCATGTTTTTGAAGTTCTTCTTTTCTTATGTCTGCAACCAAGTTGGTGTCTTTAACCTCAGTCATATTATTTTAATCCAATGTCTGTGATACAGGAAAATATGCATTAAAAAGAATGCAAAAACAAGTATAAAAGTTATATAATAATTTATATACATTTAAATATATTTACTGGTTTATACGGTACAGCATTTCTTTTGTGTAATAAAAACAAAATGTGTGCAGAAAAAAAATTTAGCTAACACAAAATGCAAACAGTATAATATACCAAAACTGAAATGACACCTGCAATAAAAAAAAACTAGATTACATGCCATAGTATATAACAACAAAGAAATTTTTTTCTAAAAAAAAGGTAGTACCATCTGGTAAGTTATGATAATAAAATAATGTAAATATATAATTTTAAATCTAACAGAACAATAGCATATTTATATTGCTTCAATGTATTACATATTTTTGATCTATGCCAATGTTAATGAACTTTAAGGCATAAGAATTACAGCTGAATGAGGATTACAAACTATAAACAAAGATACAAATCAATATCTCAACCTCTGGTAGTCTTTTTCATCATTTTTTTTTAGTTTAGATAAAGCATTCACTTGTATTAAATAATCTTGTTGTGCAGAACTAAACATTAGATTGCCATTGACAGTTTTATAATTGGTAATATACATTATGAATGTTGACAAAGATTTCGCTTTTGTGCAAATTTTTTTGAATAAGCATAACAAGATAGGGCAATTTTTTTAACATAAAGAAACAGAATATTTTAAAGATTACTAGTAGGCAAACTTTTTAAAGCAATGCATAATAGACTTAGTAACATGATAATTAGTCATTGTAAACATTTAAAAATAAAAGATGGAATAGATGAGCAAAAAAGGGTAAAAAAAAATTAACAGATAGCCTATTTAACAACAATCCGGTTTTTGTCTAGTTGGTGTATTAGAAGCTCGAAATTGTGGTGTCGATGAAGCATTACCAGCTTGTATACCAGATCCCATTTTATTAGGGTTTATTTCGCCCGATGCAATTTTATTTAAAATAGTTTTTGCACATTTATTAAAGGAGTCTTCAACATTTTCACCAGTTAAAGCACTTGTCTCCAGAAACAATATATCATTTTCTTGCGCAAACCGAGAGGCTTCAAGAAAAGTAACTTCCCTTTCAGAATCAAGATCACTTTTATTTCCACACAAGATGATAACAATATTAGGACTGGCCAGTGTTTTTGCATCAGTTAACCAATTACTTAAACAATTAAATGTTTCACGACTCGTGATGTCATAGGTCAACAACGCGCCTGCAGCGCCTCGGTAGTAACTTCGTGTTACTGATCTGAATCTTTCTTGACCTGCAGTATCCCATATTTGAAGTTTTATGGATTTCCCACCTACATTTACTATTCGAGATCCAAATTCCACGCCGATTGTGTGTGTCGATTCATCTTTGAATTTTTTTTCTAATAATTGGTGCATAATACAAGACTTACCCACCCCTGCACTGCCAATAACTAAAAACTTAAATAAATAATCGTATGCCTCTGTCATTTTTGTCTTTATACAAATTTTAGTAAAAATTTTCCAGAATTCCTTAAAATAGTATTAACATAAAAATTAACATCGACAATACAAAAATACTAAATATGTCTAATCAAAGTAAAACACAGATAATTTAACCAATTGATCTAATAACATATGATAAGCAATAAAAAAGGTTATTTCTGCAAATATTTGCATCTTATTTTTGCTTACACTAATAAACGTTTTTCGACAAGTTAAACCATTTTACCGGTACAACCCTTGCAAACTGATACAACTTTTAAAAACATGTAAACACACCGTTTCTTACAGCAAACCATTTCGCTTTACAACCGGGTGACGTCACAGAGAGCTTAGCGTTGAATTTTAAAACTTTATCAAGTTTATTATGGACACGAAAACATTTTAACTCAATTTTTAAACTTAGAACAATTCAAAAATATAATAGATAGCTAATGTTTTTAAATTAATGCTTTCTTTTTTATGTATTTTTTTAATGCATTTAATAATGTAATTTTAAACACTGGAAAAAAAAAACTAAAACATTTTAACAATAGGGTAAAACTTGGTAATGCACATATTTCTTGTTAAAATAAATTTTATTTCACCAAGTTAAACCTTATAATAATAAATTGAGATTTTGTTGCAATATCATAACTACGCTGCCAATAAGCGATCATTGGTGCGTGAAAACTAACTTTAGGTTTGCTATACAACAAAATTAATGTTTGTAATAATATCACGCAACTAGTCGATAAAGGTTAATTTAAGTTAAAGTGAAAGTTATGTAAATATATTTATTTAACTATCCTCTCTTTTATGAAAAAGGTTTTAGTTTATTGTTACAACAATTCAATTAGATTTTATTTAAAGAGATGGTGTGGTCGCAGAGTATTTTATTTAATTATGTTGGAATTTTTTCAACTCAACTTGCACGGGGATACCATTATTTTTAAAATTAATGAGTTATTTTTGAGATATCGGGATTTGCATTTAAAATATTGTAAATAGGGAAAGTCCCTAAGCTCGCATTAACGTGACGCATGACGTCATCGTCGTAAGTTCATACGCTGGCAGAGTTGGGGAAATATTCTTATTTTGCCTTTTCTGAGCCGTTTGTTGTACTTTTTTTAATTTTTTTTTGCAGAAAACAAACTAAGCATGAAAAGCAAAATTTAGCCATATTTTATAAGACATTTTTTACTTTTCAAGTATTTTTATTTAGGTGGGCAGTATTTGGAAAATTCTAACAAATTAAGGTTATGTTGCTAATTTTAAAAATTTACCAGCCAGAAACGGTTGATATTGGCTGACAAACACTTACAAGAAACAGACAGATTAACTAAGTGTTACTGAAGCAAATTTTACCTGTTAGAACAGTAAGTTTTGCTTAAAACTCAATATATCCGAAAATTAGGTTGGGTATTATACAAAAAAAAAATCGTCATAATCACTAAACGTCACATGGATAAACCACATGTATATATTATATATCAATAAACTATAAACACTAAATATTCTGGTTGACATCTTTTATGTATTTTTTATCTATAATTTTAAACAATTAATATTATAACGTTCAATATACATAAGTCTTTAAAATTTGTCACCCCTGGTAATAAATATTAGTGTTTGCTGCTATTCTTAACTTTAGTTGGTGCTTTTACAAAATATAGCCAAAATAATTGTTATAATATAACCAAAATAAAAGTATAAATCGTCTGTATAGGCTATATATATATATATATTTAAGCTAACTTGAACAATTTTACAATGTATAAATTAAAAAGTCATTTTATTTTAAACTAAACTAAGACTGTGTTAACGGCAAACTTTGCTTCAATAACACTTACTTAGTTGACCTGTCTATTTCTTGCAAGTGTTTGTAAGCATTTTTACCCATAATTTGTTAAATGTTTTTAAACACAGCTACCCAATTAAAAATTTAAAAAGTAACAACTGTCCTATATAATATGGCACCATATGAACTATATGAACCTACGACGATGACTTCGTGCGTCACGTGACGCGCTAGCGTAGAAATTTTCCCTATTTAGAATATTTAACTTTAAATCCCGATATCTCAAAAACTACTTGAACAATTTTTAAAATAATGGTATCCTCGTGCAAGTTTTTCCAACATAATTAAAAAAGAAAATCTGCGACCACACCGCCTCTTTAAATAATTTTTAAAAACGTAGTGACTTTCTTTATTTAAATAGAATCTCGTTAACATGTTTTACAAAAAATACACAATCAAAAAAATAAGTAAGTTAGTAAAAAATTAACATAGCCGATCAAGTACAAAACTTTATAAAATAGAGCAACTAAACTTAAAAAAACAAAAGTAATGGCTGCAGACTTAATCTACGTACACACAAACCAAGATAATCAGTATTCACGTTTAAGTGGCGTGACATACAAGGCATATACGTTGGAGTTCTAGTCTTGTTTAGTTACGCTTTTTTGGCAGGTACATTTAACACACAAACGTTACGTAGGCATTTTCTGATTGTAAAAAAATACTTATTATTTTTGAAACTTTATTGTTTCTAATTTAATAAATGCAACGTTTTTGACAAACAATATTCTATTAATAGTAGGATTAGTGATTAAAGTATTTGTACATACAGTTAGTTGTACAGCTAAAAATGCTAATTTTTGGTTAGACAGTTCTACATTAGTTAAATCATATTTTTATAAGTTTATAGTGTAAGTTTTTTGCAAAGTACGCAAAAAAAGACGACAAACAAACCGATTAAAAATAAATAGCGTTACCCCACAGAGATGGTTACCTAATCAGCACTTGTGTTTGAGTTCTCAAAAGAAGTGGTTAGTTAATAATTTTTTTTATTTTAGTGTTTTATTAAAGAATAAAGCTATGTAATTTTAAGTTCTATGTCTAGTTTAGTTACAAATTTAGTATCGAAAAACCTATGATGAGGCAGTTGAATCTAAGTCCGAGTGCTCAGCCCGAGTATTAAGAATAATACTCATGCTCGTCAATCAATTTTTTGTACTTGTACACCGAATATTCTATTACCAACGTATACGATTAACAAAACATAAAAAACACGATGTTTGCCTTTTTCTAATAATTTATAAACTACTCCCAATTATAATTCGTTACCTAAGCAACAATTGCGCAACAATTACACTTTTTTTGAATATTTTACGCCTAATAAATTTAAGACTTTTATATTTTTGTTTAAACATAAAAATTATATCCCTATCAGCAGTTAGTAGTTTTGCCAACGTTAAATATTTCATAATCTAAAAATTCGAGTTTTTTGGCAAATATTTGCAGTTTTAATTACTACGCGGAAAAAACTTCTTGTAAGTAGTCATACGTTTATATGACGTCATAAACGAGTACTCGGACTCGACCGAGTATCGTAACAAAATACTCGAGTCATCGATTTTGTCTATTTTAGCCTTTAGTCCATCCCCAGAATAACCCATAAAGTTGTGTTAACTTCTATAAATTTATTTTTATTAAATTAGTCGTAGGGGTTGAAATGATTGAACATAAACTCATAGGATTACTATTTGATTGATTTTTACACCTATGAGAAATTTTACACAAGGTAAATGGTTATTTAATAATAAATTAGAAAAATGTTATTTTTTATTTATTGTAACGCAATATTACAACCATACAGCTCACCAAATATAATTTTCGTATAGATACTTTGTTATAAAGTTCACAGGAAATTGGAAATTTTTGAATTAGAATGTGGGGCCCAGGTAAATAAATAGAAAAGTTTTTATACTTGAGTATTTTATTTTTTGTCCATTTTTTTAAACAATATTTATATTTCATATATTTTTTTAATAGTTTTCTTTATTTTTTTTCAGATGGCAGCTCATCGGTAAAATCTAGATTTTAAAACACTGTGTTTATTAGAATTTAAAAAAAACTTTAAATTTATTTTTTTAAATACCTTTAAAGTTTACTATTTAATGTTTAAACTATTAATTGCTTTAAATTTCCCTAATTTTTTTTTATGTTTTGTGCTACAGGAAGTAAGTATAACATTAATATTTTTTTTAAAACAATAAATGCATTTTAAATATCGACTTTTTTTAAAACAATTTAAAAAAAAACCTTTAGAAAAAGAAATAAGAAACCACTACCTAATATTTTTATACCTAATTTTATACCATTTTACATTTAAAATATTTGTTTTTATGTTATTGGAAAAACAGGATGTAAGTATTTAATAATTAAATTAGTTGATATAAATGTAAAAAAAAATGTTTTTCGTTGTTAATAAACATAAGAATTTGTTTAAGTGAAAATATTTTATTAACCACACTTTTTTTGTTTATGTAACACCAGGAAGTAAGTATGAATTTTATTATATACAGATTATAATTTTGCAATTAATTTATGTTTTAAGCAATACCTTTGAATATAAAAAATTGTAGATTTAAATTTAACTTTTGTTATTAAGAATTTTTTTTAAATTTTTTTAAATTAAGTTCTTTTTCTAAGATAAAACTAAGAAAAACCATTTTATTTTTTTATAAATTGTTTTTATGTTTTTGGAACAACAGTTAGTAAGTATTGAATAAAATTATATGTTTAGATAATAATAGAATTTGGGTTTGGTGACCATCCATAACATACTTAAATCTTTATGTAAACATTAATACTTATGGCATGTTTTTAATACTTATAAGCATGTTAAATCTTTAAATTGACTTTGTCATTTTTTCCCGACGCATTATTATATTATTTATTGTATATATTATTATTCACCGAAATAAAAAAATGAAAAAAGGTTAAAATCTTTAAATTACATTTTTTACTTGATTTAAAACTGCTTTTATTTGTATTTTTTAAAATTATGAAATGATTAACTGTTTGTTTAAATTAATTAACAATTTGTCAAAGGTTTAAAAATATCTTATTTAAAATTTTTTTTTTTATATATTTATGAAAAAAACAGGATGTAAGTATTACATTTATTATTAATATTTATCATATTCAAATATTTGCCTTTTCTTAACTTATTAATTAAAAAATACAAATTTAAAACTTATTTAAACAGATATATACCTAGGCTAATTAGATAAAAATTAATTTAAAATTTAAAAAGGTTCAAATTAATTTTATAGCTAACAACATAAAATTAAAAAAAAACAGTTTTTAATAATTTTTGTAATTCTTTTATGTTAATGGAATAACAGAATGTAAGTATTAAACATGTTTTTAAAACAATTTATGTTGTATAATCTATTTATTTTAAAAAATTTTCAATTTTCAATTAATCACATTTATTAATCAATTTTTTTATTTTTATGTTTGTGAATCAACAGCTTGTAAGTATTAACTTTGTTGAAGATTTCAAAACTTTTACCTAAATAAAATGAGTAGTCATAAAAGTCAATTTAAAACAAATATTTTTAAACTAGTTAGTATTTATTAAACTATTGAAGTCAAATTTCTTTATATTTTAATAATTGATTTAATTTTTATGTTTGGAAAATAGTGGGTAAGTGTACATCATTCGTGAAATTGAATATATTTAGTTTTTTGTGAAATTGTGTAGTTTTGTAAAATCTAAATAATGTTACATTTTTTGAATATTGACAAAACAAATTAAATTAATATTATTGCCAGTTTGATAATCAATGCACCTTAATTATAAGAAGTAGCAAGATCATAATTATGAAACTTTGAATTAATTTAATTTTGTGGTAAAAAAATTAAAAAAATGTTTTTATTTTTTGTTTATTATTTTTAGAGCTGTCATTTAAAAAGTAAATAATTGAAGTGTTAACACAGTTATTATCATATTTTATAACCTTATTTTAAATTTTTTTGACAAATCATTTAAACTCTAATTTTTTTATTTTTATTTTCCTGGAACAATAGAATGTAAGTATTAATTTTACTATATAGTAACTAAGTTTTTAAATAATTAACACTGAAAATTTACAAATTAAGTTTAAACAATTTATGAATAGCATTTTTTATTTTTATTCAAAAAATGAGTATAATTCAATTTATTTTTTATATCTATGTGACATCAGAATGTAAGTATTAAGTTTAAAATACTTAAATTAATATGATTTTATTATTATAAAAAATTTTACAAAACTGTGAACAAAATAAATTTAAGTACAACTGGATGATAATTTTTTTAGTTTTTATTTAAGTTAAAAAATACTATTATTATTTTTATGTTATGGACAAAAGAGAGTAAGTATAAAATTTATAAAAAAAAATTTATAAAAATAAAAATAATCTTAATTATCAAGGTCATTACAAATATAAGTTTTTGTTTAATAAAAATGATACTAATTATAATATAACTATAATAAACTTAGTTATGAATTTGTTATAATAAACTTGACTAGCCTATTAATTTAAAATTTTATAAAGTTTTGTGTTTTTTTTTTCTAATTTGCATTTTATTTTTATGATTATGGAACAAAAGGATGTAAGTATTATACAAAATCCTTTAATTTTTAATTTATAGTTAAAATTAAACTCTATAGTTAAAAATAAATTTAAAATTATTTAATAACTTTGAATTTATAATAATTTACTAGGATACAGTAAATTTAAAAAAATTAGTTCGAGATTTTGGTACAATAGTTATTAAATATAATTAAATATTTTTTACAGAAGATACTTGTTGCGCATAATGTATACAAAAAAGAAATGGAGAAGGTAAAAAAGTTTGCAATACCTTGTTATTGTAATTAGTCAAACAAACATAAAACTTTAAAATAAATGTAAAATATAAAAATGATTGACATTTGTACAATAAATTAAGTTCATTATTTTGGTATATTTGGCATCAATCTCTTTTTAATATACTTAAAAAACTAATGTCAAAAGGCAATAAAAAAATTATTTGACTTAAGTGTCAATTTAAACATCTGTATTTAATACCGAATCTTTGTTTTATTATATTATTGCATTCTTAAGGCAAAGCAATACCAACTTTTGCAATTATATTTGTTGTGAGATGACAACAACAAATCTATAAAACAGGTTCTTGACCAATGAAATTGTAGTATATTAGTAGACCATTTAAAAAAGAATAAAATTTTTAAAAAAAGTTTAAAAACAAATTTTACCGCTGCAAACTTACTTTTAAGCCATTAAAATTACATTTTTCATTCGTTTGCAAAGCCCAAAAATAAAACTGGGTATGGTGCAAAGGATGTCTTTCTTTGCCTAAATGCTTTCTCTTGCAGAGGTGCAAAAACCAAGCTTTGGAAGAGGATGAATTAGAAACTCATCATCAAATATCAGAAATTATTGTTAAAGAATCACTCACTCCTAATCTTTTTAACAACAAAAA
This sequence comes from Corella eumyota, assembly GCF_963082875.1. Classification (NCBI taxonomy): domain Eukaryota; kingdom Metazoa; phylum Chordata; class Ascidiacea; order Phlebobranchia; family Corellidae; genus Corella; species Corella eumyota. The sequence goes on along the minus strand of NC_137494.1, from coordinate 9,516,919 downwards.
CTTTCAACATTTTTTGGAACAGACAAAAGAACAATATACAAATATGAATATAAGAAATAAGGAGGTTTGTTAAACATTTCCAAATTATGTAAGAAGAAATTTTTAATAAGTTTATGTTTAATCATTTCATAAAATAAATAATACTACTGTTTAATTGATAAATAAGGGCAAAAAATATGCCAAAAAGTAAAGTAAAATAATTTTAACAATTATACTTAGTTTATGATAAATGTGTATATGTTCATTTTGTATATTTTTAAAATAAAAAAACTGCTGTTTGTGGAATATGAATAATTATCATCATGAACAAATATTTGTTCCCACCATATCCTATTGCAAAATGTAGCCTTGAAGAAGAAAATCTATTTTTATAGAATAAGAACAATTAATTTTTTTAACACATACAGTTTAAACCAAAAAAATATTAATAAATAGGGCAGTATATTTTAGTTACCGTTAAAATTAATTTAATTTTTTATTATTAAATTTTAAAGGCAATCAGCATAGCCAAGAACAAATATAAAGTAATGACGAACAGCGTAAGCCTTACTTAAGGATATATCTTACTACTAGCAGAATTCAACAAAACCTATTTTTTAATCATATATGATAAAAAAGTTAAAATATTTAATAAAAATATTAAATAAGAGTTAATTAATTTAAAAAAAGTAAAACAAATACTTAAGCGGAAAATTTGTTATGTGAATATTATTAAAAACAAAAAAAAAAGAACATGAAACACACATAATAACAAAATCTTATTTTGGTAGAAATGTGAAAATCTTGTTTTGGAAGAAATTGAGTTCGAAAACCAACATCAAACATCAATAGATGTTGTTAAGGAGTTACTTCACCCTGATCTTTTTAATAGCACACCCTTCCAAGATTTTTTAAACCATTCAAAATTGGAACATACAAATATAAATACAAAAAATCGGGAGGTTTGTTTAATATTTTTATTTTAAATAAAAAAAGATTAATTACATTAAACCTTTAAGATTAATTAAATATGATATAAAATGTGTTAAAGTACTATGTAAAACTAAATCTTTATACAAATTGTATTGTAAAACAAAACTTTCTACTTTATTCTCATAGGTACAAAATAGAATAGTGCAATTTAAGAACCTTAACTACTAATTTACAATTTATTATTCAAATAGGTAATCACTACTGCTTTAAACCACTATAAAAAACGCATGAACAGTGTAAGCATTACTTAGTAGTAGATTCTAATTAAATTTTATTTAAATTAGGAAAAACTTATTTGTTTAATTGTTTACGTAATATTATTGTGCGTTAGAATTCAACAATTTTTCATTCAAATTTTTTATAAAAATTTATATGTTAATATACCAGTGCAAAAATTACACTTAAACCTTATAAAATGTTAACACATTTTGCAAAAGTAAATAATATTGTAATTGTTTTAACCAGGAGTGTGAAGAACAAGCTTTTAACAAAATAGACTTTGAAGGTCGACATCAACTTGTTTTACGAAATGCCAAGAATAAGATTCCTATGAGATTATCGGCAGAGTTTGAAAAATTTGTAAAAAATGCTAAAGGAGAATATGAAAATAAAAATTATATTAACAATGAGGTAGAAATTATAAAATATTTTTAAAAAATAATGTAATACTGTCTAAATTAAAGTGTCGTAAAGGATTTAAAAAAAAATTAATATTTATCTTTTTATTTGTAGACTATACTTGCCACACAGTGTGTATATGAAGAAGAAATGGAGAAGGTAAATTGTATTAGTTATGAACTAAGCATTATTTTAGAATAAGATAGATGCCATTTTCTATGTTTGTTTAAATAATTAAATTTAATATATATGTGAAACAAATTATGCGAACATGATTTTGTTGTATGTGGTTGCCATTATTTTTGATTTTGAATGTTCCTATTAAACAAGAATAGTAACTAACAAACTACTTTTCGTCCACAAATTTTACTTGCAAAATCAGTGCACAAAGGCTAATAAAATGGCATTGGTAACTTAAGAATAAGCCTGTTTTATAAATGACTTTTTACAAAAAGCACATAAAAAAAAAATTGAAAAAATAACTAATAATCAAAATTTTATTTTAGCATTCATTTTTTTAGTCACGAAATCTACAAACAAATATTAAAGATAGATAACAATATTACAAATAATTTTTTTGTTCGACAGATTTGCACTAACCATGCTTTAGAAGATGACAAATTTCAAAATGCATGCAATATATCAATAAATGCTGCCAAAAAATTTATAAACTCACACCTTTTTTACAACAGTTACTTTCAATATTTTGTAGAACAAACGAAAATGAAATATGAAAATATCAATAAAAAAAATAGGAAGGTTGTTAAAAATAAATTACTTTTATAAGCAAGAAAATAATCCATTTTTTTTTGTTTAAAAGTATTATATATAAAGTAAATTAGTGTACATATATTTACTTGATATAATTTTTTAAGTTTTTTTTTTTAAATTAAATAATTTTTCAAATTTTTAAAAATATTGACAACTGATTTTTTAAAGGCAATTTGTACAGCTGGGAAAATATATGAAGCAGTCATTAATCATGTAAGCATTCCTTATGCCTAGATTTTATTTTACTCTAAAAACTATTAAATAAAAAATGTTCTGTCTCATACCATTTTATAACTTTATTTAACTTGCTGAAAAGGTAAAGCTAAGAACGTTTTAACAAACAGCATATATGTATACAAAATTAATAAAAATACATGCTAATTTAATTATTTTACTAGAATTGTAAAAATCATGCTTTAAATAACGAAGAGTTTAAAAATCAACATCAAAAAGCATTACAAACTGCTAAAGAATCACTTCCCTCAAATTTAATAATGGAATTTGACAAATTGGAAGAAAATTTACGAAAAGAATATGAAATTATTAATATTAAAAACAATGAGGTTACAATTATAAATATTAATTCAGATATTGCTATGGAATATCAATAATTTTATCATAAAATTATTCTTAAAGTTAGTTTTACATATATTTTTTTAGATTGTATCTGATGCACAAAATCAATATTTAAAAGAAATAAAAAAGGTAAATTGCACTTGTTATGTAATATACAAAAGTAAAAAATAAAAACTTTATTTACATATTTTACAAAACAATTTAAAAACTATTTTCCTGTATTAATTAATTAATGCATTTTATTGCGCTTAAAAAAAGCAATGTAACGAAAGTAATAAAATGTGATGGTAGCAAACTTCTTGAAAAATAAATTTAATTTTAAAGTTTGATATTCTCTGTTTTCTATTTTGTGACAGTAAAGCATCATGCTTTACAAAATACTAGTTTTTTGTAAAAATATAAATTTTACCGGCCATAAACTAATAGAACACGGTATTTAGATGCTTCTCTTTTTTTATGCTTTAAAATCTACATAAAAACATTTAAAAAAAACAATAACAGAAATGCTCTACTGTTGGCAGATTTGTTTAAACTATGCTTTAGAGGATGATGAACTAGAAAATGCACATAAAAAATTAATAAATGTTCTTAATAAAGAGTTTATCAACTTTTATCTTTTTAACAACAAAAACTTCAAAGAGTTTGTGAAAACAACAAAAACGGAATATAAATTAACCAATAATAAATATTGGGAGGTTTGTTATATGTTATTAGTTTAATGTACACAAGAAATTTAAATGAAATAAAAAATAAAGCGTATTATTAAAAAATGCTTTTAAATAATGAGTAAACATTAAATTACCTTAAATCAACTTACAACTGATGTTTTTTAAAGGTTATTAGCACAGCTAAAAACAAATATAAAGAAGAAATAAGCAGTGTAAGCATTATTTTATCTCAGTTTTCTAAACAAATTTAACGATTTATTCTTATATTATTATTTATATGTCATAAAATACGAAAATTGATTAATATTAAAGAAAATTTAATCAAATTTTTATGTAACAAAACCATTTGTGTAAAAAAAGTACTAATATTTTTATGTATACAAGGTCTAAACAAAAATTACTACCTTTTTTATTTTTTTTGACAGTGTTGTATAATTCAATTTAAAGAACAACATCAACATAAATATTTTAATTTGTCAGGTTTGTGAGAACAATGCGTTTGAAGATAATGAATTAGAAAAAGCACATGAAAAATCAATCAATATAGTTAAACAATCAATTCACCCCAATCTCTTTATCAACAAAAACTTTCAGGACTTTGTGAAAATTACAAGAATTGAATCTGGAAACATTAATAAAAAAAACTTAAAGGTGTGCCTCACATTTTTGCTATTACTTAACTGAGAAATAAATCAACCTATTTTACCCATTTAAAAAGTGTATAGGGTTTTAAAAAAAAAACTTTAAACAAAAATAAGTTGTTTAAAGTATATAATAATATAAAACAAACTATTTTAAAAATAAATCTAGCATTTTATGAATAGCACAATACATTTAAAAGTAACCTATATAATAATACAATTACAACTTATACTTTTTAAAGGCAATTATGGAAGCCAAAACTCGATATGAGGAGATCATGAGCAATGTAAGCACCTTTTACTGCAGATTAAACATTAATATATGTAAAAGAGTACACTACAGCTAATTTAATTGTTACAAATTTATTTGTTTTACGAAAACTTAAGAGAAACAAAAGAAAATTTAAAAACTAACTAAAAAAGAAATGGTTCCGACTTTTAAAAATTTATGAATTTTTTTAGATGTGCAAGAACCATGCTTTGGAAGATAATGAATTAGAAAATCAACATATAAAATCTTTAAACATTATTCAAAACTTATTAAACCCAAATCTTTTCAACAACAAAAGTCTTCAAGATTTTGTGGAAGTTACTAAAACAGAATATAAAACTATTAATGCAAGAAATTGGAAGGTTTGTAGTAATATATAAAACTATCATATATAGAACACTTACTTTAATAAAATTAAATTTAAACAAGTAAAAGAATTTATGTAGATTAACAAAATTATTCAAGAAGACCTACAACATGCTACAAATAGGTGCAAAACATTGGAGTTAGATTTAAGGGCCACTCAACGAAACTTAACTAAGGAGACGGAGGTAAATATATAAAATAAAACATTTAATCCAATACTGTATTTTTTATATGCTGCGAACTCGTTTTTATTATCTAGCAATTTTTATTATCTAGAATAACAAAAACCTAACAGAACAAATAGAGCAATTATCAAAAATCAACTGTACAAACACTCAAATGTTACAACAAAAAGAAGAACAATTAAAAAAAAGTGAAAAGGTAAAAGGTTTAATTATATTATAGTTGACGAAGCTAACATTTATCTTATAACTTTTTAACAGAATTCACGAAAAAATACAAATATTCTAAATGAACTAAAATTAACTCATATGTTTTATTTTACAAATTTGCATTTCACATAGACAAACAAAATTCTTGCTGCAGAAATTCACAATTCTAATTTGAAATGTAAGCAAAATCAAGATCAACTTACTTCCCAAATTGAGGTTAAAAACCAGTAAACTTGAACTTAAAACAGAAATGTATTTTTATTAAAAAAATAACCCACATATAACTTTTCAGGAAACCAACAAACTTAAAACTGAAATTAAAAGTTTACAAAACAATATAACGTCCCTAGCCCAAAAAAATCGGAAGGTAGTAAATGTATACTTACTATTATGAGTCATATTAAAACTAAAACATAGTTTATAAAATGTGTTTATTTTTAGTATTACAATTCTAGTGAGGTTACAATTAACAAAGAAAAAGAAGGATTTCTTGGTAGAGGAGGTTTTGGATGTGTGCGTCTTGGTTTTCTTAAACATTGTGGAGTGGTTGCTATTAAGTGCATCTCTTTAACAGGAAATGATGATGAAATTACATTAAAAAAAAATAGGTAACTTGCTTTTTAAATATAGATTCAAAGTCAAATTTAATATCTCAAAATTCTAATTTAACAGATAACCCATACTAGAGTGATATTTTTTACAATTCTTATTCCTAATCTTATTTATATTAGAATTATGCACGAAGTTGATATGTGTTTACAAGCTACTCACTCAAATGTAGTCCGTTATGTTGGCTATACAGAATGGGGTCCTTACCCCAAAACAAGTGGAATTATCATGGAATTTATGCAGTGTGGCAACCTTAAAACTTTAATGGTGACAAAGATGAATGACATTAAGAATATACCAATAGTTTTAAGGCTAAGATTTGTCTCGGATATTGCATCTGGAGTTTCTTTTATTCACAACTTGCAAAGTGACCAAAGAATGACTCACGGTGATTTAAAAAGTGAAAATGTTCTTCTAACAAGCAATCTAAGGTGCAAAATATCTGATTTTGGTGGAGCTGACTTAGCAACTATAACTGACCCTGGTCAATCAGGTATTGCTCAAGCGGATAAATGTGGGGAGCATACTTGGCTTTACACAGCTCCAGAGCGATTGCAAAACATAGGTTCAAAAGTTATGACTGCAATGGATGTATACAGCTTTGCAATGATACTATTTATGGTTCTTGCTCGTAGACCTGCATGGGTAAAGAATAAAAACATAAAAAGAGATGATCATGAAAGATTGGTAATACAAGGTGAACGTCCAAGTTTAAAAGAAATTGTGAAGTTGGAAAGCTCAGTTTCTAGTTCCGATGGAAAACTTGTTACCTATCTTCAAGATCAAATGACAAAGTGTTGGAATCAAGAGTATAAACTTCGCCCAAAGATGATTGAAGTTAGAGACCTTATTAATGTTGAACTTTCCAAGCAAACTGATGTTGAAATAAAGCATCATGCTATTAGCATTGTTAAGGAAATGAACATTTTGCCGCCATTTAAATCGACTATCTCATTTGAGCAAATCGAAAGTTTTAGATATTAACCTGTTTCGCCTTTTTAGATCTAGTCAATAACAATTTATCAAAATAAAAATACCATATTTAAATGTTACATACAGTGGTCATACAGATTTCCATGTTGGATTTGGTTTAAAATTTATTAATGACTAAAAACTAATTATGGTTTGAAATCTTTGATTTCAGAAAAGGGTTTATTTCGAAATTAAACAAAAGGCAGATAATAGAAATCGTAAGTATACAAAATTTAACTAGATTTATTTGATAAATAAAATATGGTTGAAAATTTTTTCAGAACAAAATTATTTAAAAAATTTTAAAATATCAATCTTTAATTCTTTAATCAACAAACTAGAAATTAATATACTTAACAAACAAAAATTATTTTTTTAACTCAGTTTTAAGTTGTTAATATCAGAATATATATGGACAGAGTTTTTAATGCCCAAAATTTAAATTTTTTTGCAAAAATTTAAAAAAAATGTTTTATGTTGAATGTTAGTTAGGTCAATGCACGTCTAATAAAATATAAATTTTAGGTTTTGAGAGTTCTTCAATTTTTAATAAAAGTGTCATAACTTTTATGAATATTAAAATTAAAAAAAAATATTTTGTAAACACGTTAATTGGATCTATGCAATTTGAACAGAACAATTATTTATCGATTTAAAATTATTTTTTTTAAATATATATGCAATATCATTGGCCAAAAATATCACGTGACCTAATTAAACCCAGAATAAAAATTCGTTGAAACTTTTGTTTTACTGAAAATTTTTGCGTAATGTTTGATCTTGAATGTTAGTTAGGACAACGTGCGTCTAATAAAATATAAAATTTTAGGTTTTGAAATTTTATCAACTTCTAATAAAAGTGTCATAATTTTTATGAATATTATTATTTTATATTTTAAAAATATATTTCGTAAACTTCTTAATTACCCCTGTGCAGTTTTAACGGAACAATTATTTTTTTATTTAAAATTATTTTTTTAAAATTTTATATGCAATATCATTGGGCAAAAATATCACGTGACCTAATTAAACCCAGAATAAAAATAAGCTGAAACTTTTGTTTTATTAAAAATTTTTGCGAAATGTTTTATCTTGAATGTTGGTTAGGCCAATGCGCATCTAATAAAATATAAAATTTTAGGTTTTAGGATTTTATCAATTTTTAATAAAAGTGTTATAACTTTTATGAATATTAATATTTAAAAAAATGTTTTGTAAACACATTTACTTGTCCTGTGCGATTCTAACAAAACAATTATTTTGTTATTTAAATTTTTTTATTTTTTTTTAAATTTATTTGCAAAATCATTGGCCCAAAATATCATGTGACCTAATTAAACCCAGAATAAAAATTAGCTGAAACTTTTGTTTTGCTAAAAATTATTGCAAAATATTTTATGTTTAATGTTAGACAGGGGAATGCACGTCTAATTAAATATAAAATTTTAAGTTTTGAGACTTCATCAATTTTTTTTATAAAAATGTCATAACTTTTATGAATATTAATATTTTCAAAAAATATTTTGTAAACACGTTAATTGGACCTGTGCAGTTCTCACAGATCAATTATTTATTGATTAAAATTTTTTTTTTAAATATACATGCAATATAATTGGCCCAAAATATCACGTGACCTAATTAAACCCATAATAAAAATTACCCGAAACTTTTGTTTTATTAAAAGTTTCTGCGAATTGTTTTATTTAAATGTTAGTTAGGCCAATGCGCGTCTAATAAAATATAAAATTTTAGGTTTTAAGATTTCTTTTTTTTTAAATCGAGATTTTTTAAAATCGATATTTTTTAATTTTTAAATTGAAATCACAGATAACTTAGGCTAGGTAAAATTTTATTTTCGAATTAGATTTATTTAGTAAAACGCCCCTCATTCATTTATTTAAATGTTTTAGCTCTTTGTATTACTTAGAATACTTAAATAATACATGTGTACTATGTAGTTGTATATTTTAATATGTGATTTATGAAAATACATAAGTTAGCCTTTTAATATTATAATTCCTAAAATCACTTTACGCGATATTGTGTTATTATAGTTTAAGCTATTGTAATTTGGGACAAAACCAAATACGTGGTTTAAATCGGGGCGTTCCTTAGCCATTGTGTTTTGTTGTAACAAACGCCGAAAAGTAGTATTACACGCTAAGTTAAAATGGTACATTGTTCAAATCAATAGGCTGCCTGTTCAGCTAGTAACTATTATCAACAACTTCGTTTGATACATTGATAGAATTATTTCACACCTAATAGATACATAAGGGATTTAGAAATAGGTTTATAGGGATAGGCTCGACAACATTATTTTTAGACTTAAAATAAAAAGATGAGCGTTTAGTTATCTAATATGTAACTGTTAAGGTTTTTTGTGACTTAATTTAACCAAACAAAACGACAATTATGTAAAAGATAGAGCATTGTTAAAAATGACTGGATGTATTGACGTCATATCATTTGGCAGCCCACGAAATGGAGCGATTATTTGTGGAACCTTTTCTTTTGTGGGTTTTATTTTGTAACATAATTTAAATATTAACGTTAACATATTAACTTAACAATTTTTTTGTACAGGCCCAATTTCTTATAGAAATTATCGGTGTTTTATGCATAGCAGTATATATAGTTAACATGCCAATTGGTAAGTTTTAAAATTAAGTAGTAATAGTTATACATTTTATTTCGATTATAATGACAATGTAGCGTATAACTTTTTGTGTTTAAAAAAACAAAAACTACTAAATTGTTATTGTAAAAAAAACTTTTTAAATTACATGTTATAGTACAATCTAACATCTAACTAAGTCTTCTATTTTTTGCAGTGTTAAAAGCATTCTATGCAATAGCTGCTTTGTCCACTCCAGTCTTTCTTAGTATTTCAGTCGCATATCTTATTGCAATATCCAAGGTTGGTTAAAGCTTATTTTTTTGATTAACAGCCTTCATAAGTAATATTTGTTTTATAACCCAACCACAGTTTATCCGTTGGTTTTTGGCACGTTAGAAGTTTATGCCTTTCACAACAAGCGCTACAGCATAAAAGCATTAAAGTTAAACTAATAGGACCTCATGTAAAAAAATATTTTAGTAACCTCTACCACAATTTAAAAATATATTTTTAGGAAAATTCCTCCTGGATGCGAGTTTGGCTTTTTAGTTATGTTATTATAACGGTATCCGAATTGGTATTGTCGCTTGTCGCGTTTTTGCATTTGAACGGTTTGCATTCAATATTTGATTTTTATACAAGCGCATGGACACTTTCAGTAAGTATATGATTTTAGGTAAGTTTTTTTGCACATAAAATGTTAAAAACTTGGCCAATTCAAGTAAATCAATTGTTGCTGTCATGTAGTAAACTGGCATTTTTAAGGCTTAGCATTTAAAGCGCTTTATACAATTAAAAAAAACTTGTTTTTATAGCAAATTCACACAATGGATCAACTGTTTGTTGGCTCCCTAAATGGAACAACTTGTACACGGGTTTCTAACGCCTTTCTTATCGACAGTAGTGATAGTGTGCGTTATGCTGCTTTTATTTCTCAAATGGGGGCAAATGGCATTATTGCATGTTTTGTTATTCTTGTTCTTATTAAAAACGTTTTTAATGTAAGTAAGTATTGCTATAAAAATCGTTACTGTTTCAAACTAAACAAGTTTTATTTAATTTTGTGCCAGATTTTTGCATTATTAATCTGTTATGCTCATTACAAAGATGTCACAAATGGAAGAGGTCGGCAAAGAAAATACGTTACAAGGGTATGGTTTATAGCAACTATTTATTTGGCATTTTCTTTAAAAAATTTAGTCGAAAAAAATATGTCACCAGTTAATATTTGATTAACTAAAAACTTTTATGTTTGTGTCCAGAATTCAAGTATTCAGTTTGACCCTTATAGCAGACAAAGGCGTGTTCATTTTTCCCGAGACGTAAAAACTGTTTCAAGATAATATTCCAATAGCAACAAACTATACTTGACGTTTAATAATTGGTTTACAAACCTTTAACAATATAAACTTAAATTGGTTTAAATTAGCAAGTAAATTTTATTAAAATACATTCATAAAACTATGATTAACAAAAATAAGTTGTTGCCGTTTGCCGCCAAAGTGTGGCGCTATGGAATGTTACACATGATTGTTAGAACTTTTCCCAACCACGTGACACATTTGTTTTGATTTTTAAAATTTACTTTTCATGCCTATCTGTCTATAGAAACTTTTTCTAGTAGTTTATTTGTTTCGGATGATAACTACGAAGCACTGGTCTACCGGTATTTGGGTCTGGGTTATACTTATAAACACGAGTTATGACCAAAATGTTAAATGGTCTATTAAATTATTAAATAAAAAACCATAGTCTGATAGTTGTATCATATTGTATTACTGTTTAACAATCTGACAATAAAGGCATTTTCAAGATTTTCTAGTCTGCTTTTAATGCTTGAATTGTTACTTAACACTAAAGCTAATTACATGTAATTGTTTTAGTAATTTTCTTTTTATTGTTTAAATTTATTAGCATTAAATACTTTTAACTTATAAACCTTCCATTTATGACCTATTTATTTAAGAATTTTTTATAATTTATGTTAAAGCTCATTGCTCAATAAAAAATATAATTGCAACCTTATAAGGCCAATGTATAAAGTGATAACTTATGCAAAAGTTTGTTTATCCAAACTTTTTTAAGGAAAGAGTTGGACAAGCAGATTAGAGCTAGTTTTTGACGAGATTTTGTGCGTGCAAGCATAAAAAATGACGTGACCGCGTGTGCACAGGTACAAAGATTTTCAGGCTACGTGTGCATACATAATTTATGTTGGCGTGCAATTTTTTTAAATATCAGGCATGGACAACGTTACTTTTAAGCTTTCCAGACTGGGACTATGGGTAATTTAAGTTGTGTGTTTTTATTAGCACATGCCTCTACATAACATCCATTTTTTTAACATTTTTATAAATATTTTTAATTTAGACAAAAACTTCTAAAGTATGTATATAACATGTAGAACCTTCCAAAAAATTAAAAGCAATTTTATTGCCAACAATTTTTATCAACGAGTTATAAATAAGTTTCCAGGAAACATGTGTTTGTCATTTGCTTATGGATCAGGAGTCTTTCCTCAAACCAACAATTCTTTGCCGGCCAGTAATATGTTGGATTTAATTTTTGTCATTTGCGATCCACTTAGTTGGCACAAGGAAAATCTTAAAATAAACCCAGATCATTACTCTTATGCAATGCAAAAGTTTGGCCATAAACAAGTTGGCAACATGATGGAAAATTATGGAGCTGGAGTTTATTTTAATATAGGGGTAAAGGTGGAAGACAGAATAGTAAAATATGGTACGATTTCAGAGAAAAGCTTGCTTGAAGACCTAACAAAATGGAAAAATTTATACATAGCGGGAAGAATGCATAAACCTGTTCACATTATACAAAGTGATTTTGAAAATCATCCTTTACTTTTGGAAGGTCTTAAATCAAATCTTATTTCAGCTCTTATAACATCCCTACTTATACTACCGGAACAGTTTACTGAATATGAAATGTATCGCACATTGGCAGGACTCTCTTACAGTGGTGACTTTCGCATGAAAATTGGTGAGGATGTTAACAAAGTTTCAAACATTGTGAATTCAAATTTTGAGCGTTTTCAAGAATTGTATCATCCAGTGCTGGAGGGAATTTGCGAATTATCAGACACCCAAAAGGCCCCTTTACATAGTTTTATATATTGGAAAAGAGACAAGGGTACCATCGAGCAAGATAAATCACCACTAATACTTCATAGTCACCTACAAAAAATACCGCTTACAGTCCAACTTCAATTGTGTAAAGTTTTTGATGTCAGATCACGCCACATAAGAGATGTTGAGGAAATTTTAAAGAGCGTTGCAAGGTATCCTGACATTTCTGAAGTGGTTCAACAAAGTGTAATGAATATCGTTCATTTATCAAGTAAAAACCAAAGTTTAAAAGGAATTGTTACTGCTGGGCCCTGGACCAGTATTAAATATGGGTCAAACAAAGTAAAAAAGATGTTTAAAAGTTTATTTAATAATAAATAACTATATGCATAATATATAGGTTGTAAAGTAACAAGTTTTAATATTAAATTTTCTATGATTTGTTGAATATGTTTGCAGAATAAATTTTATAACAAATAGATTTTAAGATGGTTTTATCATAAAAGGTTTCATTTTTTCCAATATATGCGAGGGCAATTCAGCTGACTGATTTAGGTTACTTGTTTTTACAAACACACTTGTGCAATTTCCTAACACTGCTGCATCATTCTTGTAATATTTAGTCAGCTTCTTAATGTCACTTTCTTGCAATATACTTCCCTTTAGCCGAATTCCTAAGTCTGTTAAAGGGTTATCATCGCTTTTAGGTTCGAAAAATCCAACAGAAAATTTAAAACTTTTATTTCCAATCTTTGATATTCCAAGGCCAGCTAAGGGTGTTTGTGGATACTGCAGTGGTTTTCTTTAAAATAATGGGCTTTTATTAAAATTCGAATAAATTATATTTAATTACAATAAACATACAACATGACACGAAATTAAGTTTTCAACACCAGGGTTATAGTGCTTATACCACTAGGCTTTCAAACATGAGGTCATCGATTTGGTTTCTACCGTTTCTGTAACATAGCACTCTTATGTAAGACACTAATTATCACAAAAGGTTTCATGTCATAGCAAACCTAAAGTAAATGAGTAAAAAAAATATAACAATTTTTTACCTATATGAACATGATGTTTCTACTCTAGGTGCTCCATATCGTGTTCCTTCCTCTTTTCCTACTCTGTATTAAAATTCTATCCAGTAAAAAATGTAAATAATAATAAACAGACGATTTTATTTTTGGATTTTAATTTGGCTATTAATCATTCAACCCATAGTCTGCAATGTGTTCGAAGACAGTAAGGGCAAGCTGGATATAGTTTAATTGAATAGTAGTAACACCATATTGGCTAAATTGTTCACTTTTTAATAAAAACTAAGCGCACTGTGGATGTTAAGAGATACCGAAAAGTTTGTCAAACTGCTCGATTTACTTACAAACTATAAAAACCATTGGTGACAACGGAATCAATGTACATGTAATACACAGCATTGTTTATATGTCCAAACTGATCATTGTCAGCCCATCTGGTTTGAATAGGCATAAAAAATCTGCAATAAAATAAAGCTTTTTCATTTTCAGTAATAACTTTTTTGTAAATCTTTATCCTAAACGGCTGACTTTAAGGCCTAAATATACAATTTTATTTGTTACCCTTAACCCAGTCTTTAGAACCCTTGGCAGGTATAATATTAATGAATATTTTAACTGAAAATTACTGTGCCAATTAGTTTAGGGCTTACGGAGTTTGTGCCATTTATAGTGCCCTATTTAAGGATGCTACGACATGAAAGCTAAATCATCAAGTGTTTTACTACTTTAACACATGACCAGCCATCTTAAAATAAACAACAAATTAATAAAATATAAAAAATAACAACCAATTTTTTGAAATAAAAGAAGTACTACATTTTTACACAATATTTTATTGTATATTTTGACATGATTATTTTAAAGATTGAAACAGGTTTAATATTACCTGTAATTGATCAAATTCCAACCCTCTGTTCCCTTAGAAGAAAAAAATCTTCCCAAACTATAAATATTTTTAATTACTAACATATTGCATATTCTGAAACCTAAATGATTGCGATAATAAAGAATTAAAAGATCTAAATTAAGTTTAAAAAAATTATAAATTGCTAATATGTGAAGTAAATAAAATTCTTTGCAAGCCAAATTTTAAATCTTCTGGTAAAGCAGAGACCGGGGCTTGTGTTACACAGTCAACAAAAACATGAACTGATCTGGAAATAACACAAGCGTCTTTATAAAAATATTCATTAAGTTTGGCAATGTCATTAACATCAGTTGCCCACTTTCCTTGCGATCCAATTTGTAATTTTAGAAATGGATCTGTTTCAGTTTTGCAGTTTTCGTTCTTTACTGTGTTGTAGTTGTATTTTGGTTCAAAGAATGCAACTTTATAACTTACACTTGACTTTCCAATTTTATTAACTCCAAGACCAGCAATCAAGGTTTGTGGATAATTTAAAGGTTTTCTACAAAATTGATTGTTTGTCATTTTAGCATAAACAAGTTGAATAAATGTATTTAAATATATATTGTCTCCTAATCTTTATTATATTTTGGGGGTTACATTTACAAACAAACTAAACAAAAGCAGAAAAATATGAAAAGTGTTTACCTATATTGACATTGTGTATCGACCATATACCCAATTGGAGTTGGGGGGGATTTGTCTTTGTTTAAGCCACAAAACCTAAATCATGATATAAACTCAATGTTTAAAGCTATTCACTTAATTATCTAATAAATATATGTACGGCATAATAAATATATTGATTTTACCATGTTATAATCAACAATTTAAAGCTTATCAAATATGAGTTAAACAGTCCACTAAATTATTTATGAATTTTTGATTTCCTAAACTAAAAGGTCGGGCCAAACGACTGAATATTACTGCTGCCATTGTTGTTTTCCACCATTACCTGTTAACCACTAAATATTAGTTAACAATATCTAATCAACAGCCTTAAAATTTTAACAATCTTACCAGATTAGGTAGTTGTTTATTACTGTGTCTGCATATTTGTAATACACAGAGTTATTAATGTGGCCATATTGATCATTATCATTCCATCGAGTTTGAATGCCGAGAAAGTACCTAAAAAAATATTTCACGCAAAAATGTTAAATTTTCGAAATTAGAGTTACTGATTGTTTTCGTAGGTAATATCACAACAACAATTATTTTGATAATGATATCTTGCATTATTTCTTCCGTCACTTCTTAAAAATATTAGGATGTTTTTTTATTTATTTACATAGTTTTTGATTGCAAGAGTATTAATTCTTTCTTAATTGTTTTTTTAATCCAACATATAGAACTATTGCTTAGGGATGCCAAATGAGTATATTTAAAGTTTTTTTACAACACTTATATTTTTAAAACTAATAGTAGGAATTAGATAATTTTACAAAATTAACTGCTAGGTGGTTTAAAAATAGAATATAAAAAATTAAATGTCTATACAAATTACGATTTAATTTAATATTATAAATATAAAAAAATAAATAAACATATATACCTGTAATTACTTAAAATATCTTCTCCTTTTATTTTTTGAAAAGTGCTGGCACTTGCAGTAATTTGTTTTAAAACATTTTTATTCATTTTAAGTTAGGCTGCAAAAACACAAAATAAATTAATTTAAAAAATGTAATGTGTAAAGGGTTTAAAACTCAGGATTTTTTGTAGTTTATATTTCGTCAAAAAATAAACGTAAATGTAACAAGACCAAACACAGTTATAAAATATTAATAACCTCATAAAGTGCTAAAAAATTAGATATATATATATGGGCAATTCTTAAGTACTGGAATTACAATTACTGTGGTTTACAAACTTATAATTATTTTTTTCAATATAATTTAAATTATTTTTTGAGTTAAAACAACCCATATATCGCCATTCTAAATTTTTAAAAGCATAAAAATTTAGTTCGAACTTGTATGCTTCTTAAAAATTAAAAAATGTTTGGTAACGGAATTACGCTGTAGCTTATTTTGGATAAATCCACATAAGCTAACTTTTAATTTTATAAACAAACAGTTTTTGATGTTAATTTAAAATGGAATTGTTATTTATTTGCTGACAAGCTTTAACGTATTTTTTCTCCCTATTTAAATAATAAGTTTCAATGCTTTTAACTATAACTTGTTTATCGAATTTGTGGGTTATTTAACAACTCTTATCACATGGGAACTCTAACCTCGTTTTTCTGGTATTGAATCATTTTTTCAACATTCATTTCCTCTTTTTATTAAGTGCAAATGTTCGTTTTAAAAACAGTTGGGCAATTTCGTTCTGCTGAACGGACGCCACTTAATAAACATGGATTTAGACATTACTTAAATTCAGAGTTTATTTCCGTAAGATTTAGCCAGAATTTTATATTCTTGTATCAACCAACAATTAGGACAGTTCCTAAAAAAATTAAAATTAATAAATCGCTACAACGCCAATAAATTAGATATAAAAAGTTGGGTAATACTTAATCCCAATTCGTCTGAATTTTATAAAAATTAACTTAAATTAAACATGTGTAAATAATTATCCTTATTAAAAGCAACAAAAAGATACCAAATTTCTATAGCTGGGGTTTAAAAAATATTTATTTATTGACAAATTAACTTAAAAAAACCTGGTAACGGAATTACACTTTAAGTAACAGAATGACACTGTCTAATTTTGGCATGTAACTTAAGTCTTAAATTTACTTAATTTCAGGTAAAATTAAAAAAAATAGTTTTAGATACTGTTAAAAAAAGAAACAAACCTAAGTAAAAACTCTTAAAAAAAATGTTGGTAACGGAACTACAAAACTAAAAATTATTAGGTATTTTTTGAAATAAACTATTAAACAGAACAAAACAAATTTCAAAAACTCTAACTACAATTTTAACAAAAACTATAAACATAACTGCAAACAAAAAATTCACAAACTAACATAACATGTTTAAAATTCTAAATAGCTAAATTCTAAATTAGTAATAAAATTGATGTCAAAGAAAAAATTTGTTAGACCTAAATAAAATAGGTATTTATGCAAAAACAACATGTCTAGTGGGTAAATTAGCTTAAAATATTGTGTAAATATGCCAAATATCGAGTAAAAATCAACTTGTTAGCTATGAATATTTTTATTTAATTTCATTTTGTAATATATGTACCCATAAAACAAATTAATGAATTTTATAACTACCTTCTCACAAAATTAAAAAAAATGGATATTATTTTACAATGCCATTCCATTTTTTTACTATTAAAAATATTTTTATATATTTTAAATCATTTAAACCAGGCAGAATAACCATTTCTACAAAATCCTTGATGTTGTAATTCCGTTACCCGTAATTCCGTTACCATTATTGTAGATTGATAAGCAACATTAAAGTTTAGTTTTTATTTATAGTACTTAATAACTAAAATCAGAGAATTAAAAATATTGAAAGTTGAATTGGATTAAATTTTAAGTTATAAAACTTTTTGTGTAATTTCGGTAACGGAATTACCCATATTCTTACAAGTTAAAAACCTAAAAATTGCTGATTTTTAAATTGTAATATAGAATTTGTTGTTTAATTTATGTTAAGCATATGTTTAAACCTCTTATACTGACACATTACAAATCTGTTGTAATCTGTTTTGTAACTTTTATATTAACTTAAAATTATTGCTTAAAATCAGCATAAAAGTGCAAAAAAATTTGTACACTTTAATTAAAAAAAAAATCACTTATAAAAAATTAATTGCCTCAATTTTTTAAAATTTAAACCTTAAATACCAAAACTAAGGGAACAGGTAAGTTAATTAAACAAATGTTTCAAGTTAATTTTTTTTAAAAATTCACTTTCCCAATAAGAATTGCCCATATATAGAATTAAAATATATAAACATATTTTAAAAAAACTAAAAAACTAATTAAAAGAAATTTAAAAAGAATCATAAAGACAAAGTTGTCCAGGAAATGTAAACTTTCAGTATTTATGTAAATTGTTGCAGAAGCACAGAAAAAACACAAAAAAACTTAATTAAATTTTAAAAATTTGTAAAGTTTTAACAGCATTTTTTTTCAATAAATAAAACATTTCTAAGTATGTTTGTTGTCTAACATTTTTATAGAGGATTGTATTGGTTGCCTTAAAACAAAATATAGTGACTTAAAATTTTTATAAGTAAAATATACTTATTATTAAGTCAATTTTCTATTGCAGAGAAATGCATTATTAATGTTATTATAAGGGGGAGATTTTATAAAATTAAATTTTGTTTTATTGTGATGCTTTTATTTAAAAATAAAACAATCTTACAATGGTAATAAATCAGCAACAGGAATAACGGGTTGTGGAACTATCAATTCACATTTATCATTACGTTGCATCATAATTTCATTAAGTGTAGGAATCATAGGTTTTAAATTATACAAATCTCCACCAATTTCTATATTTATTCTGGACTTTGGGGAGTCTAAAAAAATTTTATAAAATTTTTATTTTTTTATAAAATTTTTTTTAAAACTGACAATTGCATTGTAATCTAGCCTTACAAAGCTTTAAACGTATGTTATGATATTAACCTAAGTTGTTTTTCGTAATGGATTGATCAGCATCTTTATTTTTAAATAAAATTGTTTCAATATTTTGCCTGTTAGACACTTCCTTCTCAAAGTCGGTCCATGACATTCTAACTTCGTTGAAGTTTCAACTACGTTAATTTATTTATTTTCTGGCAAGCATGTACAAAGTTCGATTCTTTTAAAATAACATGATGCGCAAGTAAGTTTATTTACATCGGCACAGCAAAAAATATTTATACTAAATATTGTTTCTGCATGAGTGATCACTGAGTCGAACTAATGACTTAAGTTTGGCTTCAGTGACACGCCAACATAAAAATATATACACGTCATACCGTTTTGTAAGACACGCCACATCGCTTTGTGAGACACGCCATGCCGTTGTGTAAGACACGCCAGAGTAAATTCGTAGTCAGACCAAACTTGTTTTAAAGACGCGCCAGAGTAAATTCGTAGTCAGACCAAACTTGTTTTAAAGACGCGCCAGAATAAATTTGTAGTCGGACCAAACTCGTTTTAAAGTCGGGCAAGGGTTAATTAATAGTCAAAACAACATTGTTTTGGGGTCACTTGCTGTTTAACAAACCAAGGTAATTTAATGTCATGCGAATGTATCTGAATAGTAGTTTTGTAAATATAACAAATTTTTTTAGAAATTTTAATACTTTGTTGTTTTTTAGTGCGAAATGGGCAGTAAAATACATTACGGGATTTAAGCATGATGCAGACTGAAGAAAATGCTCCTCGCCGATATCAGAAATGTCCATTTACGGCTGTACAAAAAATTGATTACGATTTAACATATCGATTATTTATAACAATTTGTAAACTTTAATGTATTTTAATGGATAGATATAGCCAAATTAAAGTTCTTCAGTTCATCACGACGATAAAAACATACAAGTAGCGTACATGTTACAGTTATGCACTTTAGTAAAGTGGTTCAAAGCTAAGCAAAATTTAATTTGTAGTCAAGTTGCATATACATTATAGTCAAACCAAAGTTATTTTGTAGTCAAGCCGTTAATATTTTGTAGTCAAGCCGCCAGTATTTTATAGTCAAGCCGCCAGTATTTTATAGTCAAGCCGCCAGTATTTTGTAGTCAAGCCGCCAGTATTTTGTAGTCAAGCCGCCAGTATTTTATAGTCAAGCCGCCAGTATTTTATAGTCAAGCCGCCAGTATTTTATAGTCAAGCCGCCAGTATTTTATAGTCAAGCCGCCAGTATTTTATAGTCAAGCCGCCAGTATTTTATAGTCAAGCCGCCAGTATTTTATAGTCAAGCCGCCAGTATTTTATAGTCAAGCCGCCAGTATTTTATAGTCAAGCCGCCAGTATTTTATAGTCAAGCCGCCAGTATTTTATAGTCAAACCAAAGTTTATTTGTATCAACGCGTTTGTTTAATACGAACAGCATAATCTGTAATGAAAATCTAACTTGAAATCGTTGCAATTAAAGTCAAATTTTGCAACTTTTTTATTTTAATTAAAAACTAATAATGTTGGGGATTTTAGTTAAATAAAATCAAATGCCCCCTTTTATGGAATATTTTTTTGTATACCTATTTAAAATATTTTTTTTTTGTTTAAATAAATGCTTTAAATATTTATTTTACAATAAAAAAGCCTAAAATTGTTATTAATTACACCGAAACTTTTTTTGTTGTTTTTTTTAACATGAACTAGATAGGTTTCAATCCTAAATCTTTTAATTTATAATTACTTCAAAAAATGTTTTTTAAAATATAACCTATTTGACAATTATACAAAACTTTAATACAAAAAAGCAATTAGTTTAAATGCAGTTACTATTTTTTACTGTATTTATATCGTAAGTTAATACAAATTAAATAAAAGAACTTAAAAAAACACGCTAAAAACAAATCTTTATTTTTTATAGCAATTTTAGAACATTAAAATTACCCAAAAATTATAGGATTTTGCCGATTAAAACAAACTATTCTCTTTAAAAAAAGTTAAACAAAACGTAGGCAACGTAAGACGTGTAGCAACTGACAAAACTAAAGCTATGAATAGTAAAAGACATTTTTTAATCAATATTTTAATTAATCTAAATAATATATAAATTAACTTAAAGCAATGATTTTTAAAGGGTATTTAATTTACAACACTGTGGTACGATATTTAATAAAATTAGGTAACGTTTATCATATCCAGAATTTACCATATTTAATAAAAAAATACTTTGTGTTTTAAGTGATTCATTTGTTCCAAAAAAAGGATTTTTAAACCAACGCTATTATTTTTTGCATAAAAGTTTAATATACGAATTCTTTTTAGTGGCGTTTTAATCAGTATAAATGTACTTGTTATATTAAAACTATGATAATTTTACAAAATATGGTAAACACACTTTGACATTGCACAACAGCGCAACATAAACCGTTAGTACAGTATAATTTAAAAAAAAATTAGGTAATAGTGTAAAATCTAAAAAAATTGTGGAAACTGAAATTGTAAGACGTACTTTTTCTGTAATGCATTAGTTATTAAACATTTTTGTTAGTAACTTAAAAACTAGGCTAACAGAGAGCTCAAGTTGACGTACAGTTGTAATTACTATAGAGGTGTTTCTACAAATTATTGCGTTATAGTTTTTGTCGATATAAGTAAATTTATAAATCGTGCAATTATGAAATATTTTGCTTGAACTTGATATCTTACTACTATTAACAAATAATTTTTTTTTTAAGACTCTCGGTCTCAATAAAAACGATAGACAAGAAATATATTGATGGGGTGGGAAAAAAAATAACTTTTACGATTCGAAGTATATATGGTTCTACGAAATCATGTATTTAAAAAACTTCTTTTGATTTTTATTGTGCAGTTACGAACCATGCTGTTTTATTTCCTCCGTTTTTTATAACTTAGCTCCTCTTAAAAACGCCTCTGCAATAATTAAAATCATGCAAGCAACGGGTTGTATCATATTTATAATTGGCACTTGGCGACACGTTGTCTGAGCGATTGCTCAAAATCATTCTATTTTAAAATATTTCTTTATAAAGTTGGCAAATAACAACTGGAAAAATTCAAATTTTTAAAATTAATTAATAGATTGCCATTATATACCGTTGAAATAAAAATTTTTGAAATAAAACAGGCTTTTTGGTTTATTTATTTCAAAAAAAAAATAATTACATGCAAATGAAAGAGGAAATAAAATATGGCACTTTTTTAAATGCACTTGCGTTATTTAAAATAATCTCGTGGAAAACGTTTGAAGTAGATATGTTATGTCCAATATGGTTTAATTATAATATGAGCGGAAGGTCACTTACAGTAATCCTCGGTGTTTTATGCTGAACCATCTGATTTGATCTCTACTACAGAAGAATCTTTACTTCCAATCGTCGTGTATATAAAAAAATAATGGCAAGTGATAGTTTTTGGTAAGATTTAAAATAAACTTCAACAATATCATTTGTTAATTACATACTTAGGTTTTTGTGAAGTTCAATTTTTATTTCACGTCTATTCTGTGTATTTTAATTAAGCGTAACTTTGCCTTTTAAAGATAATCTCTTTAGTGAATTTTATTAAGGTTCTAGTTATCGTTTATTAAATGGTAAAATGTATTATATAACATGGGTAGGCTATAGGGACACCTGTTTGTGCAATGTGCAAAATTATTGTTATATTTTTTCTAATTATTTTTAAAATAACAATTGTTGTGTTTATTTAGTACTCATGTCAGAAGTAATTTCTTTTTTGCTGCTTAAGAAAAAGGACGCCCGCAAAGATTTGTAGGAAAAAAGGCAAGTTAATTTTTTTTAATTGATTTCACGCTGAGTTTTGGGTTCGTCCAATAGCATTGTCGCATAAAATCTTTTCTAAATGTAGCAGTTTTCAAGTTTTTTTTTTATTATTTGACGTTTTAAAATGTTTTTAGAGTTAAATAACAAAACAGTATTTCGCAAAGGTAAACATTTGTAAAGGGGGAATAACCTGAAATATCGCGCGCTATGAACGTCTGCTAATAACTTACCTTTTGTATTTTATATAACATGCAGAAGTATTTTTTTAGAGAAGCTTTATTTTTAACATAAGAAAACCTTGTAGCAGAAATAAAACGACATAGTTTATTTAAGATGGAAAGTGTTAAACATTTTTATATAGGCAATTCTTTTGAAGAAATTGCAGGTTCTTTAAATTCAGCATCATGCCTTCAATGTGATGATGATATTGGTTTAACTGATCCAAAATTTTTAGATCATTTTAAGAGGCATTTTTTGTATTCAGTGGAATATGAAATTGAAAAAAATGAAGGTAACTATATATTTTTAGTACTTAATAAACTAGCAATACAGCCTAGGCCTAAGTAACTTTGGTCAAAAACTTCTTTTATGTGTTGTTTTGCAACATGATGTTAATAAAATTTATTTATACTACATATATTCAAGTTTCCATATTTCCTAACAATTGTAATCACATTACTAGAATTGAACAGGCTACATTTTTTAAGTTGGAGTTACCAGATCTTCTTTAAAGCTGCTAATTAACCAGCTTGTTTATGTACTAAAAAAAGTTAAATTTAACAAAATATATATATTTAGAAGTTATAAAAATATATAGACTACTTCTAGATAAACATTTTTAAATCCAGGCAGAATATTTCCCTGTCGCAAAATATGCTCTTCGTATGTTAGTGTTACAGAGTCCAAAAGAAGCCACTACCATTGTCCGGTTTGTTCAATAATACTAACCCGTAGAACATATTTTTCTAAACATTTGAAAAAACATGGAAATGCAAAAGGTAACTACTACTCACCACTAATTCCTTTAATTTTTTGCTCAAATTTAATTTATAATTGACATTTTTTAGCAGATAATCAAAATTCTGAAAAGTCGGATCAAAAAACAAGACAAGGTACGAAGATATGTCATTTTTGTCTAATTATTTAAACTTTTATGATAACATGCATGCACACAATTTGATGCCTTAAAAAAATTTAAAATAAGGCTTTAACAATACCAGTTTATTCACCTATTGATTTAAAAATTTATAGCTTCTGATAGTAAAGGTGAATTTGAATGCTTGCACTGTGACCAAAAATTCCATCATCTTATTTCGTTAAGAAGACATGCAGAACTTGCGCACAATATTGTACAGTGTGAAAGACCAGCAATATGCATAAATGAAAAATCTGGCATATTTTTTGTTGCTCGTGGTAGTAGAGGTCCATTGGCGCCCATTCATGTTCGCAAGCACATAGAATTTAAACCTTTGTGTAGTGATGGTGATTGTGAGGCACTACTTAAAAACATAAAAAACTTTACACCAGGAGTGGAATGTCCCCATTTAGAGGCCACAAAACATGCAGACTATTGCAACCATAAAATATTTCAACCTGCTCTTTTAGAGAACCTAACTTCAACGAAACTTAATCTAATTAGTGAATCTTCCATTGAAAAGTACCAGAAGTTATTAGAAAAAGCAAATGAAGCAAATGAACCACTTATTATTTATGGAGACTTTGAAGTTTTAGGTTTTTCTAGTCGTTTAAAGTACTTTTCCGTTTTTACTAATACCATTTCCTATTATGCAAAACTTCAAAGGGTAAGAGTTACCTATGACTCTGAAACATCAGTTTGGTCATGTGAATGTCCTAAATCTGGGGAACAAAGAACTTGTATACACGAAAATCTTGCAAAAGTTTACACAGTAAATAATTACCCTGAACTGTTAACATATCAAACAAAAAGGTTAGTGGGTGAACAATCTGCTTTTAACAACTACATTTAACAACTTATTTTGTTTACATATTTTTAACAACTTTGCGATTTACAGATCACCCTGCAAACCCACCTATGATGATGACAGAATGATGAACTATTTTTTGGAAAAAAAAAGTATTCCTGTTGACATTTTGAAAAACTTAAAGGAAGAGTCAGGACCACCTGCAATTTTAGTGCCGGCTGAAGAAAATTGTTATTTTTGTAAGAACAGCCTTATCACTTTTAAAAAAGTGAACGCTACAGCCTATGGTTTTAATAAAATTTGGAATGGTATGTACCAAGTTTTGTATTAAATTTTTCATTTAATGTGTTCTACAATTTAAGTATATTTATTATTCCTATGTTGTAAATCTGATGTTATAAGTATGATATCTTCTTGTCATTACAAGCCTATACTCTAATTTTATTGTTTCAGGATTACAAGTAGTTTTAAAAAGATGTGAAAATTGTGATGCACAATTTTGTTTTCAAGAATATGAAAGCGGTTTTCACAACTACAATAACTCAATAGTTCTGTCCATTCATTTAAATTCGTACCTAATAAAAGGAATCGAGGTACATTAATTAGTTGATGTTTTAATAAAAATAATAATAGATATTTTAAAAATTGTCAAGTTAACTTTCCAAGTTCTATTAAGCATATTTAACTCTTTTTAAACTAATTGTAAAAAAATTTACTTTATCAGAATCATATTGCTATGGAACGAAATCTGAAAAATATTTTTTACGATGATGAAATGTTACCACTGCATGACATAAGAAATGCGGTTTTACATTTTGCAGCATTGCAAAATTTAAAATATGATTTTTGTTGTACAAAATGTGGGGATTTCCCAGACACCTTGGTAGGCGATGGGAACTGGTCAAATACTTTTAAACGCCCAGGTTTGTTGGTTTAGTCAGATTTATGCTTTTTTACACTTTTTTAAACAATGTCAATTTTTTTAACATTGGAAGCTTTAACATCCTCCATCAACAAATGCAAAGACACATTAAATTTTAAAAGGACTTGGGAAAATTATGAAAAAGAAATTATTGGAAGAGGCTTCTATGGTACAATTATAAGTGTTTTAACAGCATAGATTAGTTTGTAATACATGCAAAACATGGTCCATGAAACTTTCTTTTTTAGGATCCACGAGCAATCCTTGGACAGTCGAGGTTTCTCACTTAAATGTTGCACCATGGATAGGAGCTGGTTCTTCTATTGGACCTGAAGTTTTTAATACTGAACATGTCAAAGGCAGTATTTTGAATCAACCAACTTGCCAAAAAAATGAAAAGGTTAACAAGGAAACAATATCCCAAGAGGAAATTTTAAATGCCTTGCACAACTATCCTTTGGTAAGTAAATTACAAATCACTTTAAATTGTTCTCAAACATTTCACTTGATGAATTGATTTAAAGCTCAATTTAGGCATGAGTTACGACATTGTATTACCAGCAAAACTTTATTTGTTATTTAATTAAGGTATCAACTACGAAAACCTTAAAGGATATATGCATAAAAATTGGTATAGATGCCAAAGGAAGCAAGGAGGACTTAGTAAACAAATTGAACGAGCTGGTTTTGTTCAAGGAAATTTATCCTAAAGTTTACAAGTCTTTAAAAAGATGTGCAGGTATAAAAAGCATGCTTTTATAATATAAAAGGCATATTTTTTAAAGTTAGAAAATAATAAACAAGATATTTTTATTATGCCACTTTTTAGGAGGCATTGTGCATTTTCGTTGCCCTCATGGCATTTGTTATTACATTAAAATCTTGTTACGTCAAGAGAGTGCACGAGATCACGTTGATGGTCTCTTATCCTTTGCAAAACAGCCAAGGGTTTACATTTCTGATATTGCTAGTCAGGTATGACAAAAATGAATATATACAACATATGCATTAACTCTTAAATGTATGGTTGTGTCAATTTTTTTATTGTGATATTGTTTGATTAAACTAGCGTTAAGCTTGATTATAACTAAGCTTGATTATAAAATTTTGCGTTAAGCTTGATTATAACTGTCATTTTATTTTATATATATTATTTACAATAAGGTTGCCCACCATGGAGAGAACAGAAAAAAGGGTATGTTTTCCCCCAACAAAGGTATGCTTTTTGAATTTAATAAGGAAAACATTCAAAAAAGGGAAGATGGTACGTTAGAGGCAGCTTCACTAAAAAGTGGCCATTATTACAGTCTGTTCGATAACTTGGTTTTGTTAAACAATCACCTAAAGCAAATAGTAATTTATGGAAGTATAAAGTAAACGAGGAAAGTATACAAGAAGAATGTAAGGAAAACAATAATCTTGTCAATGGAAACTCTAGAGAAAAAAACCTTAATGGGAATGGTCAAAACAAAGAGTGGTTGTTGGATAAAATGAGAAATACAGATATTGATTTACTTCACCACCTTAAAGTAAACGTAATCTGCGATTTTATGGTTGAAAAAAAGAAGGTGAAATTTGGTATGAATGTGACTTCATCTGAAAAAGTCGACAGGCAACAGAGGTATTCTGATTTTGGATTAATTTGTATTCCATACCCTGGATGCGAATTTTTTGCCGATTATAAACACAACAATTACACTGGCATAGGATTAAAGTTTGATTGGTCTCAACAATTTGTTGATGCAATATTACAAGTTCCTGAAAAAGTTCACAATGTACCTGGTGTTCAGTGGAACAATTATGTGGATTGGGACTTGGTTAAATTAACTCAAAATTATCTTAAACTTTTATTAAATTGCATTACCAAACCTTGTTCTTCTGGTATGTTGCTACACTGTATATCAGGCTGGGACCGAACCCCATTATTTGTATCTCTATTACGCTTATCTTTATGGGCTGATGGGATTATTCATCAATCACTGAATGCTGATGATATAGTTTACTTAACACTTGCTTATGACTGGTTACTGTTTAGTCACCAGTTTGTCGATCGCATTGAAAAAAGTGAAGAAATCATGCATTTTTGCTTTTATTTTTTAAAGTATATTTCTTCTGTTGATTTTTCACTGTTACCACATTTAAATAACACTGACCTTTTTACATCAGAAAATGGTAATTCTGTGGAAGACATGTTTGATTTTGAACAAAGTGATGCTGAAAATCAGAATATTTTAAATGGAATTTCACTTAACAACAGTTACTTAAATGATCATCTAAGTCAAAACACTGATATGCAAGAAATTCAGGAATGCTTGCACAATTTGGTTGATCAAGCATCCAAATCTGATTGTTTACATTGTGATAATGTTTTAAATAATGACAATTTATCTTTAGAAAATGAATCAACAACAATAACCCGTAATGAAAATTCCCATTTAACCCCTGCAACTTTACCTCTTATTTACACTTCGACCCATCAATTAAATGGTTTAACTCATACAAATGAACCTGATAATGTTTTTGATAAAAATTACATCCTGGCAACAACACCAAACTCTGCTCTTTCTACAAGTTTTAATAAAGCAAAAAATAACTTAAATGCTTTTGAAAGTGATCATGACCTCATTTCAAATTCTTTTCCCACCGCTAACAAGAGAGTTAGTGAACCAATATTTGTCCCAAATGGTAAGGTATCATCCCAAAGTTTGGATTGTTTGCTCGACAAAGTAAGCAATGTAGGAAGTTCTTCTAATACCGGGAATGCAGAACCTGGAAGTAGTTGGCAGTTAATTTCTCCCTTAGCTGCTCCCCAAGAGCAAACAAGAATGAACACTTCACCTGAAAGTTCACGAAAAAGCTCAACAGTATCATCAATAACATCTGAAACCAGTGTTTTTAAATCAAAACTTTTGCGACGAAAAGAACGGTTAGAATCAGCCACCAATGTGATGATACCTGCATATTGTGCAGCAGTTCAAAAAAGAAGACAAGAACAAGAACAAGCAAGTACTTTATCTACTATGTTTGGTAATATTGCCCATTTTATTAAGCGCGCATAATACACCTGAAAATTCTTTAAAATTTATATATACCAAAAAATTCACTCTTACTAAATTGATATAAGCATTAGTGTGTGTTTCGGGGCTTGCAAAAAAATGTGAAATGTTTGTAAACACTGTAGAATGTGTTTGTAGCACTACTGTTTAACTTTCTAACAATATAGTGCATATTTCATTAACTCACTGTTCTAGATTTACACTTTTATTTTGGCTATAAAATTCAGTTTAACTATTTTCAAGATAAATTTATTTTCAAATATTTCAAAATAATGTTTATAACTATTTATTGTTTGATTTTGCGCAAGTAAAATCTGTAATTTTTTTTATTTAATTTGGGTAATAATGATAATTTATTTGTTAATAGTATGAAGCCTATATAACAATAATGGTAAGGAGCTATAATCAGTGTTTTTGCTTAAATTGGCAATAATATGTATGTTACATTGTTCATCTATGTGATTGTCTTCGTTAATTAGTAAAAGTAAACTTTTCATATACCTGCTAGTCAGGTTTGGTGTATAACTATAATTTTAATATATTAGATTACTGTATCAAAACTTTAATACTTAATCCAATATTTACAGTCTCATAACAAGACTTTATTTACTTAAAAGCAAAGTGAAACCATTAAAAAATAAAGTACGCAATATGCTTTATTCTAACAGCACATCTGCTAGTAACTTTATAAAGCTTGCAATGACTTATACACTATTGTCTGTTATCAAACATTACAAATTGTAGATGTGCTTTTTGATTTTTATAAATGAAAAAATGTTTTAATTGTTTTTGATCAGCATACAAATTAAAAAAAGCTGACAGAACCATACATAAATTTAAAAAGGCATATCTGTGTAAATGTCTTTTACACTGATAGAATATTTTATGTAAGTAAAACCTTCATGACTTGGGAGATGGGCTTAAAATAAATCATATTTTAATTATGTTGTTTTAAGATTTTGCGTTGGCTGGCTGCAATATAAATTTTATTTTGTTTAAATATATACTCCTATATACACCAATTCGTGTGTTTTGTTTTGTGAATTAAAAACAACAGAAGCAGCTAATATTTACATTTTTATTTATTTATTTTGTTATATGCTAGGTTGATTAAACACAATTTTCATTAAATATTAACAAAACTGGAAATGTTTTTTTAAATTAATTTTGATTTTTGTAATCAATAATTAATGATATTTATTATTAATAAACAGCATTAAAACACACCACAATTGATTAGTTTTGTTGAACTATTTATTCAAAAAACAGCATACCTAATACCTACTTAGCTCAATTTAAAATTAATATTGACAATTTTTATATTATAACAATAAATTCATTTTTTAACATTCTAATTTTATTCACAATTTGTACATAACAAAAAAACAACTACTTTTTAACAATCCTAGGACATGGCACATCGAAACAACTACAAAGTTCATTTCTAATGGGGCGGAGTTCAATCACGTTTCTGTCCCACTCAGTCTCACTTAACAAAGCCATTACATTCTCCAAGTTCTCTGTTTTTTTCAGAAGGTCATCATAAGTTAAAACCATTTCATATAGCTGAGCTCCTGTAGTTCTGCGCACTATGGGGTATCTATGACATAGAAGAACTAGAATTTGGCTAAGAACTAACTTTTGAAACTCTTTGCGATTAAATTGCAAAAGTCCACAAAAAACTTGGATGCTAAGAAGAACTTTTTGTGTGTTTTTGGACTTAAAAATCTCTTTCTTTGTAAGAAAAAGTAACTGATCTTGAATTTTGATAGTGGAACTATCATCTGCATTCACAAGAACAGAGAAGCTTCCTTTTACTAGCAATTGATTCAAAGTTTTAAACAAGGGAATAATAACACGAAGTTGGTTGCTGTTATTTTCAAACACATTAATGAAATCTTGGCAAAATTTAATAATGGATAAATGATCCTCTCTACAATCATCTAAGTATGA
This sequence comes from Corella eumyota, assembly GCF_963082875.1. Lineage (NCBI taxonomy): Eukaryota > Metazoa > Chordata > Ascidiacea > Phlebobranchia > Corellidae > Corella > Corella eumyota. The sequence goes on along the minus strand of NC_137494.1, from coordinate 9,486,151 downwards.
AAACAAAGCAGCTCCACTAGCCTCTGAAAGGGATTGAGTTAGATCACCAACAGAAATTATCAAACCATTAATGATACTATAAGAGTAACTAGGAAGTGCAATCAAATTCTTGAGTCTGTCAAAAATATGTTCCATTGAAGAGTTGGTTTTTGTTGTTTTAAAAATGCTCAACAAATCCTCTTTATGGGGGATAAATGGAATATTAGGAGTATGTAAAAGTTTAATGAATGAATTAATGGCCACATCTCTAACTTTGTGAATTTTTTCACATGCTTGTTGACTAATACCTGCCATTGTTTTTTTTATAGTGGTTTGGTCAAGTAGAGTATTGTCTTCCATTGCTATACATACTGTAATATCTTGTAGGGCTTTAATGACTGCGATTCTCACATAGGAACCTACATCTCCTCTATTGTCTCTTGTATAGTCATTCAAAGCAGCAAATAAAGCGTTATACACTATGTTTAAATTTTCAGGACATAAGCCTAGATTAGGATTATCTTCGGCTGAAATTCCAGCAGAAACACAAACTTGTGATATTGCCTTTATTGCATTCGCTCTTGAATCTGCAAAGGACCTTTCTATGTCACTTGTTATAGAAGATGCCTTGATCAATCCTGTTATCACTGTCATAAAACAAAGCTGTAACATTGGTTTTGGTAAGGAAGCAATAGCTTGCGCATAGCCACATCGTTTCCTTTCCACATCACTTGATAAATGAGAAACATATTCTTGAATAGCAGCCTCAGTGGCCAGAGAATCTATAGATTTTATAGTTGTAAAAGGATCAGCGATTAAACTGACACAATTGATCGAAGACAACGCATTGATGGCTGCTTTGCATATCTCTTCATTGTTGTTATAAAGATGTAAATTAGATAGGGTTTCGTGTATTAGCTCTAACCAACCTTCTAAAATCAATTTTGGAACTGTAAAGACCTTTGTACATTGAGACAAGCGAGCAATTAAATGACAGGCAGAAATTCTCATCATTTCCCCACTTAGTCCACGAAACAATTTGGCTTGTTTTAAATGAGCCACAATTCGAAATACTTCCTTAAGTTTAAGATTTCCGGAGATAAAAGTGCAAGAATTTTTTAATTCCAACTCATGAAGAGAGTGAACTATTTCAGCAACAATAATCATCGAGCCATGTCTGCATAGCAAATCTATACCAATACAGAGGGGTATTAACTCGGCCAAGACAGAACTTGCAACATAATCAGGCATCAACTTTGTTAATTTGTGCATTGACTGAGCTGCTAACCACCTGATATTGCTGTCCCAATGATCACGTTTTATTTTGACCAAATGGTTTATTAAAGCTCTTGTATACTCTGAATATTGAGCAATGTAAGGAGCAATTTTAAGATAGGTATTAGTTCGATGACTAACAGTAAAGTAATCCGCTTTTGTGAGAATGTCAATACCATGGGGAAAGTTTCCTTGGCGGCCAACATTTTCTTGAAATGCTGCAGATGCTGCTCTTCGGCAGTTAACTTCTCTATCAAACACAGTTGTTATTAACAAAGTTTGTGCAATTTCTTTAACATAGTGAGTTAAAAAACTGGATTCATATGCTCGTGCAAATGACCAAGCCAAGTAACACGCTGCATCTCTAACATGAGCACCAACACTGCATGTACCTCGACGTTCATCATACAGCAAGGACTTAAGCAATATAGGCACTACTGTGTATAATCTTTCTGGTAAAAGTAAACCTCTTCTACCCAGCTCGGCCAGAGTTAAACAGCCACCATGCCAAGCACTATCTGCTTGGGAGATTGTAAAATTTTCAAGAACAGACTCCACCACTTCATCTGCTAATGCTTTTGGAAGCCGATTTGTTATTCTTCCAATTCCCTTTGCAGCCGACCATCTTACAACTGTGTCTTTATCTTTTAAACCATTTAATATAAACTCCAAAACTGTTTCAATTTCCTGCGGGACATCATAATCTTCCTCCTTCTCTTTTTCTTTAAAAATCTTCATTGTTTTTGGGGTACTTTCCATTTTTAAAGTATCTGATAAAGATCGATTTCCTCGTTGGTATCTCCATGCAGCAACTTGAGGCTTCAACATTGTCATACCTATTCTTTGACTAAGTTTTACAACCAACTTTTTTAAAACTGTGTTTTTGACATTGGTAAGTTTATGTTCTTGAAGCTGTTTTAAAACCACATTACAAAATTTTAGTAGCTCATCTCTCTTGCCTTGTTTAAACATTAAAGCCAAGACAGATAGACAACCCTGAATTGGAATAATTCCCTTTATCATTTCTGAATCGGAGGTAGTTATTTTCACAAGGCACCAATCCACAAACGATGATAAATGTTGTTTATACACATCTGGTCTTGTTATAAATTTAGATAGCAAAACAGCTGCAGCTTGTTGACAATTATCAGAAGATGTTACCAAATATAGTTTTCCTATGTCTAAAATTCTTGTCATCATAGGTTCCTTTTTGTTTAATTCTACTCCCCTTGAATCAAATCGAGCAATATCAAATGGAATTAAACAAATCATTGACAGCCATATAAGTAACATGTATCTGGATTCCCATGTCATTTGATCTTTTATATTTTGTTGAAAAAGCAAATCTAAAATAGGTTCCAAATGAGTGACTTCATGGGGAAATTTGCGCAATATAGTTTTGTGTCCTCGAACCTTAGTCAGAAAATAAAGATACTTAAAAGCACAGTGCGTTTCTAAAAATGGCACCTTTTTGCAGTGAACATAACACAGCAATTTTTGAATGAGGTCATCTAAATGAGGGTCCAGTAAATGAGGTTGTTCTAAATACAAATCCACAATTTCCAAAAACCGTTCATCACTTTTTTCTTTGAGTATTTGATGGTTAACTACTTGAGGAATGTTTGCTATTAAATTTTGAACTTCTCCAACTTCTAAAAATTCTTGTTTAATGTTTCCTTCAGTTACAGCTTCATCTAATTCCTCCATCTAATATGTTAATTTAAATAAACTTTTATCAGTTAAGAATTAGGTATTCCTTTTTGCCCTTCCTAAAAATAATAAACAGGTAAAATATTTAATAAAAAATCGTGAGAATGTCAACTTCAAAGCTTTCAAAGTTATTTATATAAATTTTGACCAGACAGCCTGACCGAGAATACTGTCTCCTTACTCTGCCAGGTTAAATACTAAATTTACCACACAAGACCCCCCTGACCACACAATAAGTGACTATTTACCTCACAGGACCGCATAGGACACCCCAGGACCACAAAGTATCCCACAGGACTACGCAATAAGTAACTATTTACCACACAGGACTACGCAATAAGTGACTATTTACGGGTCGACTGAAAATGCAATAGGGGTTGCGGGTTCGTTTGGCACATGTACCAGAAAATGTGCCAAAAAAATGTGCCAAAAAATGGCACAAAATATTGGCACAAAAAATGTGCCAAACAAAATGTGCCAAGAAATGGCACATAAAAATGACACAAAAAATGTGCCAAGCTAGAATGTGCCAATCTGAAAAAATTTCACAAATTATGTGTCATTCTGCGAAATATGCTCGTAAATGTGCCAATCGATAGTAAAGGATTAAAAGTAATATTAACGTTTTAGATTATCACTGGTGTTGTACAAACAGACAATCAATCCTGTGTAGGAAAGCGCTTAGCATCTCCATCAATTCTAATGCTAAGGCTTATGTCTGTCTGATAGTCAGTTAGTCATTAGTGCATTGCAGATATGTTGTATGTTGATTATATGGCATAGTATGATAGTGTCTTGTCTCTTTATAACAATTACATGAAAATAGGTAAAATAAAGATTTTGCCCGAATTGCCTAAAAAATGTGAGCTAATTCTTATGTATGTGCCAATTTGCAAAATTGAGCTAGTTCTCAGTTATGTGCCAATAAGTTGTGGATTGTTAAAGGTAATGATATGTTTCAAGATAATGGTTTAAATTATGTGCCAATTCGTAAAATTGAACTGATTCTTAATTATGTGCCAATTTGCAAAATTGAGCTAGTTCTTAGTTATGTGCCAATAAGTTGTGGATTGTTAAGGGTAATGATATGTTTCAAGATAATGGTTTAAATTATGTGCCAATTTGCAAAATTGAGCTTATTTTTAAATATGTGCCAATTCGTAAAATTGAGCTAATTCTTAAATATGTGCCAATTTGCAAAATTGAACTGATTCTTAATTATGTGCCAATAAGTTGTGGATTGTTAAGGGTAATGATATGTTTCAAGATAATGGTTTAAATTATGTGCCAATTTGCAAAATTGAGCTTATTTTTAAAAATGTGCCAATTCGTAAAATTGAGCAATTCTTAATTATGTGCCAATTTGGAAAATTGAACTGTTTCTTAATTATGTCCCAATAAGTTGTGGATTGTTAAGGGTAATGATATGTTTTAAGATAATAGTATTCATTATAAGCCAATTTGCAAAATTGAGCTTATTTTTAAATATGTGCCAATTCGTAAAATTGAGCTAATTCTTAAATATGTGCCAATTTGCAAAATTGAACTGATTCTTAATTATGTGCCAATAAGTTGTGAATTGTTAAGGGTAATAATATGTTTTAAGATAATAGTATAAATTTTGTGCCAATTTGCAAAATTAAGCTTATTTTTAAAAATGTGTCAATTCGTAATTCTTAAATATGTGCCAATTTGCAAAATTGAACTGATTCTTAATTATGTGCCAATAAGTTGAGGATTGTTAAGGGAAATGACATGTTTTAAGATAATGGTATAAATTATGTGCCAATTTACAAAATTAAGCTTATTTTTAAAAATGTGCCAATTCGTAATTCTTAATTATGTGCCAATTTGCAAAATTGAGCTAGTTCTCAGTTATGTGCCAATAAGTTGTGGATTGTTAAGGGTAATGATATGTTTCAAGATAATGGTATAAATTATATGCCAATTTGCAAATCTGAGCTTATTCTTCAAAATGTGCCAATTTACAAAATTGAGCTAGTTCTTAATTATGTGCCAATATGTTGTGGATTGTTAAGGGTAATGATATGTTTTAAGATGATAGCATAAATTATGTGCCAATTTGCAAAATTAAGCTAATTTTTCAAAATGTGCCAATTTGCAAAATTGAACTGATTCCTAATTTTTGCCAATAAGTTGTGGATTGTTAAGGATAATTATATGTTTTAAGGTAAAAGTACGAATTATGTGCCAATTTGCAAATCTGAGCTTATTTTCAAAAATGTGCCAATTTGCAAAATTGAGCTAATTCTTCAAAATGTGCAAATTTGCAAAATTAAGCTATGTTTAAATAATGTTTAAAAATTAACTGTTTTTTATTTTTTTTCAGATTTTTTTTAATAATATACTTTTTAAATGTTTTGATATAATCCAACAAGATGTGTGAATTGCCAGTGTGCCAATTTGGAAAATGTGTCAATTTGAAAAAAATGTACGATATGGGAAGATGGGAGAATCTGAAAAATTTTAAAATGTGTTAAAAAAAATATTGTGCAAATTTAATAAAAGGGCAATACTTGGAAAAAAAATGTGTCAAATTATTATTAAATGCACAGGTCCAATAAAAAATGGTCGTTTTTAAATAAAGTTAAAATATATATGCTTTAATACATTCTTAAAGTATCATTATAAAACGTGTTAAAAATGATTTCTTGTTTTTTTTAATATTTTAAAAATCAGTGATTAATGCATAAAGTTTAATTTGTTGTATGATATAAAAGCAATACAATAAAACCGCTGGTTAAAAATATTTTTTTAAGTTTTTAAATTTTAAGGATAATGTAAAGATTTTTCTAAATATAATAGTTTATATATCGTAAGTTTAACCATTAATCACGTTTAAAAAATCACATAAAAATATAAATTTTGGATAACATGATTTATCTATAGCGATACCAAAAAAGTTTAATTATAAATTTATTTTTGTTGTTATAATTAAAATACCTAGATTGTTTAAATTTAAGTAAATAAGTTTTAATAGTCCTATAATAAAACCTAGCCAAAAATTTGTTACAAAATAACTAGTTGATCATTTTAAATATTTAGTTTTTATTGTTAATTGCGGGGTGCATACATTGATTCACTGTCAATCATCACTTAAAAATCGCTATTAAAGAGATGTAATAAATAAAAAGAAACGCGACTAATATTTATATTCTATATGAATTTATTGCGTAATAACCTTTTTTTATGTTACATGACAGGCACTGTTAGAATTTTAGTACTAGACTGATTAAGTATTTGTGAAAAATATTTTTTAACGATTTTTTAATTAAGAAATAAATGTAGTTGAACTTTTTATTCTATTAAAAGGTCTTTGACAGACGGGAACGAACGTCATTGAAATTTTAAAAGTTCTAACCAACAAATACTGAATGGATTATTACAAAATATCAGTGGTCTGAATGAAAAATTTTGCAAAGAATCAAATACAAATATTAAACATTGCTGAAAGCATTAATATATCGTAAAATATAATGTGGATTTTGTTTTATATATGTATACCCTTATATATTTATGATTTACGATTGTGGGTATATTTTATATTTAAAAAAATATTTTATATTTAAATCGAAAATGCGCAACAATTACTGTTTTTTATAATAAATTCCATATGCGTATTCGTTTTTGTTTTTTTTTCCAGAAATTTATGTACGCTTTTCCGAATAATTTAACATTCTAAAAAGCGAAATTTTTTACTAATTTTTTGAGTTATTAAAAGATTTTAAAATTATAATTTACAAAAAACATACAAAAATCTAATGAGGTGATATTTAGTGTCTAAACCACTACTAGTAATCTTTAATAAAATCACATTAAAAAACCTTTAATCCATATAAGTCTTAAACATCTCAAAACTGAGTTAGGGTAAACAGTGTTTCTCTATGTTTAGGTTGTGAAGGCAAACTTCTCCATACCAAAGATAAAAATTATAAAAAAAAAGAAATTTACCTTAAGTGAGCTGCAAAATATATTAGATTCAAAAGGTTTTTCAGGAGATTTAATGTTTGGACCTTTAACAAGATTTAAATTCAGATTGTTTTTATCACTTAAATAACTTTCAAAGTTGGAAAACGACTTCATTTCAATAAAAGGTGTCTAAAATATTTTTAAGTAGTTTATTAAGACTAGTCACTGGCATAAACTATAGTCGGCATTTTAGTTGTAAGCCCATTAATTAAACATACATAGATTGTCCATTAATTTTCATTTTATATAGATGTTTTTATTATCTCTATTGTTCGTAATTTTTTTTTTACTTCTTATCGTTTTTATAAAGAAAAAATTTTATTTGGTTTGCTGGGCGCAAAAACTCATAAATAGTTGGGGTTTAAAGTAAGGTTCAAAATTAGTTTTTTGCCCATTATTTAATATTTAATATGTTTATTGTGTGCTTTGTTGTATGTGATTTTGTATTGCATGATTTGTTCTATTTTTAATTTATATTAAAAGTCACTAATAGAGTAGATTTAATTATTTAACAAGACAGTTTAATACATATATCTAGTAACTGCACCTTTTAAAAAATACTATTAGTACCATATACCCAACAAAACATAATATGTTTTAAGGTTGCTTATAAACGCAATAACAAATGCATTTTCATATCGAAGCAAATGTGGTTATTAATACAGATTACTAGAAAACAAATGAGTTATATACAAATTTAAACGTATTGCAGTAAAAATACTACGTTTTACCTATACTACATTTTTTTTATTTGTGTTTGGAGTTTCTGCCACCAATAAACACTGTAATAACAAAATATTTAAGAAAAATTATACGATTTAAATATTTAATTTTGATTTTTGCGTTTGTATAAATATCTATCAATAGAAAATACTTTAATATAAAGCTTTTTAGTTTGTTGCAAGATCACGTCGTGGATATTAATAATAAAAGCAACTTTCTGTAAACTAAAAATAAAAAAATCAAGTTGTAATTTGCAGTGATAATTTAATTTTGAGGTAAGTTTTTTTTAATTTACAAACGTCTCCGACCTTTCTACAAAAATCACATTGTTTTTTAAATAAAATATTTAAAAGTGCAACTTTTTAAAGTCTTTGTGATTTAATCATGGCATAAAAATATTTATTTTTATTTTATTTTTAAAAACACTTTTACCTTGATATATATGTATTTATAATCGAATTAGATTTTAAACACTAACATCAATTTATTATAATAAATAATAATAAAAAAATTAAAACAAATAAATAAATAAAATGGCGTGACACTATATGCAAGCCCGTCTCTGAAAATGAGGGAACGGAAAATGAAGGAACGAAAAATGAAGGAACGGAAAATGAAGGAACCGGAAAATGAAGGAACGGAAAATGAAGGAACCGGAAAATGAAGGAACGGAAAATGAAGGAACCGGAAAATGAAGGAACGGAAATTGAAGGAACCGGAAAATGAAGGAACCGGAAAATGAAGGAAAGCAAAAAAGGAGAGGGCGGAATCTTAAATACTAAAACGCGGAAAAACCGTTGACTGTTTATTTAGGATTACTGTCATTTATGACAGTAAAATTTCCGCGTTTTATTTTTTTATAATTCCGCCTCTCCTTTTTTCACTTTCCTTCAATTTCCGTTCCTTCATTTTCCGGTTCCTTCATTTTCCGTTCTTTCATTTTCCGGTTCCTTCATTTTCCGTTCCTTCATTTTCCGGTTTCTTCATTTTCCGTTCCTTCATTTTCCGGTTCCTTCATTTTCCGTTCCTTCAATTTCCGTTCCTTCATTTTCCATTCCCTCAAATTCCGCGTCCCCCTATTTATCACTGTAGCGTATTTTATATTTAATAAACACATTTTTTTTCAGTATATACAATTTAATTAACGACTTAATATCTTATTCAAATAGAATCTCGTTAGTAAACATAAAACAAAGAAAAAACAATAATATAATTCATTTGTGAAAAGCAACCCTCTTATCTTAAACAAGCACATTATCAACTAGTCTGAGAAATGGGGGCAAAACTAAAGGCGTAGTGACGTAGACTAAAAAGGCGTTAAACCGGAACGATTACGTCACAAAACATTGTAAATAGGCAACAAAGCAAACAACCACTTACGTTACACCACACAGGACCGCATAGGACCCCATAGTACTACACAAAAAGTGACTATTTACCACACAGGACCGCATAGTACCCCACAGGACTACATAATAAGTGACTATTTACCACACAGGACCGCATAGTACCCCACAGTACTACACAATAAGTGACTATTTACCACACAGGACAAAGTAATTATAACATATATACCAACAGGACCACTCGAAAAGCGACTATTCACCACTCGGGAACGCACAAGACAAAGTAATACACACAGGACATACGGGACAATATTATTTACCATATAGGACAAGGTAATTCCCAAACAGGCCATACAGAATCACTTATATATATTACAAAAATATAAGGTTTAAACTTGTAGTTGACAACTTCCTTATATTTCGGGTTAACTTTTTTTAACTATGTCGCTTTGGGTACGTTGTTCTTCACAAAATATGTAAAATAATTTAAAGCGCCGTGATAGGTAAGTTGTTGAAACCCAATTTCTTACGTTTTATATATACCACGCATTTCGCTTTATTACAAAAGTTTTCTTTTACGTTTAACTATTTTTTAATGTTTTTGTAACTTTTATTTTAGTGTTGAGGCCTGTTCACACGACAAGCTATAACGTTGCGTTGCGTTACGTAACTTTACGAGTTCTAGGGATTAACAAAGTTGGGCAAGGGTTAATTCATAGTCAAAACAAAATTGTTTTGGGGTCACTTGCTGTTTAACAAGCCAAGGTTAGTTAATGTCATGCAAATGTATGTGAATAGTAGTTTTGTAGATATAACAATTTTTTTAGAAATTTTAATAGTTTGTTGTTTTTTAGTGAGAAATGGGCATTAAAATACATTACAGGATTTAAGCATGTTGCAAACTGAACACAAGAAATGCTTCTCGCCGATATCACAAATGTCCATTTTCGGCTGTGCAGAAAATTGATTACGATTTAACATATCGATTATTTTAAACAATTTGTAAACTCCAATGTATTTTAATGGATAGATATAGCCAAATTAAAGTTAAAAAATATACAAGTAGCGTACATGTTACAGTCATGCACTTTAGTAAAGTGGTTCAAAGCTAAGCAAAATTTAATTTGTAGTCAAGTTGCATATACATTATAGTCAAACCAAAGTCTTTTATAGTCAAGCCGCCAATATTTTGAAGTCAAGCCGCCAGTATTTTATAGTCAAACCGCCAGTATTTTATGGTCAAGCCGCCAATATTTTATAGTTAAGCAGCCAATATATTATAGTCAAACCAAAGTTATTTTGTAGTCAAGCCGCCAATATTTTATAGTCAAACCAAAGTTATTTTATAGGCATGCCGCCATTATTTTATAGTCAAGCCGCCAATATTTTATAGTCAAGCCGCCAGTATTTTATGAATCGGACTTAATCTACCTGACGAAAATATATATTTGACGGATCGAACGGATTAATGGATCGAGTTTTATTAACTGAATCGAATATATATTAAATAGATATTACATATTTTAAATGCATATTTGACGGATATTTAATTAAACAAAGAAGTTTCATGAATTAAACCCTTACCCTAACCCTCACCTATTCAGATTACCCATTAACACATCCGACCCATTCGATCCTTCTATCCATCTAATAGTCAATCAATCCATACGATCCGAAGATATATTCTCGTCAAGTGGATTAAGTTGTAATCGTATTTTATAGTCAAGCCGCCAGCATTTTAGAGTCAAACCAAAGTTATTTTGTAGTCAAGCCGCCAATATTTTATAGTCAAGCCGCCAATATTTTATAGTCAAGCCGCCAATATTTTATAGTCAAGCCGCCAGTATTTTATAGTCCAACCAAAGTTATTTTGTAGTCAAGCCACCAATATTTTATAGTCAAACCAAAGTTTATTTGTATCAACGCGTTTGTTCAATAAGAACAGCATAATCTGTAATGAAAATCTAACTTGAAATCGTTGCAATTGAAGTCAATTTTTTTATTTTAATTAAAAACTAAAATTGCTGGGGATTTTGGTTAAATAAGATCAAATCCTGCCTATTTTGGAATATTATTTTTGTTTAAATAAATGCTTAAAATTTTTATTTTGAAATAAAATAGCCTAAAGTTGTTATTAATTACACCGAAACTTTTTTTGTTGTTTTTTTAACATGAACTAGATAGGTTTCAAAATCGTTATTCTTTTAATTTATAATTACTTCAAAAAAATTGTTTATTAAACTATAACCTATTTGAAAATTATACAAAACTTTAATACAAAAAATGCAAATAGTTTAAATGCAGTTACCATTTTTTCACTGTATTTATATCGTAAGTTTATATATATTAATAAAAATAACTTTTCAAAAACACGCTGAAAACAAATCTTTGATTTTTGTAGCAATTTAAAAACATTAAAATTACCAAAATTGTATAGGATTTTGCCAATTAAAACAAACTATTCTCTTTAAAAAAAGTTAAACAAAACAAAGGCAACGTAAGTCGTGTAGCAACTGACAAAACTAAAGCTATAAATAATTGTTCCAATTAAAATACATTTTTTGATCAATATTTTAATTAATCTTAATAATATATAAATTAACTAAAAGCCATGATTTCCAAATGGTATTTAATTTAAAACACTGTGACACGATATTTAATAAAATTAGGTAACGTTTATCATATCCAGAACTTAACAATTTCAAAAGAAAATACTTTGTGTTTTAAGTAATTCATTTGTTGCAAAAAAAGATTATTAAACTAACGCTATCATTTTTTTCATAAAAGTTTAATATACGAATTCTTTTTAGTGACGTTTTAATCAGTATAAATGTACTTGTTATATTAAAACTAAGATAATTTCACGAAATACGGTGAACACACTTTGACATTGCTCACCAGCGCAACATAAATCGTTAGTACAGTATAACTTTAAAAAATTAGTTAATAGTGTAAAATCTAAAAAAAATTGTGGAAGCTGAAATTGTAAGACATAGTTTTTATAGTTTTCTAACAGAGAGCGCAAGTTGATGTCCAGTTGTAATTACTAGAGGTGTTTCAACAAATTATTGCGTTATAGTTTTTGTCGATATAAGTGAATTTATTCATCGTGCGATTATGAATTACTTTGCTTGAACTTGATACCTTACCATTATTAACAAATATTTTATTTTTATTTTAAGATTCTCGGTCCTAATAAAAACGATAGGCAACTCTTATTAAGCTTAACTTTTTCTTTAGTTTTAGATTCTGTGAATATGTATTGCCTTTACTGCCATCGGCAGGGAGTTGCAAAGCGAATTGAAAAAATTAATTGGGTAAATTTCTATGCATTGTTGTTTATTCTTTTCGTGCAAAAACTAAATTGGTTTGGCAAAAATTACCATATGTATTAAATATAGATTGCTTGTGATGGGTGTAAAAGAAGGGTTCATAGAATATGCTGTTCGATTTATGAGGACACAACCGAGGATGATTTTTATTGTCGTAACTGTAAATATTTATCTTGTATTTCATCAGTTTTTTATTGTTTTCTTTTTTTGTTGTAATTCTTTTTCACTTTCTATTTAATAAAATATTGCACCATAAGGCCTACAGATTTCTGAAATTTTAATTGCGAACTTGCCTAATATTAAAAAAAAAGATAATATATACAACCTTTAAGGTTGTAAAAAACATCTTCGGTATTGTTTTAACCAAAATAGGGGCAAAGTCATATAATTTAACTCTGGCGCGTCCTTAAAACAAGTTTGATCTGACTTCGAATTTAGTCTGGCGTGTCTTTAAAACAAGTTTGGTCTGACTACGAAATTACTCTGGCGCGTGTTTAAAAAAGTTTGGTTTGACTACAAATTTACTCTGGCGCGTCTTTAAAAAAAGTTTGGTCTGACTACGAATTTACTCTGGCGCGTCTTTAAAAAAAGTTTGGTCTGACTACGAATTTACTCTGGCTCGTCTTTAAAACAAGTTTGGTCTGACTACGAAATTACTCTGGCGCGTGTTTAAAAAAGTTTGGTCTGACTACAAATTTACTCTGGCGCGTCTTTAAAAAAAGTTTGGTCTGACTACGAATTTACTCTGGCGCGTCTTTAAAGGGCATGCGACATGTTTTTTGTATTTTTAGTTAAAGTAATATATTTTAATCTTATAATGTTAGCAGATTTTTTCTCAATTTTTAAAAAAAAGTTTTACATTTTTTAATAATCTAATAGTAGAATTCTTTAATTATGAAAATTGACATTGCAAAAATCCCGCGAACCGGTGTGAAAATAACTATGACGCGTTTGCGGGCCTCGTGCACATTTTTCTTTTCGCCGAATAAACTATTTGTTTCTCAAGAAAGTCCAAAAGTATTTAAGTAAAGTAAATTATGTCAAAGTTTGATAGTTGTAGTAGCTCTACGGGTTCTGAGGCTGATGTTGACCAACTATTTTCTACAGGCTACATGTTTGAGCCGGAATATAGCGATGCTCAAATTTTAAAAATGAGCACCCCTGTTTCTGTGGTTCATGAATTTGAGCAAAATGGACAAAATCGCCTTAAAGATAATGCTTGGTAAGCTGGATTTAAACACGTCAGGATTTAAACACGTATTACTTGTTTAATTAATGAAAAAAAAATTTTTTTTAAATGGTTATAACTGGAATTGTATTAAGCTTAATCAGCCTAGTCCACTAGTACATAATTATTTTTCATGTTTTTTATTCTACCCTGCGCACAACCTGTATTGAAACAAATAGCAGAACTGCTAAATTATGATCAATGTAGCTGAATAACTCCAAAAAAATGTTGCAGTATATATTTGAGTCAAAATAAATAGTATACACCTACGCATTGAGTATTTAAGTAACAAAACATATTTTTACAGGTGTTTGTGTGGAAACTGCCTTCCTATGGACTCAGTATACCAATCAGTATGCTGTAAAGAAATTTCTAAATTAAACATTGGACCAAAAGATCCTTGCATCATTGAGCACCCTGGATTTGAAGCGGTTTGTTTAAATCCATGGGTGTTACAAACCGCTTTGTTTGGTTATAGACACCAATATGATGTCGGTGTAATAAATAGTAACCAGCACAAGTAAGTATATTTAAATTAAGTTTTTTGGTAAAACAAAATCAGTAGTAGTTGTGATAAAATGCTGTTATTTCAATTAGTTATAAAGTTGAATAAGCTAGATGTAACATTAATTTTTTAACTTGTTTGGCTGACTTTCCCCTTTTCTATTATTTCAGGAAGTATAGATCTTGCATATAGACAACTGGTAAGATGGCATTGGGGATACCTGGGAAAAAGTATTTGAGTTCCATTACCATCTTGTGCTGTTACTAAAATAAGAAATACGTTTCCTAGCACACAATACAAAGGATTTGTTTTACCTGTTTTAAACTAAATTTTTTTTTTTTTAATAAAACAGTCGTTAAAAGTAATGCATGAAAAATTTTTAAACTTTAGAAAGTTAAACTTATTAGTTGTTAAATCGGGTAATTTTTTGGGAAATTGCCATCTCCATATCTGGTCTTATGCAATTTTCGGACAGAAATGGAGGCCTTCCTTGGGGGTACAACATACACGTGTGCCGAGGTTCATTTTTTCTGCCAGAAGCAATGATAGAGGCAGCGGTATCCTGTAGATCGGTAACATAATCTAGACAAACAGCATGTTTTAAGGATACTTATAATAAATTTGGCCAATTTTTAAACATGATTATATTTTGTTATTTACTATAAGTTGATTTTTCCAGTATCTTTCGAATAACAAAACCTCCTGATTTTGCCCTTGGAAAAGTCACATTGTGTTGAAAAACTCCGTTTCTATTTACAGCCTGCACTCTGTGTGCATTTTCATTATAATGCAAAGCTGCAAGCAAAGTTCTGCAATACAAGTTTTATACATTAAACAGTAAAGGTAATGTTTTATTAGTTTTGCGTTTCACTTACCTACAATGCATTCCTTCATAACTATAGGCTGTCATCTTTGGGGCGAATTGATTAATAACTGAATTAAAGGCTTCAATTTCTGCTGTTTGATAAGTTGGAGAAAGCTTTTTGATATCATGTAATAATTTTTTTTGCGTTAAAATTTCCTCTAGCTTAACACTGTCCTTGTTACCTGATATTAATTTAAAAATGAAATAACCTTTTTTTGGATCTTTTTTTATCTGACAAACATTTTCACCACTAAGTAATGGCAAAACATAATATATTTATATATTCACCAGGTATAAACCATTTTTTTCTTTTTTTAGTCTCCTCTAATAGTGGGGGATGGCTACAAGCAATATACTCATAGTTGCCATTGTGAATATTGTGAATGTGATTTAAAATGCTTGTGAACTTGGCAATAATTTGTTCCTCATTTTTATATGGACTTGAAACAACTGACCAGTATACATGGCTAATAACGCTTTGTCTCCATTCTTCAATCAAATTACACCCAGACAATTTACCAGCAGATTTAATTTTTTTATTCAAACCTTAACATAAGGTACATAATTTTAAACTTGTTTAGTGTATTTTATGTATTTAGAAGTGTTTAGATTTACCTTTTGCAACATGCCAAATGTCAAAAAAATGATGGCAGGTTAAATTTTCTGATATCCATTTTGCAATGGCAATATGTCTGTCAGTAACAATGGATTCAATACCAATATTTTCTAATTGAAGCCTTTGCATTGAGCGTTTTAAACCTTCTAGCTCCATATTATTAGAACTTCCAACCTCGTTTTTCTGTAAAAAAATTTGTAAAATAATATAAATTTTTGGACACATAATTTTTGCATAATTTATACCTGTACAATCTGAATATCAATTATTTTTTTAGGGCCATATCCATCGTTGTATAGGTCCCAAATTTTGCACTGTGGCCTGGACTATCTGACCTGCCATCTCCACCTAAAATTCGTGGTTCTTCATATGAGCGAAGCACATCAAACAGGCTGTTTTGTTCATGCGTCCAAACTCTACATATAGCAGGTTGCAAATATTGCTCTTGGTGACGTAAAAATGTCCTATGGTACAAATTAATTTGTTATTGTGACTGCTGTAATCATCATGACACAATTCAAATTTTAATAGTAAAAAAACCTGTAGCAAATGCTTTGTACATTCATAAACTTGAAAAACCTTAGAATTTTTGTTGGGTTGGAGCCGGAAAAAAGTATTCCTGATGTAATCAGAAAGTTTACAACAGGAACCCTTCCTATAAATGCTTGGCTCTCCCATGTTATTGTATTTTTACAAGTTGTACAAACTTGCTCTACAACAATAAGAGCTCCAATAACAGTTTTGATTATATTTGTTGTACTCAGCAATGTTGAACAACATGAACATTTTTTAAACAGTTTTAATAGCTGATGATGGCTCACTAGATACTGCTTATCGTCATCACTTACTTTGTTACTATCTCTGTAAAAAAAAACATAGTGGTACTTTGTCTAAATTTATGTTTTATATCATTTTGCAGTTTATCTTGATCTTACTGCTGGCTACTCTGCTCAGAGGAAGTTGAAAAAAGATCTTGACTGTCATTAACGCTGCTTTTATTATCTACGGTATCACTTGTAGACTGACTTGAGAATGAATATGCCACACTTGATAATTTTTGAATTGGTGGAGCATTCAAAAGGTTGCATTGTGTTGAGATGGTACACGATTTAGGAAAACATTGTGAACCTGTTAAATGTTAGTAAACAATGTGTGTAGGACAAATTTTAAAAGATGGATTTCTATTTTATTTTGTAACCTTTGCTATGCTTTCCTTTTTTGCAGCATGTTTGCGTTGACTTTGTTTCTTTTTTAATCTCCTAAGTTATTAAGGTTTGTTTTATAACATTTAATTTGTGACAAATGTGTAATTTTACCGTTTGACTTAACATATCTTGTTCCATTTCAGTTTCTTCCAGTTCAGTTACTTTATGTTCTATTTTATTTTCTTTATCGATTTCAGAACTAAGAAACTTTTCTATTACCTGTTGATATGAGCAATTTTATGTTTTTAGTTATTTGTTTCGTATGTGTAATGGTAAATAAATTACCCTGCTTCTTTGTCTTTTTTTGTAGGCCCCTCTTATGCAGGGCTTTTTGGAGGCTGGACCCAGCAATTCAGGATATACAGTAGGAACAGCAGTTTCTAAAAGTTTAGTTCCTGAATTACTATGACCAGCCCCTATTTTCCAACCGAAAGGATCCTCGAAATCACTTTTAATAAAATGTAGGTCACAAATAACATCGTTTTTTGATGGTTTATAGTACGGTCTTCGGATTGAAACGAAGTGTACCCATCTTGAGTTTATTGCCTCGTTTTTAGGAAAACGGTGCAGACTTATGCCTGTGCTTCCTTTACTTGCACAGGCTGGAAAAACGCAGCGTCTTACCATTTTTAGACAATAAATACTAAAAAATATTATTTTTCCCGCCGTTACTAAACAATTCAATTTGTAGTCAGGGGCCCGCAGACACGTCACAATGGCCCTTGTAGGATTTTGTGCAATGCTTGGTTCACCGTCAATTTTTAGTTACAATACGTCATCAAAATTTTTTTTTAGTTTTTTTTTTCAATTTTTCTTAATTAAACTATTAATTAAAAAAAAATTAATTTTGCATGTCGCAGGCCCTTTAAAAAAAGTTTGGTCTGACTACGAATTTACTCTGGCGTGTCTTTAAAACTAATTTGGTTTGCGCAAGACGCCACTTCGAAATTATAACTGCTGTTGTGCATTTTTAAACCCTTTTTGATCATGGCAAAAGCTCGGTTAATAAGTTTAATCAGTTAAAACAATTTTTTGCCGGGTTTCTTATTCCCATACCGCAGTCAGTATATTGTTTTCCCGCTGTATTAGGCAGTTAGGAAGATTTTTTTCAGTAAACTTTAATTAAAATAAATACTTGATGATCTTAACGAATTTCCAATGTAATGGATTTAAATGAAGAACCAAAGTTTCCTGTCTTCTCAGCATTTTCTGTTAAAACAAATGCAGAAACAATTGGAATTGATGATTTACCAACAAATGTTGCCGAAAACCTGGCAGAGGATGTAAGCTTTCGTGTCCGAGAACTAATATCAAAAGGTTGCCAGTTCATGAAGAACAGCAAAAGAAAACATTTACGTGGCACCGACATCAATCGGGCCTTGTATTGGAGTAAAGTACCCTTGATTTGTGGAGACAGTAAAAACCCAAAAGAATTTCAAAAAGTGGGAGAGGTTTATAGTTTAAATGATGATGTCATGAATTTAAAAGATATTTTTAGTTGTAAAATCACCCCAAAATCTCCAGATGTAATAAGCATTAATACGGAATGGTTGCTACCTGAAGAGAAACAGATTGAAGTTTCCGATCAAAGTATGACCTTTATAACACTTAACTTGTGGCATTTGTCTCTTATTTCTTCTTTTTTAAATAATGTTAAATTTAATGACTACCAGGATAAAAATTTAATGTTAAGTTATATATTAAAATAAAAGTTATGTGGGTTTTATGTTAATTTACCCAAAAGACAACTTAACCAGATTGCAACTCAGTCCTCGAATACCTTCATAACATATTTCTTTTATTTATTTATTTTACTAAAATAACCCTTAAGGTTTGTTTTTTTATTTCATAGGCAATTTTAATCCTGATTCCAATGGCAATAATGTAAAAGTTCCAGAAGTGCACTCATCCTACTTCACAGCAATCGTTGACTGCACACTTAGTGATGATCCTTCTTTGATTAAAAATGCTTTAAAAGATCTGAGAACAAATCCAAGAGTTTCCCATGTCTTACCTTATTTAATTGACTTTTTTACTGGAGCTGAGTTAGTCAGTCATGATCTCAATAAACTAACATCAATTTTGTTTGCAATTCAAGCACTACTTGAAAATAAAACTCTGTCTGTACTTTTGTACTTAAAACCCCTGCTATCGACTGTGAAATACTGTGTTTTAGAATCTTTAACAGCTTCTATAAATCCTCTGAATGACCATTGGCTGTTACGTGATTATGGTGCGCAGGTAATTTCAAAAATTATATTTTTGAATTCCTCAGCAACATGTTTGCTATTGAACGATTTTAAGAAATTGTTAAAAGACATTTTGCTGGACCCTTTACAGCCTTTATTTTCTCATTACGGTGCTCTAGTTTCAATCCTAGCTATAGGTGTAGAGCATATGGAAAGTATTCTATTACCTTATTTTGAAAAATATGTTACACAATTTTTACAAACCCTGATGAGTGATTTAAATTTAAATAATTCACATTCCAAAGAAGATGCACATCGGGTGTTTGGTGCATTACTCAGTTGTATGGGAAGACTTCTTGCTTTTTCCATTCAGAAAGCAAGAACTGGTGATTCCCCAGAATTTTTAAACCTAAACTTTACAACAGCACTGTTTGAAGTTTTTGGAAATGCAATTTTGCAATATATGCCCTATCCCGATGACTCTTGTGAAGATTTTAAGCATCGCGATATCAGCTCGAAAATGAAAGGTTTTCCAACATATAACATAAATAAGTTCAAATTTAAAACCAAGTTAAAGATCAGTGATGTGTTTGACATACCTCAAACAAAACTTTATAAACCTCGAAAGAATATTGCCATTAATTTTGGCAATCAACTTACCCTAAAAAAAACATCTACAAATCTTTTAACCACTGATAATAAAATTGTTGGTAAATTGGATTCTTGGCATAGAAAACCATTTCGTAGCAAAAGAAATTTAAATGGAGCAACTTTATTGTCATGGATTTAATTTTTAATCAAAACAAATAGATTTTTTATATTTTTGTTACCATAACTTTTATTGTTATAAGATTGTATTTAAAATTTACCTTTTTTAGAATTACAAAATAAATTATAGTATTTAAAATGTTTAAACAATTAATTAGTAAATGGTGTCAATTCGAAAATAAACAATTTTTTTGTTAACACAACAAATGTCTTGTTGGTGCAACTGCTAATTTATTAGAAAAATTTATCATTTTATGCAAAGTGAAGATGCCAACTTTGTATATAAATTCCAGGGTAGCATATTTAAACCTACTGCAAAATAAAAAAAATTATTTCAGTTTCTTGTTAGCCTTGGAGTACTGTTTTGTACTCCAAACGGTTGTTGATTAAACTTGGAACAAGTTTTAGTAAACTAAAATGACAACAGCTATATGTTAATTCCCTAAGGACTAATGTAAATGAAATTTAAAAATAACATCAGTAGTATACTACTCATTATTTAAAGATAAGACGTTGGTATTTGTACAATATTTCAAAAGGCTTTAAATAAAAAAAGGCTTTAAATAAAAAAAGGCTTTATGGAGGAAAATGCATTATCAGCAACAAAATGTAGATAAATATAATTTAAATTTAGGAAAATGAAAAGCATAGTAAAAAAGTATATTGGAAAAATATTTAAAATAACTTTTTATTAATTTTAAATGTAAATAGTGTACTAATGGTAAAATAGTTTTATCATTGAGGAATTAAGTTAACAATAACCAATTTTAAATGTTGTGTTGCAAGAAATCAGATATGTCTTCTTTACCTCGAATCGAAGCTGGTAACGAAAATGAAAATTCAACTACCCAACACGTTTTGCAAAACGTAAAATTTTCGAAAATTTTTTTTTATAATTTTAGTCTTGCATGCAGTTGCCATTTCATTTTCCAGTAAGCATATTTTCGTTTTTTGATAGTTTGTTTTTAGTTGTCGCGTTCGATTACCAAAATAAACGACGCAGCTGCCTTGTCACTCACTATTATTACTTTATAACCTCTCTAATTTTTATCCTTATGAAACCGTCAATATATAAAATGTAAAACATTAAAGGATTTTCTTTTTTTTAATTTGTATGGTTAAAATTTAAATATTTAAAAGTAACATTTACGAACAAATTAATTGTTATGTTGTTAATTAATTGTTGTTACGAAGTTGTTAGTTGTGGTCATCAGGTTTAAACTATGACATATCATGTAACAAATTAGTATTTATGTCATGTCGCGTTATTACTGACAAATGCATTTGTTTTATTATTATTATTAAAAATAGAGCACGTGAAAAATAACACATGTTTATTTGAAGCGTTTTAACTACGATCGCTACGCTACCATTAAATCAGCAGGAATTGGTTTACTTGATGTTGCTCTTATGGTTGATTCCGCAGCAAGAATACGATATATTGTAAACGTGGTATGTTCTTGCTATTTCTTGTTTTACATTTATATTATTATGTTATAAATACTTATATATTACTCTGTTATAAATATTTTTAGGGCGACGAAAACAAATGGTATCTTCCAACGTTAATAATGGTTGCAATTTCGTTAGGTTTTCAAGTGCTAGTAGCTTTACTATTGATTTACCTTGGTAAGTAGACAATAACAAAAAATATCATATTAGGCTATTATAGTCTTCTAACAATTAAAATTAAACTAAAATTATATTCTGTATACAGGAACACAAGATATTCAAACCAACAGAAAGCGGAACTGTCTAAAAAGAATCAACGTAGCTGTTACTATATTAACTGGCCTTATTACTATTGTTAATATAATATCTCAACAAATCCTAGTTGACGCGGGAGTTTTTCCACTATTTCGCAACAACATGTAAGGCGAGGAAATATAAAAAATGCCTTAAAACAGATTTTAAATTCCATTTCAAACGGCTGTTTTTTTAACTTTTTTTAAAATAACGATAATACTCTTTTAGGTTAAACAACAATCCCACTGTCCCAACAAATGAAGGATCTGGAATGTAAACAAATAATGGGTCTTTAAAGACGATGCATTTGTTTGTTGGATAACTATCTTGATATAATTGCATGAATATATATTCACAAGTATAACCTACCAATAAAGAAAACAAAAAGTTTAATGCTACATCTATATAAAACAAAGCTTAAAGTGAACGAAAACTATCCGATTTCGAAAAAGAAAAAGGCTGTTTGTGATGCGCGAGTTAATTATCACAGACCATATTATAAAACGAAAATACATCCTGTAGGTCAGGCAAACAAATAGACGTTATATTTAAAATCCATTTTAAGATTATTTCGTTTCTTTTTGATAAAACCTAAACTGATAAAAAGTAATGTTTGTTGTTATTTTAGATTTAATAGGAAAAATTTTCGTAAATACATACACAAAACAATCAATTCAAATACAAAAAATAACAAAATGCCTTGTTTCGAGATATATGAAAATTTAGAGTATGTTCAATTAAAAA
The DNA here is from genome assembly GCF_963082875.1 of Corella eumyota. Taxonomy (NCBI): domain Eukaryota; kingdom Metazoa; phylum Chordata; class Ascidiacea; order Phlebobranchia; family Corellidae; genus Corella; species Corella eumyota. The sequence continues at coordinate 9,463,930 of NC_137494.1, read as the reverse complement.
TTCATTTATTACATATTTTACGATTATTTGGCTAATAGCCAAATATAAACATACGAAAAATAAAAATAAATAACAAATATGGGTGTTCCAAAATTCATGATAAAAAGTAAAATAACGAGAAACATTTTAAATAAAAAAAAAACATCTGGTGACTGACAAATACAAAACATAAAATCATTGTTAGTAATCTTGAGACGGGACTCGATTTAGTTAAAAACAACATTTAAATTTAAAAAAATAAAAAAATGTTGGTAATAAAAAAAAATCACAATAGAAATTAAAATTGCACAAAACTCAATTTGATTTATTAAAAGTTCAAATATTAACAAAAAAAATTTAAAAATCTTAATTAAAATTCAAAAGAAAAATTGAAAACCAATAATCGATATCCCTTTACTCAGTAATATAACTCACAATAAACATTAATTAACCTGCCCTTTTCATGTACAAATTTTCATAGTTTTACAAGTAACATGGTGTTATTTATTGGCAAAAAATCAGGCACTTTCTTGGCTTTTATCTCCCTCTAGTGCCTTACGGTACCACACTCCTCCCACTGCGGACAATTATTGTTTTATTGGGGACTGTTACGTCACAATACACTGTACTTGTGTTAACTCTTAGTATTATTATTATTCGACAAAGGATTGTTGGCGTCGGAAAGAAAAATGTCGGTTCTTATAAAAGAAGAGAAGTCGTCGTCGAGCATTTGGACGTCGTCAAGCTAAAAAACAATATCTTATTTAAAAGCCCATCAAAAGCAAATTATAACTCGAAAACTAATACCGAAAAATACATTTTAAAATTTTCAAAGGGCCTTTTCCAAAGATGAAGGTTAGAGGGGATTATTAAAAACGTAATATTTTCGATAAAATGACTTTTAGTGATATGACAGTTAATTTTTTTAAAACAATGAAAGTGCTTACTTTTGATTACTGTCAAAATATTTAAAACTAATTAAACTAAAGCCTAAAATCTATTGTGTTTACCTGGTTAGGTTCGCTGTTAAGTAAAGCACTAAATCCACCTTCCATTAAATTTGAGAGGTCAGTAGTTTCAGGGGTCTCAAAGTTAAATGACGTCATATCCATTTCCCCCAAACCTGTACAAAAATTTCGATTAAATTTACTAAAAATAAGATATATATAACAAACTGTTTTGCAAAGGTAAATGTACCTAAGTCTAAATTTGAAGACATGGTCATGGCGTTATTTTGTTGTTGTTGTTGCTGTTGTTGTAGTTGTATTGGTGAAGTAGTCGCAGAACTTGAGTCTAAATGCGAATCAAGCAATTGGGCTGTAAACGATTGCGCGGGCGATAAATTCTGGTTGCTGATTGGCTGATCGGAAATTTGATTGACGTCCACTGTTAGCATCTATAATTTAATATATTTACAAAAATTATAAATAAAAACATAAATCCACAATTCTTTTTAAAAAATTTATAAATTTAAAGAAATTTGTTTTACTTGTTGATTGGCGTGCTGAACGTTATGATGTTGTAAGTGATTGGGGCTGGGTATAAAGTTGGGACTGTTTCCCCTAACCATCTGCATTGACATTACATCAGGCCCCGGTAACGAACTTGAGGGGGCCAGGGGTGAATGGGTTTTGGGGTTTGAAACGGCACTAGTGGGGAATTTTGAAACTTGCAATTCTTCTTCTGTAAAGATTTTTTAATTTGTGTTTAAACCACAAGAAACAATAATTTGAAATTTAAAATAATATAAAAAACGTTTTTTATACAACTTTATTTTTAATGCGGAAAAGACAATTTTACAGTCAAAACATAGGGAAATTTTTTAACCCGGCTTTAACGGTTTAGATATTATTTAACATTCTGTCAAACAATTAATCTGCCAAATGGTTTTTGGGTCGACAGATTTTGTACTGTTTTTAGCACCTTATGGCATAAAAATTCGGAATTAAACGGAAGACCTCATGTTGCGAAGCCAAGTGTTTTTACCACTACACCACGTCAGCCAAATAACATAAAGAAAAATTGGTTTTACCTTTCGTGAAAGAAACCTCACTAGAAGGATAATTAAACAAAGTGTTGACCATTGTTTGTTTCTCGTTTATATCAGTTGGAACATTTATAGCATTTTGTTGCAACAGCATTTCGAGATTCTATAAAAAAACAGCAGATGTCATAAAAAAGGCATTTAAATACAAATATACAGTAAATTGTAAATAACAAGTTTATATTTTTTTATTGAAAAATAATTTCGAACCTGAACTTTCAGCAAAAGTTGTTTGTTCATTGTCTCCATTTGCTTTGAACGTTGTTCAACTTGTTTGGTCCGATTTTGTTCGTTTTGTAAAACTTGAATGTAATCAACAGCTGCTTTCAATATCGAACCCTTATTCCATCTCATATCACTGCGCAAAAAATTTAAAATTTAAAAATTTTTTTTTTTTTTTAATTTAAAAAATTGAATTCAGTAGTGTATATAGCGGCAATAACTACGCACTACGAGCCGCAAGGTGCCGGGTTTGAGCTGCACCAATTCCACACTTCGCCCTTAAGCCCAGCGTTTACTAATAGTTTAAAAAAACGAACGACACAAGTGTAAACCTATTACTCTAAAATTGGTTTGGATAACAAAAAAAGATTGGCAAATTAAAAAGTGTACATAAATCTTGTATTAATCATTAAGCAATTAACATTATTCTAAAACATAGAATTTTAGGATATTTTAAATAAACTAGGGCCAGTTCAGCCACAGTAAATCAAAAATAAAACAAACAATAACAGGAACTCACGGGTCCATAGACTTTGGCACCATGTGACCTAATTCCCGGATCCTGTCGTTGATGTTATATCTTCGCCTCCTTTCAACTAAAACATTAAGTATGATAACAACATGATTTAAAAAAAATTTCGATAATTCTATGTAGGAGTTTTTAGGTAAATTTTTTTACGCAAAATACCTTTTAAATAAATTATCAAATATATGCTAAAAAAAATTCCAAGTGGCCTTAATTGAACGACAGAGTTAGAAAATGAAAAGGGCCTAAGGCATATAATTTTTTGTATATAAGCGAACAAGAATACTATTAAATTACTACATAACAAAAATCAAACATCCCCAAAAAAGGTAATATTTAAACCGTTAAGTTCACAACGAATGTTATGAAATTAAAAAAAAAATTAGTCGTTTTTGATGTTATAGTAAATAAGATAAGCATCTTAGCATACTTAAACAAGCGGTAGTTAATGTTTATGAGTGACTATTAGTCACCCATATGAGTACACAGAAAACTTTTTTTTAATAGCTCTTTAAGGTAATGCATTGTAAACTTTGCCAGTAACGTTATCACGATTTAGCGGATTAGAATTTATATTTAGATTTTCAATAAGACGAAATTCTCCCAATAGAAAATCATGTGACAAGTGCAAATACCGGCGTTTATTTTATAAGATCAATAGCGTAATCAAAAATTTTATTTTTTAAAACCCCCAATAAAATTTTCTATGACAACACATAAATTTTTGTTGCAAAATTTGTTGTAAAGCATTAATTCAAATAAAAAATTAAGTAAAAAAATTATAAGAAATTTTAACGCCAACATTTTAGGATGCTTTCTATTTTTAAGGGTTAACATTTAAACCGTAAAATTTAGAATCAAATCTTTAAAAAATATGATAAAACAGCCAATTAATAATTTACCAAATAAACATAATGCTAACTAATAATATCCCAAAACAACCAATAAATATAGTATTAAATTTACCAATTAAAATTGTTTTTTAAATAATTTACAAATTTGACTTACTTATATTGTGATTGTCCTTTTTTATTCGATCCTTGACATAAATTCGCGAATCTTCCTCCGTGAACTCCCTCTTAATGAGAGGACACGATGAAGAGGTCTGGCCCTGGATCACTACCGGAAGTTGCGAGATTGAAATCTTGTTCGAAGGAGACACAGCGGGAAGCTAAAAAAATATAATTTTTTTGAAATATTTTAATATTTTTTAACTTATCAATTTTTTAATAACAAACAACAATAAATTCTGATTTATTTCAATACTTAGTATCTGTATTAAAATATTTACAGTGCTAGAAGCTCGGGCGAATCCGCTATGATCATCTCCAAGACTTGATTCCAAACTGACTATATCGTCTATAATATCGTTCATCTAAAATATAAAAATGCTTTAAACGCACGTTTATTATAGGATGCTAGAAATAACCAATAAAAAAAACGCAAGAAAAAAAATGGCGGACGAAAAATATTGTTTGCCGTATTATTTTTTTTGTTTAAAAATGTAGTGGATGACATTAAATACTGGTATTTTTTACTGAGTTAAAGTATTTTAAAGACGTTAGGGTAGCAAAAATATTGCAATACCTGACGATTATAATAATGATAACTGCGGGGATAATGTTGTTGATTTAAACTTGGTCGCCACCACCATGGCTCTGCTTCTTGTTGATAGTTACGCATCCAAGTCATTTTTAATAAATTTATTTTTATAATTTTCCTACTAAACTAGGCACGATAAGATTCTAAACATTTAAAAATAACGCCTAAAAAATTTAAAATTTAAGCCTTGTTTTAACAGATATAAAACAGACTACAGTAAAATGGCTACACCTATTCTTATTTTACTTAAGGCTACTTAAAAGTAACTAGGCTTGCACTGTACATAACTTATCTAAAATTTCACAATAGTCACATGTTTTTGGTTTATAATCGAAATTAGTGGAAAATTTAAAGCTGTGTCATGCAGTAATATTGATTACTCATGTTTAAGAGTCCATTGTTTTAGCTTTAAGGTGCAATATGTCAGAGAACAATACAAGGAAGTCAACAAAATTATAAAAGCTTTTCTTAAAACAACGTCGAACAAACAAATCGTTTAAAAATAGAAAAAAAAAAAAATTACTTTCACTAGATGTTGCAAATATTTAAAGTCTATAATATTCCTGTTGTTAGTGCAATACTAGCTAAAAATTAATCTTTAAGTAATGTCTTAAGTACCTCTTCTAGACTTTAAATCTAAAGTTATATTAGTAGAAAAAAATAACTGCATAAATTTATTTTTTTAATTCTATAATGCTAGCTTTGATATTTAACTATCTCACAAAATTAAACAAACTTAAACTTTTTATAAACTAATTTATTAATCCAAAATTTTTTTTTTAAATACCACTATGTGTAAAGAAAATTTTATCACTCAACGTTTAAAACTAAATGACAAATTTTTGTTTAAATAAATTTATAAGCAAATAAATTAAACAAAAACTTCACGCTTGCTCTATATATGCTTAACCCACGGTTTTAAAATAAATTCCTTTCTTCCTTTTTTTTAAGATTTTCTCCTTAACTTGTTTTCAACCTTTGGTCGATAAAAAATGGAAAAATAAATAACGGTAATTTTATTTTTTAACTATAATAAAAAAAATTAAAATAATATATATAACTGTTAAAACAAAAATTAAATTCCAATGTTTCTAAAGTCCTAACTATACTACATTAACACATACATAATTCGACTGCTAAACTTTTTACAAATGCACTAACTAAAATACTGAAATTTTAAGTATACTTCTTAGTTCTGTAAATTGCTGACTGTTCGGCACATATATCAAAAGCAGAATGTTATAGTACAATGTGAGTCATATTTTTACATAACTACACTACATAGAAGATTTCGAGATTTCAAATTTTCTTTGGCATACACAACACACCCACTTAAAGTCGGCAAATTTGTGTGGAAACTTCTACTATATTAAAATGCCTACATAAAACATTATTTAAAATGTGAACAAATATCTATTTTTTCTGGTTAGTGTTAATAACTTGCGTAATCGTACTGCCCACTAGTATAAAATAGTTGTTTATCTGTCTAAAATAATTAAAAAAACTAAAGGTATTTTTTTATGTTAAGGCGATAAGCAAACTCAACAAAACAATTTATATTTTAACCCTTCTTCTTGTTTATATAAAATTATTTGCTAACAATTTCGATTTTTTAAAAAACCTATTTATATAAAAAGCTGTTGTGAATATTAAAAAAATGATTTGCTTAAAAGTGTTGTAATATTAATCTTAATATAGTGTAACAAATTTAAACCGGACCGCTTATATACAACCCAAAGGCATTTTTTCTTCACGAGATTTACGCTTCTACAATAGTTAGATTGCTCATTAGCGTAAGAAATGCGTTGAACACATGCACATGTACGTAATAACGCCGATCTATTAAGCATTTAACGCAACGCAGCCCCATGTCGAGCCATCGGAGCAAAATGTTAAATATAGAAAATGACGAGTTTTTATATATAAGGCATTAGGACCTGTATGCGCTTAGGGTAGCTGAATCACTACATTTGTTTGTTAGTCACAATATTTTACAAATGTTTAAAGCATTCGAATAACCGAATGGTTGCAGCGTTTTTTTATTTTCTTTTAGCGAGTTTACAGCAAATAGGTTGCGCAATAATGTGTTTAATTATTATTTAAATGCCAAACCATATATAGAAATCTTAGAATTAGAAACAATTTTAGAATTAGAAATTTTGAACGCAGATTGGTAAAGTACTCAATAAAATCAAGCAAAAACAAGTAAACTACGTATATGTAGCGCATCTTAAAAAATTAATATATAATTTTTAAATTATGTATAGGCTACTAAAGATATTTTCTGCAGGCAGTAAAATATAAAATAAAAATTAATGCGTAAGCCCAATAAGCATATGTAAGCTTTAGTCTTATAAGTTAAGATAAAATGAAGAAAACTTACATGTTCACCACCACCAGAAAGATTAAGTCGAGCAAGTGGACTTGCAGGTGTGCTACCAGCCGATACTCCATCACCTGAAATTAAATAAAAATAATAATAATTTTTAAAAACTGCCTAAAATTAGATTTAAGTAACTTTAGAAAAATGTTTTGTATTCTATTAAAATTTAGGCTATTTTGAACTTGTATTAAGCCTTTATAAAAAAACGCAGCAAATTTTCAGTAAGAATTTTGTAGAATCACTACTTGAACTTTAACATGGCGTAACAAAAATATAAAAACAGTATTCGGCCTTATTACTGAATACCATTTGACCAATAAACATTTTCTTGAAACCAAAATTTCAAAAAACGACTTTTTAATAAAACAAATATTCAACATTTTTTCAGAAATTAATAGTGAACTTTGGATAAGAAAGTTCGGGTTAGAGGTCGTGAAGGAAAGCGTCATTTTTCTGGAACATTACAGTTATTCTAAAAAACATAAAGTGGTTGTACCAAAGTTTCCAGCAGTAGGGGCGCTAGAGGGTGGATTCAGATAATTACGGACAGCGTATTTTGATCTACTTTCCGAGGACTGACTAAGGTAGTCGCGTACTTGGTGAAGTCGGGTCTCGTGCACGTGGAAACGAGTCGGATTTTGTAGTCCAGTCTCAACCTGTGTTAATAATAAATTAAAGATAAAAAGTGATTTCAAAATATATTTTTTAAGGCAAGTTTATTAAGTTTTAAATAATGCATAGAATATTATTTTTTTAATGTTTTGAAACTGGTAATTGTGCTAATTTAAAAGTCGAATAAATATTAATGTTTATTAAAAAAAAAAACAAGTTAGACAAAATACTAAGTAAGAAAAAAGTCATGTTGTTAACTATATTTATGTTTATTTGCAATTTAAATTGTGTTTTGCCTGACTAACAACCTGGCATTTGTAATAAGTTCCATAAACCACGCTATTTTCACAATGTAACTTTGTTTCTGCTGCGTAAGTTTTTGGTTTAAACGGAGAAAAACGATGATAATCAGCACTTGCGTTTTCCGAAAAGGATTGAGGATTCGCTACCGGTAGACGGCGCTCCGTACATTCACCCATGCGTGATGATTGGTTACCAAATGAATGTAAACGCAAATCGGGTGGCAAGTACTTCATGTTTTCTGGGAAATTCGCGTTCGACGGAAAATAACTGTGCCTTGCGTTACTGTGGCTCAAGTTCGCACTGTGCCCTATTTGATTCCATTTTGGAAATGTTGCAGTCTCAGTCATTGTCCAATACGTATTTATTATATTAAAAAGCTATATAAACTCTTTCTATTCGGAAGAAACAAGAAATAGCAATGTTATATTGCTATCATACTCAATAGCACCACATAATAAACTTATTTTTGAAACTGGCTAATTGTCACTATATCCCAACCCTATGTGTAACTACAATTTGTATAATTTACAGCTACCGAGATCTGACATAAACCAAAAACTGAACTAAACGCATGACTTTACGTCAACCTTCCAATCAACAAATAAAAGGTAAACTGATAAGTTACAACACGCAGACGTTAAGTTTGACTAAAAAAAAGTTGACTTGTTATTAAGTAGGAAAGGATTAACGATATATAAATGCATGTTAATATTAAATTTATAATGCATCAGATCAACGTTAAAAGCAGATAAGGGCGGTTCAAGCCGGATTAGGATATTGTTTTTTAAGTGATTTCCATAATCTTAACTTTTTAATGCATTTAATTTTAATAGTTAATTTTACTGTAAAGCATCCTTATAACGAATATTATTGTTTTTTTAAACCACATTATGACGTTATGATTGATGGCTAGAAATTCGTGACATTGCTTTCCAAAAATATATTTACAATATATTAGTCTTAATATTGCTGTTTTAAACTTTTTCCATAACTTAATTGATCTTGCAGTTTTTAATTAAAATTATTTTATTTAAAAAAAATTGCTTTAACTAGTCATTACAACAAAAGAAACTGTTAATTTTGGTTACTTTTTTGGTTAATTTTGGAAAATTTTGAATATTATGTTTAATAGTTTAAATTAAGTTTTAAAATAAAACAAAATATAATCTTTTCCAATTTTTGGATTCTATAAAGGTATAAATAATTTTATTCGAAAGACATGTTCATTTAAAAATTTTGTGATAACTAAAAAACGTTTAAAAAGAAAAGCTTTGCAGCAGCAGTTTAATAATTTATAATAACCACTTTTGTTGTCTTTTGTTGCTTAATTTTTTTTTACTGCAGCCAATATTTCAGTATTTTTTGACTTTTGTTTAAATATTTGCCTAACAAAATTAAAAAAGGTGTATGTATTTTATATTATTAAGTATTTTTTAAGAAAAAATTGTAGTTATGTTATTAATTTTAATGTCATAATTTCTTAAATATTTACTTAAATTATTTTGTAGCAAATAATAGCTTATAAGGGGTAGTATATAATAGTGTTAAATAAATAAGCCTTCTAAATTTGGATGTAAACAAATGTTTCAAGTTCCAGCAAAAAATAATCTTAAAAATAAAGCCAAATATAGCTTATTTATTGTTAGAATTTTATATATTATATATTATAAAGGTTAGTGGACGGTGATATCTTTATGAATGTAAGTTCAATTTAAAAAAAAAATTAAATGTACTTTTGTTTGCGATGCAGGGTAAATTATCATGGACATATATTACTGGCGCGCTGTGACCAAATTATGACAACCAAAATGCAGCTAATCAACCAGTAGTTAATATTATAGCAAACTTTTTCACTTTTCTATAAAATTTTAATAGCGCCATTCATCTAACTGTAATTTCAGTTTTAATACTGTATTTATGAATTTACGAAATTTCGTGATATTAACTACTACCTAGTTCTAAATATAAACCATTTTCTGCAACAGCTTTTTGTTTTTTATATTGTTTACCAATAGATGTAAATTAAGAACAATTGTTTATCTATTGCTTTAAAACGTAATTATAAATGATAATACAAACCTTAAATATCTGTGCAGGTAATTCAGGAGTTGAAACTTGAAAAGTTGGAAAATTAATCGCAGAAGTCGAGTTTTTTGATACTGCCTCCGCCACACTTTTCTGTGCTTTTGCTTTCCTTTTTTGCTCTTGTTGATCCTTTAAAACATATATATAATAAATGAAAAATAAAAAAACAGTTTGAAATTTTGGCAATAGACCATATAACAGTAATTTATTATTTAAAAGAAAGTGTTAAAAAAATTAAAAGGACTTAGAAAAGAATTGGTATTAATGGCAATTATTAATTATTTGTCATATACATAGCAAAATATTTTTACATAGTAATGTAAATCATTTTACAATATTTTAAATGTTACCCTTTTACATTATGGTGAAGTTTATTTAAAAAAACCATTAGGAATAAAATATAATCTTTAAAACAAGTTCAGAAAATAGAAATTTTCGAATGTGTTTTTAGTGTGTGCAACAGTAGTTAAGTAAAATCTCATTCTAAGAAAGTGGAATTTTTTTTTTAAAATGGAAAAAAAATAAATGGATCATAATAATTACCCTCTCCCTCTGAAGTTGCATCTTCTGGTAAGCCCGACTGGTCATGTTTGTGTTTGGTCTTTTTATTTTAATGCAACTAAACAAAAATAAAATACAAACCTATGATAACACTAGCTAAAAAAAAGTATGTATGTAAAGTAAAAAGTTTTAATAATAGTATAAAACATCAGTATGAAAAAGGGAATTTAAAAAACAGATTAACATAGTTATAACATTGCAATACCTTCCTGTTAATAATTAAATAAGTGTATGGCTCATAAAAATAACTAGGTAAATGCCATGTTATTCTGTAACTTTTTAATTTTATATTAAAATAGGAACAACAACATCAAAGAGAGTTTAACAACAACAATAGGTATAACTGAAATCATAGAAACTAATATTTTAACTGCTGAGAACCTCATGTTTTATAAAATAAAATCTAGCTCCTTAATGGAAAGCATCTTGTTAGGCAACCTGTCTGTAGCGGAGCGGAAAATAGAGCAACTTGGTTGGTGTTGCTGGCAGCACTTGCACTGAACTGCTAAAAGGCTGAGGTTTTGGTTTGATTTGTATGTTGTTGGTAGCTAAGTTAATTTAAACACGCCTGCGTGACTATACTAACAAACACTTTCCCAAGGACAAAACTAATAAACTATTTGTATCTCGTATAGACATACAGAAATATGTAATGCGTACTAAACCAAACAAAAGTTAATATGCACTTAACATGTTCGCAGCGCCTAGCACCAAATAGGCGTTGTGAAACTTTACGCGCAGCTTATATCTCACTAAAGCGCACGTAATTTAGTTGAATGGTCTCAGAATAGCTTTTTTGTTTAGCAAATTCGCTCGAATTTTTGCGGGAAGGTGTTACCGTTTTATATTTTTTGCTATCTTAAATTACTTGTTGTTTATGAATAATATAAAGAATACTTTAAAAAACATAATTTTTCACGAAAACTTAACATAATCACGCAGGCAATAATGTTAATATTCTTGTAAATAACAAAATAGTAGACTTCATAAAAATTTTTGGAAACACACAAATTTCTTTTTTTAATTTTCTCTCTCGCAACCTTTCTACGTCATCTTTTCAACAAACGGTACTTTCCTAAGAACTGCCCGATTGTTTTAATGTTTTTACACAATTTGAATTAAAAACCGAACAGTTTTCCTATTTTAGTTTAGTCACGTGGCCTTATTTATGTATAATTGTAAATATTTAAAAAATATTAAGCGGTACAATAATAAAACACGCCAAGTTATTTGATAAAATACCATATTTTAAAAAAAGCATAGCCTATAAATCTTAAAATAACTTACCCCTTGGTTGGTCTGATCACCCGTACCACCACGGTTTTTCGTAGCTTTGTTTCTACTCTTGCTGGTGAAACAACGTTTTTATCAAGTTTTGGTACTTGATAAAATTTTGTAATTTTGGTTAATTTTCGTGGCTCAGTTGTTTTGGGAATGGTTAGAACCTTTACTGGTTCACATTTCGTAAGCGGAGATGTCTTAACAACTTTAACCAACGACGGTTGTTTTTTTGGTTGTATTAACGAATTTGCTTGAAACGCTAACTTTTGGGAATTTTCGGGAACTACCAAATTTACAGTTTTGGGGGTTGATCTTATTACTTCGTTGGCAGGTTGTCTAGTTTGAATAGTTTCAATTACAGGCAGTTTGGCCTCCTTACAAAACGAACTATCTTTTGGTAAAAGCGTTTCTATTGCCTGAGCTAACAAGTCTCCGTTTTCTGATGTATCAGTTCCATAGCCTTCTGAACCATGAGTTGATAAATTGTCTGGCGACTTTGCCGGCGAAAGAGTTAGATTGTTTAAAAAATCAAAGTCATCATCGTCGTCTGTATCGTAACTTAAATCGTCCCAGTCATCAAAAATCGGGTAAGTGTTTGGAAAATCTTGATTTGTTGCTACGCTGTTCAATAAACTGTCCTGCCCTTTGGATATAGAAAACAACGAATTAAAATCCCCCGTAGAGAGCTGGTCGTTTTCCAAACCTAATCGATCGATAGTTGATTCGCTGCGAACTCTAAAAACAAAACATTGATTAGTTTAATTTTAATTATAAAGCATTTCTCACAAACAGTAGTCAAACTATATTTTAAAATAATTTTCATTACATTTTGGCGTATTTGTTCTCCTTTAAATAAACTAAATCACAAATATTTAACTTGATCTATTTAAACTTATATTTTTAATGTTAGGCCTAATCAATTCATATGCAATCATATGTGACCTAAAACTAAATTGTGGAAATAAGCCATTAGTTTGCTGTTTCCGTACAGTTATATAACATAACTAGCCAAAGCAAGATTGCCGGATTTATTTTATATCAAATGACTCTGAATTATTTATTATAAGATACCAAACAACACAACATACGGTTTTTAGCCATTCAATTTATTTTAAAGAAAAATTTAGTTTAAACCTTCATAATTACCCGTCATCGAAAAGTTTTGAGTCTAAATCCAACTTTAATAACTTTGGAGAAATTGGACAAATAAGGTCTAGCTCACCTACCGAGCCTCGCTTTTCAGGATTTGAAATGTCGGTCATTATATATAAACTATTATTTCTTCATGTGCTGGAAAATATATACAGTTAAGTCAATAACGTTTATTAAGTTTGGTATTTATAAAGTTATTCTGAGTTAAATCTTCATCCCTATCTAATAGCGGGAATTTTAGTTCATCAAGCATATTTTCTAGTTGCCAATAACTAACTTCAAATGTATTGTATTTCTTTGCTTTAACTCGCATAACTTTAATAACAAAAACACATTCAATTTTCTTTTTTAATGATAATGCACTACGCTAACTATTCTAATTTCATACAAAAGAGCGCATATTTTCATGCGGCGATAAAACATACGACTGTAGTGGAAATTACTGTTTCTTGTAAATCCACTATTACTATTCCATAGCGGCTTCCACAACACAGCACTTTAATTAGGCTGAAAATATTGATCATGGCTCGTGTGTGATTGCATTCTTAAAAACCTTTCTAAGACAATGGCATGTTTTGAGCTTGAGGAAGTCACGTGATAACGATATTCGCGCTAACGAAATAAAATTGCATTACAGTTTATTAGCAATTATGCGAAATCGTAACAGTAATCAAAAATAGTTGTAAAGTTTTATTAAAGTCCAATAGTTGATTTTACAAATATGTAGTCATTAAAATTATATTACCAAACATATCTTTTTATGTAACGAACAGATCGCCAAAAGTTTATGTTTTATTGCACTAGTAGTTAGTTATGTTTTCATTATTTCGGTTAGTCTATTTGTCAACAACAGGATCACACAGCCGAATTAAACAAATTTGTAGAAGTTAACTACTTACATTACAAACAATGTATTTCATTACCTACTTACATTATAAATTTTGTACTTAATTACCTTAGTATTGATTATATCGCGATGTTTGTGCAATGCACTATAAACTACCTAATATAAAAATTCGTTCGAACCTTTTAAAACAAGTTTGTGTTATTCGCGCAATTTGTAACTTTTCAACTTGGACTAATTGAATCTAAAAAAATAAAATGCAAACTTATTAAGATAATTCACAAATTAACCGACCAGCATTTTTTTATATTTTTCTTTCACAAAACCTTTTTGATTATCGTGGAAAGAAATACAAAATGGGGAAAATGTTGTTAATGAAAAGTCACAAGACAAGATCACGCCACATTAAAAAAAATTTGACGAACGAGAATATGCGGACGAATCACGAGACCATTTACCTCATAATTTGAGAATAACATCGCGAGCCACGTGAGCATTATGACGTAACAAAACTTTGCGATCGCTTTTAAGTATTTGACTGAAGGCACGTGATGTAAGGAGAACGGCTTGCCGGCATACTATACTGTTCAAAACAACAGTAGAGAAAGTGGTTTGTAAGTAAACGCTAAGACCAATAGTTAAACACAAACTTGACGTAGATTACGAATGGTATAAAATTAGACAAGCGTGTTGTTGTGCAAATATGTACCGAATAACCTTAACGCCTTGCATTTAAACAATCGAAGTTTTTCTAAGGAAAAAATATTCTGTATATACCATTTAACGTAAAAACAGAGTAACCAACATTTTACAACTAAAAAATAATGTTGTTCGAATTCTTATATATTTGAATAACACAATAAAACTTTTTGATAAGCATAACTTTAAATGTAAAAACCCTTTTATTACTATAGGTGGGTGTCAAATCATTAGTCCGCTAATCGCTAATTAACAAAGTTAAATTCTTCGTTAAAATTAAACTTTTAAGTTAACTTTAAAAATCATTATCAGACCTGTTAACTTTTGTTAAATTGAGCTTCTGTTAATATAAGTTTGTTAATTTAATACTTTTACAACTAAACCATGCAAAGATAGGTATATATGTGATTAAGATGGCCGTTTATCGGGTTTAAATGTTGCAATTTTTAAACGAAGTTTGTAACTACCATTTGGCCACCGTTATTTGGGCATTATGCCAGTTATTTTAAACTTACGTTTATTTGGTGTATATATTAACTAAGATAAAAACTCTTGTTTTTGTTTTCAAAAAAGGCTCGTTTTTTGTTTTAATTAAATTTTTATATTAACGGTTATCGATGATTTTCTTTACATTTCGTTTAATTTAACTAATTAACGTTAACAAACTTAATGTATTGTGCAACGAATTACAGTTAACGAAGTTACTTTTTTAGGGTAACTGGACCCACATATTATTTTATAAGAAAACTCAAGTGATACAACTTATTACTAAAGGAACAATGACAATTATTAACTTCTAAAGTATGCCAATTTATGCAAAAAAATCTCGACTTTAAATAAACCTAATAATAAAAACTATTTGTAGTTGTGATTTGTTACACAGTAACTACAATAAAGGTTTTATCCCAAAGCGAGTTTAAACTGCATTTTCCTATTCCACTGCTCACAATTATCATAAATAATTCAAAGCGTTTTGTTGTTCTGTATTAAAAATTGCAGTTAGGAAAATATTTGATAATTTCTTCTACGTAATATCTTAAAACTGACAATATATTTTCTACCTTATAACCTATATAAATCTACTATGTTTTATTTTTTATCCTACAGAGCAATGCTGAAATACGTTTTAAATGATTTTATACAAAGCTACAACCGTGATTGTCCAAATATTTTCTAGAAATGACATGCTAAAAATATACAGACCATTTAAAATAAAACCAAAGGGTTTAAATTGCTAAATTAAATAACAGAACAGCTGTCTAATATATGCACAATTAGATTTTTTAAATCATTGAGATGACTTTTCGGCCTGGCCATCGTATTTAGCGTGACCTTGGCGACAACACGTTTAAGTCTATTACTCAAAATTGTTGGAAATGTGTCGCGTTTGCCGGTAGGCTGTCGTCCTAACTAAACTACTGCGGATGTTACATGTCAGCAGGAACAATCCATACATCACATCATACATCTGAAAAAAAATTAAACACCTATGACACACTTTTAAAATAAAAATCGTTATCTATTATCTGTTTTAAACGCGGACTCTTATAAATTAGTCAGATGTCAGGCTATATTTTCTACATAAACGAAATTTTGTTTTAAAACTACTTTTTAATATGTTTTTGATTCTTGCATATAACATTTGTAGGCTAACATTTTCCATGCACTACTAATTAACTAACCTATTAAGTGTGTTATTATCATACATCCTTCTTTTCTATCCAACTATAAAGTATTTCCTGCGGGCTTCCTATTCTAAAAGTTTGCACGGTACAAAAGTCATGTTGCTTGTCTACAATGTCATTCCATTTAAACATTAGTGTTAAAACAGCAAACAAAAAGACCTAAATCCTAAGCACGGGTGTATTCACATGATTATCGGCTACGAGTCAATGTCGGAGTAATTAACTTAATTTCAAATCTGTGCGTGATTAAACAAAGCATCTCGTAGAAACGCGGGAGAGCCATTGCAATATGTGTCAAAACAATAGACCCGCGGGACTTACGATTAAGTTCCAAACAGGGATATTGGTATTTAGTTATAAGCTTCTAGTTACGCAAAAACAAAAACACCGAACTATTAATTCTCTTTTTTGTTTTAATAATAGTAATGTTAATTTAAATTGCGTATACATAGAATATTTTAATAAATTTTAAATAACAACTAATAATTTTGAAAAATAAGTTCGACGACAGTACCCTTTTTCTAATTACTTATTATAAAAAACACAAATTTAAATTTTGTTAATGCGGTCTTTTGAAAACATTTTTTTAAAAAGAAATATTAGTTTTGGAGCAAATTTTTGTAAAATTACATGATAATTATTATAAAAACATATCTTATTTTAACTTCGGCGATATTAACTAGCATCCAAAAGTGTTTGGTTTAATAATAAAGATCAAAAAAATTAATGCATTTAAATTATTTTTTTTGAAGGTTAACTTTGAACAGGCTGATTATTTTAAACAAAGATCGTTTTATAGTCAAAAAGCTAGAGTATGGTGTCGTTTTAAAAAAAAGTGGGTAAATTGCTAGTGATAATATAGTCTTCATCTTAAAATAAGTTAGTTTTGTTGTGTCTTAAATGTGAAATCATGATGTTGACTATTTTTTACATAGGAAAATACATTTGCTTATAAGATCCGTTCCTTTTGTTTCCGTTAATTTTTTTCCGCGTAAAAGTTATCCGTTAAAAAATTCCGCTTGATTAAAATCCGTTTTATTTGTTTTTTTTGTTTCGGTTCCATTTATTTCCTTTTTATTTAATTCGGTTTCATTTGTTTCGTTTCCATTTGTTTCCGTCCCATTTATTTCCTTTCCATTTATATCCGTTTCAACAATTTCTTTCCAATAGATTCGGCGTCCCTGTTTCAGGTACAAAATGCCCCGCTCCTGAACCTTAGTCCCTTTACAACGCAGAACATTTTATATCTTTTACAGTATGTGGCAGCTTTTATATATTAGATTAATTAACTTTACTAGTCGTGTTAAAGCCGGAGTGCTTTAATATGATTAAAACATAGTTTTGGCATTGCTAACATTTTGTTAAACATTAATTGCTTAATTGTTTCGTTGAATAAGATAAGGGTATAAAACTTTTTTTGTTTTAGTGGTAAATGGTGTGATGCGAACCGTCTTTAAGCCATCCATAACCTTGGGCAAAAAAGCGAGTAGTATGAAATTTAGAAATTGGCACGGCACGGACTTGAAACCATTTGGTCGACTGTATATTTAATATAACAAAATGCTGTTAGGACGTGACGTCATCAAGTGAAATACTGTAAGAACTATTTTAGTACTTTTATTTATTTAATGTTCTTTAATAAATATTTAAAAATTAATAGCTTCGAGGAGGTAAAACAATCGGATAACAAAAAAAATTTGCTAAAAACTTAAGTATGACAAAAGTTTTTAGCAAATTTTATATACCTAATGATTAATTTTGCGCCTGATGGCCAAGTCTTTAAAAACAACATTTGCACTTAATCGAAAGCTAAAAAAATCGTTAGAAACATAACTTAAGTAAGAGACTAACAACCATTGCAATAAGTTATTTTAAAATGCATTGAAACACGCAGCAAAATTACGTATTAATCATTAAAATGTTCACAATTATTATGTGTTCAATATATTTTATTCACAAAACAGTTACCATTGTTAAGCAACAGTTAACTATTTTTCGACCTGGCAGAGTAAGGTTATAGTTACACCCAGACTAATAAAGTTTATGTTATCATGACATAAATATTACCAAAACAAAAAGATTTCATGTGCGTTTTTGTTAAATTTTGTCTACAAAATGTCGGTTTCTGTTAAACCTGTAAAAGTAGCGTTACATGAGAGTGAACGTCTTACTGAATTATTAGTTGGAATCAAGATAATTACGTCAAACGAAGAAACAATCGATATCCAAAAATCGGAAGAAAATGAAATTAAAAAGAACAACACTAATAACCAACAACAATGTCTTACTTGTAAATGTACTTTAATTCAACGTGATGAACAAATATCACACTATAAAGGAGATTGGCATTGCTATAATCTTAAACTCAAGCTGCTGGGCCAAGAAACAATAAGCAAAGAAGAATTTGGTGGCCTCGATAATTTTGATTTAAGTCTTTCTGGGTCAGACAGTGACCGTGATGAGATTTCACTATCAAGTGATGAAAAAAATAACATCTCATTGTCTTTGCTAAAACAAGAATCAAATAAAAACACAATTAACCAACAGTTTACCAACAGAAGGCCTAAGTTGTATTTTCAAAACAGCGCTGATGTCATAATTGGTGTATATAAAAAAGTGTTGTATGGTGGTAAAAATTGTGATATTAATATCAATATAAATGATGTCATTGAGGAAAAACTAACTTGTGCAAAAAACTCAATGTGGTTCGTTGTTCTGTTAAGTGCTGGACATTTTGCTGCAGCTGTTTTTGAAGGACCCAAAGTTGTTGTTCACAAAACTTTTCATAAATACATTGTCCGAGCAAAACGAGGCACAGTACAATCTGTACATGATGGTATAAGCAAAGGAAACACTGCAAAATCAGCGGGTGCTAGTTTAAGACGACATAATGATAGGATATTAGAAGAGAATATCAAATCTTTATTGTTGGAATGGAAAAATGAATATTCAAGCAACACATCTCATATTTTTTTAAGAATTCCAAATTACAGAAAGTCTTTGTTTTATGGAGGAAAAGATAGCATATTCGAAGCTTCAGACTCTCGACTACGATCAATACCATTTGTTACGAGAAGACCAACCTTTAACGAAGTTCAACGAGTCTACCAAGAACTGTACTCCATAACAATTCTTGGGGATCATGTTATAACTGAATTAAAAGATGAACAACAGAATAATTTAAAGGAAGCTGAAGTCAAAAAATCTCAACCCACCAAAGAGGAGGTTAATAAAACTAATAAAACATTATCAGATAAAAAGAACGAATCAGGTAATAATGAAATATCAAATATTCAATATCCAACTAAGGCTAAAAATAATAAGAAAAAACTTAAAAAGGATCAAAATGCCTATAAAGAAGAAAACTTAAATATATCAGCAGAGGAAAGTAACACAGACAGTGATGTGAATACTTCATTGACAAAAATATCTTACTTTGACTCTTTATCTCAAAATGAAAGGGACTACATGAGTCGTTTATTTGCTGCCTGTAAAGGATCTGATTTTAAATCGCTTGAAATCACATTATTAGAGTGGAAGGAAAGTTGTGTTCATAACAAACTAGATACACCTGTAATTTGTGAAAATAGTTATCATGTCTTAAAGGAATTTTTATGCATGCATCTTGATGCTAAAGGTAGTACTCTACTGCATGTTGCTGCAAAAAGTGGGCATAGAGATGTTATATTTTGTTTACTCGAACATGGATCGGATCCGGCCGTTAAAGACTTCAAATCTTTTCTTCCTTATTGTGTTTGTCCAAACAAAGAAGCAAGAAACACTTTTCGACGATTTCGAGCTAAGTATCCGAATATGTACGACTACAAAGCAGCTCAAGTGCCTTCTCCTTTAACCCAAGAGAATGAAGAAGCAATCAAGAAAAAGCAACAAGAGAAAAAAAGAATGCAAAAGGCAGCAAGAAAAGAAAAAACTAAGGCAAAAAAGCTAGAAGAAACCGAAAAAAAGGAAAACGCTGCAGAAGAAAAAAGGTTTGCCGCTCTTTCTGCTCGAGAAAAGAGATTAATTGCAACAGAAAGAAGATTAGGCATAAACCATTTGATAAAAACCTCATCTGTAAAACAATGTTGTTTCTGTGAAGAAAGTCTTTATGCAAAAGTGCCATTTGAATATCTTAGTTTCCAGTTTTGTTCAATTAAGTGCCTAAAACAGCACAAATCTGTTCACAAATAGTTGTTGAAAAGTTGCTAACAAAGTCTATTTAAAAAAACATTGTTTATACATATTATATTTTATGCAATCCTTTTATTTTTGTATTGTTTATTACTTTAGGTAAATAAAAGAGGTGTTAAGAGTATTTAATAAAAATGTTGGGCTACTTTGTTTTTATTTTGGGTGTTTTGGTTGAAAACGAAATTTAATCAATTCGCTGGTGTCATAGCTAAACATTTATTTCTATGATAAATTTTCTCGTTAATAAAACACATTGTTAAACTGTTTATATTTATGTATTAATATTTAAATCTCGTATTATGGGAACTTAAATGAAGCATGCAAAATTAAATACAAATTACTGGTGCAGGCAACAACATAGGATACAGGATATACAGATTTTTTTTAATTACAAGTGGGTTGGTAGTGTAGAGTTGTTCTAATATTGGTGGTTTGCAACATGAAGAGAACCAGCATCACTTGAACCTTCTTGTTCCATTTTTGCATCATATTTACCAACTGAGGCAAGGGAGTTCATCTAAAACATAAAGAGAACTTTACTAACGAACCACATAATTAAAGTACAAATGTATGTATGGTTTAACATAAAGATATATCAAGTGTTAAAATTAGCGCCAATACAACTAATGATAATAGTTAACAGCCCAACCTACAGACGGGATTTTTAATTGTAGCAATATGGATGCGATGCACAACTAATATTTGCTGGCAAAAATTTACCCGAGCACCACAAATGGCAGTTTTATTTATTTTGTAGGCCTATTTATGGAACATATGTAGGTATGTATATATCCTCCACTAAGCCCATTATATATAAATATCTGCTAAGATACCAATACTGCTAATGTAAGATCTTTAAGAATGTAAAAATATAATAAAAACCACAAAATGTTAAAAACATATTAAATTACTGTTTGTCCATAGTACTGATGTACAAAATATTACCAAATTTCGCAATTTGATTACGCAATAGAGTAAGATTACAAATGTTTGTTTTGTCAAAACTCCTAGGTAGGCAATATTTACTTAAATAAACTTTTGTCATGGCATTGAGACAAGTATTCACTTTTATAAATAACTTTGTCTATAGTCTGTTTTCAATATTAGACCAATATTAAGAATCTCAAACTTCTGTTAAAAGAAAATAATTATGTGTTAGACTTATTAACCTTTGCCCTGTGCAAGAAGACCTTTTGACCAGCAGCAAATTGGTCAGCTTTGCCTTGCCATGCTTTTAATACCGAAGCTTGTAAAGCGCGACCATATGAGAAGGTAAGAGCCCATGGTCTTAAATCTGGGTGTTTGTTAATAGCATTCAAGTGAGCAGTGGCAGAAAGTTCTGATTGACCTCCAGAAAGGAAGGTTACGCCTGTGATAAAATGGAATTTTTTAGTACTTTTAATGCAAAATAAAACTTGTTTTAAATTAATTTCCTATTTAACTTACTGTTACCGGTATATGGTTCCATTTTTCACTTTTTTACATTTTAACAGGTTAAAAAAAAAAAATTTAAAAAGATTTTTTTACCTGGCATTGCTGGTGGCACAGTTCTGCGCAGAGCAGTGACGGTGGCGTCAGCAACTTGTTCTGGGGTGTACGTTGTTTTGCAGTCGTGTCCAGCCGTTACCATGTTGGGTTTCAACAAAGTTCCTTCCAAGTAAACATGGTGGTCGCTTAATGCTTTGTAGCAAGCGGCCAGTACCTTCAAAGAAAATCAAAAATTTAGTCAAGTTCTTAAAATTTCTTCATGAAAATCAAAACCTTTATAAAAAGTTAGCTATTTTGTTTGTGAACTGCTATTTTACATACTAAATGGTAGGATTACACCTAAAAAGATAAACTGTTTTGCATTGAAATTTTTCTGCTTCCTGGTTATGGCCTGCTGCTTCTAAAACCTAATGGTACAATTAGATTTACTGAAGCGAAAAGTTGCAGACTTACCTTTTCAGTAACTTCTTGGCATCTTTCAAGCGTGTGAGTTCCATCGGGCAAAATTTCTGGCTCAACAATGGGCACAATACCATGCTAAAAATAGAGTTTTTGTAGAATTCAAAGAACTATTTTAACAATCTAATAACACTTCTAAGAATTTGGGAGTTCATTAAATGACAAAACAAAACTACAGATAAGTTTTAAAATATATAGACCATACAAATTATGGCACTATTTTTAGGTTTATATACAATTTTTATTTTAAGAAACAAATACTTTTATTTATTAAAAATACATTTGGAATTTTATTATCTTACTGAATAAATTTAACAAAATAAATTGAAAAATACCTGTTGACAAGTGGAAGCATATCTAGCAAGAACATTTGCATTTTCCATAATGGCCAGATTGGATGGAGTGCTATCTGAAATCTTTAACACACATCTCCATTTAGCAAAGTCACAACCATCGGCTTTGTACTGAGCACATCTATCACCCAATCCATCCAAACCTAAAATAAATTTGTAAAATTAATTGAATACATTGGTAGAACATGTGGCTAAGAGTAGGAATCTGATTAACCAAGTTTTTATAGTTTTAATAAAGTATTTTAATGTGCAGTAGTTTATTAATTTATTAACAGTAAACCTTCGACAAACTTAATCTTACATATATGTATATATATATACCCATACAAGTAAATTATTTTTTATTCACTACAATAATAATTACATCATATAATCTCATCTGGAACTAGTTAACATTAGAAGTAAAAGTAAAGCTAAGGTTTGTAGTATTAAATAGGTGAAGGCGTTGGACCAGAAAGGTAAGAGCGTATATGACAATATTAAACACATTACCTTACAAAAGCAATTTAAAATACAGTTAAGATTTAACACTCATTACTATCGGTATTATAAAACTTTCTAACAAATGAATAATCTTTTTGTATTTATTTCTAAAAAAGTAGAAAAACTACATTATGTGAATATATGCCAGACAAAACCTATAATTACAAAAAAGGGAGTGAACTTCATGGCAAAATTTGATTGGCTGAAACAAGTGTGTGAAGAGACACGTTGTTTGCTTAATATAAAATTATAAATTTTGCTTTAGGCTAATATAACAGGCTACCTAAAGTCCAAAAGGTATTCAAAGTAAGCGAAAATTATTTAAACTAAAAAGTTTAACCACCTTATTCAAATAATTGCATATCACTTATAAATCTTAAAGCTTAACAATTAAACTTTTCCTGAAAAAGTTTTGTAGATAATATATTCAACAACATTATAAAAAGGGTACCTTGGGTTGTGGTCTCATCTTTAGTTCCCAGTAGCTTTACAACACCCTTGTCAACCTATTTCACAAATACGTATTATTATTATTTTGATATTTTTGGCACACTTTTGTTATATATTGGTTGCAATTACAAAATTGGGAAAAAGGGGTTTTAAATATTACTAGAAACTTAGTAATCATTTAACAGGAAAAAATAAGTGACCTTGATTCCGACAACTATTCCATTTTCCTTAAGATGATCACGAAGCAACTTTCCCTTATCATCTTTTTGGTAAAGAGTTTCATGAAACAAAATTACTCCTCCAATGGCCGAGGCTAAAATAATATAAATAGAAAAAAGTTTAATAAATTATTATAAAAACCGTATAAACACATTTTATCTTATTTAAAAATCTAATTTATAATAGGAAAATCTAAGAAAAACTATTTAATGTATTTTTTATATTATTATTTTTAGTTTAAATAAAATATTATGTACTCATGGCAGTTTTTTCACAAGTCATGAGAAGAGTTCTGTATTGTCTTCTGTTTTCCTCCACATTTTCGATTTTAATCGTATCTAATCTCTTTCCCATTGTTCCTAAAATATTAATTACATTTTTTTCAAAACTTAGAACATCTAACATTGTATAGGTTTTGTATATATAGGTTTTAACATAAATGTAATTTTAACATTTAAAAAAATGAAGTTAATTAAGAATTTTAAGTCATACAGAAGATTAATAAAAACTTACAAAATGCAAAGTTTATTTAAAGACTAACCAAAACAATCGACACAAAAAACCTCACATCAAAAATTGATTTTAACCTGAAAAATTCCATCTCAGTTAGTGATCATACCTGTGCTTTCATCAGCAGCAAGAATCCCATGTCCGGCCCTAACAATTTTTTGGGCATTTTCTCGCAACTCCTTTTTTACAGCATCAGTCAGTGTGGTGGCCATAATGGTAGTTAACAAACAAAACAAAAACCCAGAAAACGAGCAAAAATACCTTATTTTAAACTACAAGTCAAATGCACAAATTACGTTTTAGAAAAATGATTGTTTTGTTAAAAGGCAAATTACTAATTCTTTATACACACTGCAAACCTCTTTGGCTAATGCTTTACAACTAAATCCATCAAATAAACATTCCAAAAATATATAAAACCTTACTAAAAATGTCATCAGAAATTTAGATTCTAACAAATTTAAAACCTAACTGATAGTAAGAAAGGATCACATCTTAACCCTTAGTTTTTGATATTTTTGCTGCAATAAAAACCTGAGGCTAAATTTCAACAAACTATGTGAACCGCCTTCAACTACTTTTTTAAAATTTACATACTACTTATTCATAAACTTAACTGAAGTTTGAACCATGCATCACTGCAAAAAGAAATTACAAACTCTTTTTTTAGCTTATTTTACTAATACTAAATAATAAACCTGATGATTCGTCTGCTGCCAAAATTCCTTTTCCGGGAGCACAAATTCTCTTTGCAATATCTGAAAGTTCCTTTTTCTGGGCATCGCTTAAGTTAACAGCCATTTTCTTGATTTAAGTTAAAGTTATTAATTACACAAAAAGCCTAGGTATACCTGCAAAAATATTAAGTTTAATTATTAAAATATCAAGATTATCCTAAAAAAGTTATGAGACTGTTTAAGTCTAGATTTATTTTAAAAATATTTTATAATCTCAGTTTGGTTTTAGGTAAATTAGAATAAATTGTACCCAAACTTAATTCTGAAAATTATTTTAAGCTTGTTTATTGTTTACCGAAAAAAGAATTAACAGGAAATTATTTTTTATCTACCGCTTTGTGACTAACAGCTTTCTGCAATTAATACAATGTTATTCCGTTGTCATTTCATGGCTCTAAACAGGATGTTATATGCATGATTTCGTGACATGACTACCTCATTAAAATAAAGTTGCGTGAAATAGAAATGCCATACATGATTTATTCTTAAAATATAACAAATCATTTGGATTAAAGGAACATCGGTCTAAGAATGTCCCTAATACTATATACATGCCCCTAGTGCCATACACAATGACTAATCACATTATAGTATCATTCTTTTTCCACCATAAAAAACAAATTTGTTTCATGTCGAAACAATGTTAAACCATCTGGTATCATATTAAAGGAAAATCTAGAACATACATATGAAGGATATGCCTAATATGTTGAGTTATATGTCTACAACCTATGTGTCTGCCATGCACCACATGTGTAATATGCACAAGAGATATGCCTGTTCCCTGTCTTAAAGTTACACAGAACTATTTATTTACTTACAGTTGATTTAAAATACTTGTGGTTAGCGATCTGGGTTTACAAACTGATAGTCGCAAGAAGTATTGCGAAATGACATTAAACATATTAGGATATTGGACATATCTTGTATAGGCCCATACAATATACATAAAAATTTGAAAGCTTTTATATCTATGTTAAGACTGACATGAAATGGTGTAATACATTTGCGCACATTTAAAATGTATGAAAATTCAACAATAACACAAAGTCCCACATTGAATAAACTAACTAGGATTATACCCTAGGCAATATACTTACTGAAACATGTGCACAATTATGCAAACAAGTGCTCTTAAATTGTCCCAATGACTTGACACTAGTATGGTAGGTCTTGAGGTACCTACAAAATGTAGTGGATCAAATCTATATTAAATGGTTTACTTAGAGCAAATGGAACAAATGGATTGCATGGATTAAGCCCTAACCTTAACCCTTGCTTATTTAGATTACACTTAATACATGAATCCATATGATCTATTTGATGCAATGGATATCCACTTAATAGACATTTTATTCCTTCAATTCTCTATATATTATATTCAACCCTGTATATATTATATGAACCAGTAGACAGATAGACCTGAGTACTGGAAAAACAATGCCAAGATAATGCAAAAAACTTTTTAGATACCTAAATCCTGTGATAAAATTTTTATTTAACACTGAAAAAAATTAAGTTGCTTTACAGCTGCTTTTACTAATGATTTAAGTTCTAGTTAATTAAATTATGCTGGCAAACAAGTTTATATACCTGATATTTACACAAAGCAAGCATGTCAAGTACAAATATAAACATTTCAAGTTTCAACGCCTTTTAAAAGTATTAACACTTACCAATGAACTTAAATGCCCCATTGCTATTTTAAAAAGTGTTAAAACAAACTCTCTTTGTTTTAGTTTACACATTCAATAAAAAAAGCCTAATTTTTGTAGCAAAACCTAAATAATGCTAAGTTTGTAAGTTTATAGTAGCATCTTCTGCTAATCTTAGTTTAAACTATTATTTTATTTGGGCCTACTTGGTACGATGAGTTAAAATTTTGGTAGAAGATATAAAAATAACCGTTATACATAAGGGATATTTTTTTTCTATTTATTGACAGTAAATTTAGCAATTCTAGTCACGTATTGAATCCATAGTTAAAATAATAATCAATCATACTTTAAACTAGACTACTTTTCTATGAAAATTGTTCAAAAGTTATCTCCATACCTTATAGACGACAGCTATAATCAAATAAAAAAGTATTAAAATAGGCCAAATTAACAAAAATTACTAAAGACAAATAGAACAACATTAATACTCACAAACTTTTTTCAGCATAAAAAAAATACACTAACTAATTTAAGTAGAAATATAATGTAGTCAACGGCATTTCCCCAGCGACAATCAATAAGTGAGATCATGACACTATTTCAATAGACGTGAGCTACATCGAAACATCTCGAACCAGACAACATCTTTGAATGACCTTAACTTGATTTTGCAAAAAGTCACGTACTTTTTTTTAAGATTTCGAAATATGATGCTTCAATGAACACAATTATTACGACACGATGGTTTTTTATTAGGACTTTTTTTAAATATTTTTTAGTAATAATAGCAATCTTTTTGGTTGTTTTTAAAAGTTCCCCTTTCAGTATATAAATATTTTTTAACTTTTTTTTTTTTTTAATTTTTAGTAAATAACAAAATATAACGTTTTATATAACAATTGGTTACAAATAAATAAGTTTGTTGTTAAAATTTATATAACCAGTTACTTGATGTAAGGGTTACGTACTTTGGGCATCATCACAAAGGGTTTTGGATTTGATTTCTTATGTTTGCATGTCGTAGACTCTGGGATTTCGTATTTACCCTGGGATTTCGTATTTACCCTAAAAAGCATAGTACTCAACCCGTTTTGCCGAATTTACTTAAAAGAATATGCCCAAAAACGCTATTTTACCAACAATGGAAAAATGTTTGTTATATTGGCGAATAACACTATCGAGCCATAAAAGTTAACATTTCATACCCAGATAATAGTATTGGTTAACAACATTTAGATTTCGTATTAAAACTTTATACATAAGCTGAAAGTCGACCATCTTTTATTGGGGATAAACATAAAGACAAAACAAGCAAAAAATAAAGAAAATATTTTAGAAAAATACAAAAACGTAAAAACTACTTAAGGTTATGCTGACAACAAAAATATTTTGTTTCATCTAAAGTATTCTTTATTAAAACTAAGTTAGTTTTTTTACGCAATTAGAATTTTGCCTAGGGGTGCAGAATTTAAATTACGTTGTCATATAACAAGTTTCGTCAGAGAAACAGCAAATTAAAAACAAATAAAGTTTTTTGTGATGTATTTTGCGGGTAATAACTTATACAAACGTTTAAAATATCTTTATTCATGTTTTTAAATACTGAGCAATATTATAATAAAACCAGGCAAAAAATATAAGGACTTTGTTTTATTTAGAGCAAAAAATAGACTTTTGTTGTAATGAGTTGGAAAAATTTAAACAAGAAGTTGATGTTTGCACTTTGTTCAACCGTGTCGATATTTATGATATACAGTCTTAACAACACTGTAAATGTAAATAAGCAAACAAAAACAATAGCATCGAAGCACAATTTATCAAAATATATTTTAAAGAACGAAAGAACAAATTTAAAGGAGAGTGTATTAATAAACAGTTCTCGAAAATCGTATTTCTCACCTGAAAACAATGTATTTCCTGACTTGTGTAAGAATATGACATCGAAAGAAAAATTAGAATATGCTTTAACTCAATCCCAAAACCGGGTAAGTAACATGAATAGAGTGTATGAAAATTAGTATCTTTGTTTTATAAATAAGTTTAGTTAAATTTTAAAGTTAAATTTTGTTGGGAAAGATATGCCTTCGGGGCCCCAAAGGTTAAATAAGTTTTTATCTTTTGTTTCAATCCAACTTATTGAAGTAGTTAATTTAACCAATCGAGAACTGTGTTGGTGAAATTTAAAACAATATTATAATTTATCAGCTGTATGTATTGTATTGGTATAAACCGTTTGGGAAAATTCAAAATCGAAGTGTGGATCAGAATACATGTGGAAACTGTGAAATAACTTTTGATAGAAAATTGGTAAGTTGTAAAATTAATAATTGTAAATTGATTTTAATGACGTACTTTATTATTTTTTTTAAACTGAATTGTATAGATAACACATTCCGCTACCAAGGCCATTATATTTCATTACGACCAGATGTCGGTTCGCACTCTACCTGTGATAAGGTTTTGTATAGAATTTTTAAATAGCTATAGCTTAATTTGTAGTTAACAGCAAAATCAGTCCTAAAATCTGTGTTACCAACAATTTCACTCACATATTATCAGTTTTTGGTTAAACAGTAACTTTTAATAAAATAAAATACTGCAAGCTTTTAAGAACATGGTTTTGCAAAAGTAGGGCCTACTTCGAGTCATAAGCTATAGACAACACAGCTAAACGCGCACTTTACGTAGGTAATATTAGTACTTTACGGCAATTACAATTGTTTAAATAAAACCCATAAAAATTTTTCATTTTAATAAATATTTAAAAGGAATCCAGACCAGTACTACGTTTTTTATTCAAAAGAAAGCTCGTTAAGAATAAAGCAGGATTACGATCAAAAGCAAGAATCGTGGGACAACATTTTTAACTTAACAATGACTCACAGGTAATTTGTTAAATGCATGTTGTGGGTGTTGGTAAAATTTAAATTAAATTAATGCATGCTTGTGTCTGTGCAGACGAGATTCTGATATTTATAGTCCATATGGGACCGTGGAGTCATCGTACGAATTTTTAAAACCCCGAATTACAGAAATTGATCAACTTATTCGAACCAAGAAAAATCTTGTAATATGGATTGTTTCAAACTGTGGTGCAAACGCTAGAAACAAATATGTGCAGATGTTGCAAGTATATGGTTTAAAAATTACCAGGTTTGGTGACTGTTCGAATGCACCGTATCCCACTCAAAAAATACTTAACGACACAATTAAAACACACAAATTCTATTTATCCTTCGAAAATGTTTTGCATTGTAAGGATTATATAACTGAAAAGCTGTTTGTCAGGGCTTTAAATAACGGTGCAGTTCCGGTAGTTTATGGGGCAAAAAAAGAAGACTATAAAGCATTAGCTCCCCTAGGCTCTTTTATATCTGCTGAAGATTACAAACCCAGGGATCTGGTTAAATATTTAAATTACCTTGACAAAAATAACACAGCCTATATGGAGTACTTTGCTTGGAGAAGAATCCCAATAACCAAAGTTACAAACTATGGACAAAAAACAAAACTTTGTCAACTTTGTCGCGTAATTCACGGAATAAACGTTGACAACAATTTTAATACCCATTTAAAACCACACATTTCAAAGTATGGGTTCCCTACTCAGGGCAGGACTGTTAATAGTTTTAAACAGTGGTTGGTAAATAACGAAAATAAAGAATGTTTTGTCCTTGAATAAAATTAGGGTAAAAGATTTTTTATATTTAAATTTAAAAAAAGCTAGTTAATAGTGTAGTCACTACTTTTTATATTTTTTTAGTACATACTTTTTATATTTTTGATAAGTTGATGTAGTTTCCCTTTATTAAATGTATTGCATGTTATGATTAAAACAATTTGACAACACTGTGTTTATAAATTTTCGCTTTAGTGAAACTCCATGCTGTTTTCCAATAGCTTTTCGTCATTTTACGTTTAAGAATGAATTAACAACTTCTGTGCTAATAAATTAATTACTATCGCCTGATAACTGTTTCTGTTTTTTAATAAAATAAATTTTTGATATGGCGGAGCCACCTCGACAAACTTACAGTTATGAAAGCCAAATAAATCAAAGGAGAACCCCGTTTCTTGGCTGGCAACAACTTTCCCAAAATCCCGAACCATATTTCAATAACTATCAATATAACATACCTCCTCAACATATTGGGTATCATAATCAAAACAAGCAAACCTTCTATGGAAACAGGGGACAGTCAAATTCATATAACATTGCAAACAACAACAAACGAAATTGTCAAAAATCAAGAAAAGAGCCCAATTTTGTAGCTTTTTGTGAAGTCTGCGATCGTGGATTCAAGAATTTAAAAAAGAAATCTGAACATTTTGCAGAACATGTAAAGGTGAATTTAAACCTTAAATTTTTATTTAACAACCTACATTTTATCTTAAGATAAATGTGGTAAGTGAAATTGTTACAAAAATGCATGAGTTATGGAAGCTCTATTAGCGTTGTCCACCAAGTATATAAATGTCAAAAGGGCTGAATTTTTATTACCTTACTCTTATCTTTCTTTTGTGAATTCTGCATTCTTTTTAGTATTACTCATTTAAACCGGCTGGCAACGCTAATAGAGCTCCGAGTTATGTTTACCATATTTCAAGCTACATAGTTATTTACTGTGTGATAAACCAAATTTTTTTTTACAGTGTGGTGTGAAGGAATGCAATTTCGAAGCTCATTTTAAACTCATGGATATACATAAAAGAAATCAACATGGACCTAGTATTTATTTTATTCTTTACATAAGTTATATTGAAGGCAGGTGGTGTACTGCCTACAACATTCGGCTTTTCTACATGAGCTCTTGAAATTAATTTACACTGCTTTTATGTTGTAAAGCCTTTTTGTAAGGTGCTATAAACAGTAACCCTATCAAGCCCCACACCAAGATACAGAATAAATATTGGGCAATATAATTAAACCATTTAATTCTGCCAAAGACAAATCAAGATTGGGTCTGAATAACAACTATAAAATGTTACCCAATGTTTATGCCATAAAGTTGGCCTTTACACATAAATATTAATAAAATAGAGAGTTAAACACTGAATTCGCAAAATATAAGCGATTTTTAATATTTACAAAATTAAGAACTATTTTGGGGTAGATCCTATGTTTCAAAAAAAGTTAAATTCAAAAAAATAGTTTTTAAAAAACAATGTAATACAATAAAATAGATGCTCAAAAAATAAATGCATCAACTCCTGAAGAAATAAGAAAATGGAGGGAAGAGAGAAAGAAAAATTTTCCCACAGCTTTAAAGATTAAATTGAAACAGGAAGAAATGAAGCAGCAAGAAAAACAAGGGGCCATTCTAGAGCGGCAATCTTTTGGGTACTTTATGAAACGCAATTACTAATTTAATTTATAGACCTATTTTTTAATTAAAAAAAATGTATAACACTGCAAACAAAACATTTATTTTTTACTAAATCTTAGTACTTTTAGAAAATTTAAAAGTGGCAAAAGGGGGCGAAGTAATATGCCAGGCTTAAATAACATTAATTGCAAGTCAAGAGAAAATATTTCATTTAACTCTAAGAAAGAAACTGAAGTTTTGAATGACAAAAACAACAATGATTTAAATATAGGTAAGTTAAATCAACCGCTATCAAATTTACCCTTTGTTGTAATATATAATCGGTTTGTAGAAAAGCTTGCTAAAAGTTTTTATCTTTTCTGTTTTCAAGAATCAAAATTAAGTGAGAATACATCAGAGAAAGGTGGACTTAGTTTGCTGATGGCGAGTTATAATGACAGTGATTCTGAAACTGAAGAACCGGATGCTAAAATATTAAAACAAACTGATAGTTTGGAAAACAATTTAAATCCAATTACTAACAGGTACGCATGCGTTCTTAAAAAACACAATTGTTATGGAGGTGAAAGGTAATACGAAATTGATTAGGCCTATTGTTTCTATCTATAAATAATAATGCTTCGTGGATGTATGCATATGTATTATTCCCATTAAAAGCTTACACATAAAAATGAATATGCCATTTGCGGTGCAGTAAAAAAAATGTTGAAGGCAAAAATTAGTTAAGAGTTTCAATTTTTAATATTTAACTTAAATGCCGAATATAGGGCAGGCTATCTACTAGTTATATTATTTTACCTAATTTTGTTATTTACACTTGATTTAGTTCATCCCATATAACCAAGGAAATCGAAGAAAATAACAAACCTTTTAGAAAAAATAAGAAGCGACATAATAACAGTCGGGGAAGAAATAATAAAAACAAAACTATTTCCAAACAAAATCGCCCTACTTTACTGAGAATGGTAAGTTAAAGTGCATAAAGTTAAATGATTATAATAGTGTTATTTGTTTTTTTATTTCTGTATTTTGTAGACAATATTTTTTTTCGTTTAATAATATTTATATATAATCTATGTTACAAATAGTGAAAAAAAAAATGAACAAACAAATGTAGTAAATTTACATATATATAGTTTTTGCAACTTTTGCAAAACTTTAACATCAAAGCTTATATAAAATATTTATTTTTTAAGTTACTGGAACCTGAAATTCAAAAAGAAAGAAATGATATTTTGCAGTGTGTTCGATACATTATTGAAAATAACTATTTTAAACATGACCAAATAAAAAATTTATGAAGTAACTGTGTATGTTAATAAAATAAAAATAATTTAAAAAAAAAATCCCTTTTTTGTTTGAGAATAAATTATTTAAAATAGATTTAGAAAGGCAATTGGTAGGAACTTTTTACATTGGTCTCTGAAAATGTAATTTAAAACCACTTCTATTGGTAGTAAGTTATTACCATTTAAGTGTAAGTGTGGCTATAATCATGCTCAATAAAATATTTAAAACTTGGTGTTTTGATAATGAATTCGCAGAATTGTTGCCAGGGCAAATTTTTTGTTGTTCAGTAAAATAAACATCACTTGAATTAGGTTTTTTATTCCAAAGCTCCCAAACACTCCAAGTATTTGTACAATGGTTTAAAAAATCGTCAACGCATTTTTTATACACTTCCCATCTAAACATACCATTTTGATATTAAATTTTTTTTTTGGCATTTTAAACCCGTAATTAACAAAATTCATTAAATGTTCTAAACAATTAAACATAAGTGTTAAAAAGGTTAATAAACAAAAATAAATAAAAACTACCTGCAGGGAGGTTTAGTTGAATTATTGGGGTGTTGTATGACAATAAGTGATGATTTGTAACATTCGTTGAACGTTGTCATTAACCCTCGCACTAAACATTTCTTTCTGGACACTGAATAAAAAATTAAAATAAAAGTTATTTTAGCTTAATAGATTTATCTATATTTTAATGAAGCTTTGTAGCCAATATAAATATATATGTATATGGTTGTCCAATTTAAGGGTCAAACAGGCAATGTACTGATAGTTTTTTAGTTTTTTTAACATAATAAGATTTAAACTACTTTTTATTTAGAACAAATGATTTATAGATAATATATTTAATTAATAAGTTTCCTTACAAATATGTTTTTCAGTGCATCTTCTATCATCTTCGGAATAATAAACTAAATCGCTTGCTTCATTGTTCCAATATGGAAAATAACTCCATAGGTTTGGACAAAGTCCACCATTGTGTTTAGCACATTCCTATTTAAAACAAATTTTTATTTTAAATCCGCGATAACAAGCCAAATATAAAACGACTGGATAATTACTTTCATTAAACCTTTTTTTGTATTTTTATCCTCAAAATGAAAAGGACGACTTTATTGCATAAACATAGTTCTAATTCTTTACCACAGCCTAGTCTCGAGTTCGCCTTGGCAGTTTTGGATAAATTAGACAATTTTAGCAGGTGACTGTAAAGTTTATATATATATTTTTTTGTATATATTTTTATTTCGATGTGGAAAAGTCGAATACGCAACTTAAACATAGAGTAACATCAGTTACTCCGACCCAGTCTCGAGTTGCCTGTGGCAGTTTGGGATATTATAGATTATAATTGCCCGATAATTATACTGCTGATTAAGTGCTGGCTCAGCAGGAGTTCGTACCGTTTATAGCGCCATACTCAAGAGCGCTACAGCATGAGGTCAGTGGGGACTGAACCCATGTCCCTATGTGTGGTGTAGCAAGTGTTCTTACCACTACACCATGCTGCCGGTTTTACTTAAGAGAACTTGACATTACAGTTCTATGGGTCAAACCAAAAACCTCATGTCATTTTAATCATTATAGTACATCGCTAGTTGAACTTGTGTTTCAAAATTTAATATTAGATTCAGTCAAAATGTTATTCAGTTATAAATTTTGTACAAACCACTAAAATTTATTTAAAATAACTGTCCAAAGTATCAATCTTTATTCAATTTAAGACTTACTCGAAAAGCATTGTATCGACAATCAAAACTCTGACTGGCTCGATGTTTAAAAAACTTGTTTCGCTCGATTGAGCAAGCAGTAAATAATCTCAAGATAGATACTTCCTGACATTCATTGTCTTTAAAAAAATAGTGGTTTTTAAATTTTAATTATTGTTATGAAAAAAGCACAAAAGGCTAAATAAATCTTTTACATTTTTAAAAAAATACATACAATCATTTTAAATCTTTCATTTATTATGCCAAACATAATGTTATGTAAATTATTGAAAAAACAAAATTTTTTTGTATTTAAAAATTTAAAACCATTCTATAATTCTAAAAACATGCCAGATTTTACAACCAAAGTTTTGACCATGTCTGGAAAATTAGAAGTATGTTAACCCTAGGCTACATAACATATGAAAAATTTTTTTATTACAAACCTAGTTTACTGATTGGTCTTCTGGTGGCCAGCGTGGTTGATGATTTGGTTAGTTCAATGATGCGACTGACTGTCGTGGTGTTGAATGGTTGAAAAGTAACCGTCGTTGGCTCAGTTAAATTAACCATTTCCAATGATAATGTGGTTGTATTGGTTAGGGCTGAATCGACTAAATTGGTTGTTTCTAGAATAAATTGTGTTGTTGCACCAACACTGGTTGTATTTGGCATTAGAGTTGTTTTTGCGACATCGACAATTGTTGTTTGATTAAATTTGATTGTTGTTATAACTTCTGTTGTATTAAAATTCATCACTGTTGTGTTTTTACTGATTTTAGTATAAGGAACAGCAGTTGTCTTTGATAAATTAAAATCTTCCGTTTCAAACTCGTAAAAATTAAAGGCAACATCATCTAAACTCGCTGTCGTGGATTCGTCCCCAGTATTAAAATATGTCGTGCTTTCTTGTGATGTCACAATCGTTGATTGTGTTGTGGTTATGGGTGGATGAAGTTGAAGATATTTAAGAGCTGCCACTGCAGACTGGAAGCAAGCATTGTAGTCCATTGCAACTTCGTTAGTTCTTAAAATACAAAAATAAATGTTTAAATAAAGTTAAAAAGAATAAAAAGTTTAAAACTAATTAAAATAAAAATTAATTACTTTGGGTCATCTCTTTTGTCATGAAACTGATCATTTTCATTTGGTCCCCCAATAACAGCCCCATACAAAATATGTGGGTTTCTATTTTGTGTCCAAAAATAATCAAATCCACAAGGTTTTGGCAAATCTGGACAAGAACTTGATCTAAACAAAAGAGTTTAAAAATTACAATATATTAAGATTAATATTTCTTTAAAAACCTAATTAAAAAAAAAGAAACTAATTTAGGATTCACATATTTTTTGAAAAAGACTATAATATAAATTTACAAACTTTAAAATTAATAATATTATTTTTAAACAGTTTTTATTTTATTTTTATAAACTTTTTTTGTATATATATATTTATCGTTATAACATAAAGTTTCCTTTGTTATTCTGACCCAGCCTTTGAGTGCTTTGACAGTTTTGCATTTATTAAATATAATCGCCGAATAATTAATCAGTCAATGGATTTTGGACCCAACAAAAGTTTGTATTGCTTATGGTGCCCAACTTAAGGCATAACAACATGAAAGCAATGATAATCAAACCAATGACCTCATGTTGTAAAGCCAAGTGTTTCATCTAATACATCACTTTGTTAACCTAGTAAAAACCTACCTGTGATGTGGTCTGGTAGGAGGGTTTGGTCCATACCCAACTACATAACTTCCCAACCCACTATCCCCTAATATGTAGTGAATTTGTCGTTTGGCAAAAGTCCGATATTTTTCTGGATTAATGCCCAGGTTAGCTGCCCCCAAACAGATGAAAGCAACCCCCGATGCGTGACGTAATGGACCCCACTGATTAATATACAGCAAACCACGTGGAGTATACCTTAATAATTAAAAATAAAAAACAAATAATATTCATTTCTTTGGAACATTTTAGAATACAATTTATAATTTAACAATAATTTTTTTAAATAAAACCGATAATACCTTTCTTGTCCCCCAGGCTGAAATCGATTACAAAATCTTTCAACTTGTTGCAAATAAGTTTTTTTTCTTGTAACTTGGGCCAACAAAAGTTCAACCCCGGGTGTTTTCTCATCCCACATAAAACTCTCAGGATGTCTTTCCGCTAATTTAAAATTCTTGTAATATGCCTGCCAAATAAAAAAAAATGTTTAGATAACTTAAATAATACTAAACCAAACATCACAAAAGATTATCCATAATAAAATCAAGTTTATTGACAAAGTAAGATTATAATTATTTATATATTTATATATATAAAAAACAAGTGTACTTTTTTACATTCAGGATATATATATCCTGAATGTAAAAAAGTCGACCTTAAGGCCCAAACATAGTTAGCTTAACCCAGTCTAAGTTCAAACAGCGAAGAATAAACCAAAGACCTGATAAAGTGAAGCTAAGTGTTCTTACCACTACACTATGCTGCGGTATATATATTATATTTCAAAGTTTATACAGATTTAAAATTTTTGTAGACATTTTCTTGTAAACATAATTATTTCAAATTTATTGTTCATTTAAAATTAAAAAAACAGTTTATCCACACTACTTACCATTGCTGTGGTAAGATATTTGTCCTCAGTTGTTGCAATATAAAGCCAAATAGCTGCCCATGCCAACTCATCTTTGTAACCAGAAAAAGAACGATAAAATCGAGCTGCATCGGGTACAGACCTAAAAAAATTAATAAAAGGTAAGAAATATATACAAATAAACCCTAAACCATAAAATTAGTTTTTTTACAGTTTGTAATATCTATATGTAATGGAGCTAGTGAATAATATATTGTCCTATTTATAGCCCTGCAAAAAAAAATAAAACTCCCATTTGTGGTGCGTGAGTAAGTTATCGCGGGCAAATGTAAGTTTTAGTTGCGACTAGGGATGGGCCAATCGAATCCGAGTCCGAGTACTCGGCCCGAGTATTAAGCATATTTTAATACTCGTGCTCGTCGAGCATTCTTTAGTACTCGGACGCCGAGTAATAATTTGTCATTTAAGATCGTATACGATTTACTAAACATAAAAAAACACGAGGTTTGCCTTTTTCTAATAATTTATAATCTACTCTCAATTATATTATGTTATTTAAGCAACAATTGCGCAACTAATACACTTTTTACTACACTTTTTTTACTAAATTTTACGCATAATAAATTTGAGACTTAAACATTTTCGTTTGGACTTAAAATGATATTGCTATCAGCGGTAAGTAGTTTTGCCAACGTTAAACCTTTTATAATCCATAAATACGTGTTTTTGGCAAATTTTGCAGTTTTAAAATTATGCGGGAAAGATTCTCGTGAACAGTTATATACGTTTAAATGACGTCATAACCGAGTACTCGGACAAAATACTCGGGCTCGTCGAATCCGAGTAATTTGGATTTCAGCCCATCCCTAGTTGCGACCATATTATGACAATTTAAATTCTGACAACAGGCCGGGCTCGACTAGTTGTTTATAATTATTTTTTTTTATATAATTCAATAACAGCAATTGGAAAAAAATATATGCGATAAAAAATAAAATAAAGTAGTGAAAAAAAACGACAAAATTAATATCAATACTTAAATTAATATCTTTTACACATAATTTTAATGTATAAGTAATATGGACATGGTCAATAAACCAAAAACAACACAATCTTACCATAGCTGTTTTACAATACATACACAATTTAAATATCATGTATAAAATGTTTAAAAAAATTTTAAATTTTAACATTTTTAAAATGTCATTTATATATATGTAATAAAGCTTTATTTTTGTGGTTCGCGGGTAAACTACCACAGGCATATGTTAACTGCAAACTAACTTTGATATTTTTAATGCGGCACAAGAAGAACTTTCTTCTTATGGAAAATGTGCTGTAATTTAAAATAATAACAAACCTGTGATACTGCTCACGATATTTATCTGCAAATTCGAACAAGTCCTTAGCATGACCAATTAGAAGTCCGGAATAATCAGGGTCATCCTGGAAGACTATTGATGCAGCAGCAAGAGCAGCTGCCGTCTCAGCAGCAACTTCACTTCCCGGATTTCTGGTTGTAATTTTAAAAGCTGGCCTGGCTACATTTTTCATTCCTTCAGGTGTTTCCCAGTGTGAGTGATCTATTACCCCAGACCCAACCTAATTAAAATAAAAAGGGTTAAAATGTTAAAAATGTTTTTGACATAATCTAATCGAAAAAAATAGATTTACTTAAAATTTATAAATGTTAAGTTAAATGTGCTAGTTAAAGTTTAATAAGTATGCTGTTTTTTAAATTTAATGTGTTTTAATTATAAATAAAATAAAAGTTTAATTTTTTATTTATTTTACAATTTGTAAAAAGGTCATTTTTTTACAATTTATAAAAAGGGTCATTTAAAAAAAATAGTTTGTGAACAATTGGTAAAAAAATGTAAAAATATATTTGTATAGTAAAATTTCTAATGCATTAATATACAAGAAAAAAAATTACATTACCAAAACATTTACGTGGTTTACAAAAAAATGAGAAGTCAAATACACAATATTGAACATGCCAAAATTATTAAATATACATACATGATTTTACAGTCTAAAATGGCATGGCCACCAAACCTCGATAATATTTACCTGTGCATAATACTCATATTTGCTGACATGACACTTTATAAAATAATCTGTTGCCCATTTAATTGTTTGGCGAGCATTTCGAAGCTCCCCAGAAACTTCGTAAGACTCTTGGTAAGTAAGTAATCCCCATGCTAATACGGTTGTTGTATATGCCATGGGAAAGTTAAATTTGACGTAATC
The DNA here is from genome assembly GCF_963082875.1 of Corella eumyota. Taxonomy (NCBI): domain Eukaryota; kingdom Metazoa; phylum Chordata; class Ascidiacea; order Phlebobranchia; family Corellidae; genus Corella; species Corella eumyota. The sequence continues at coordinate 9,424,216 of NC_137494.1, read as the reverse complement.
ACCAGCATCAAAATACCCTCCACTAAAAATAATTACATTATAAAAAGAGGAACTGAAATAGATTTTAACTTTAAAATTTTTTTTAAATCACAACATTTTGGTTAGATTTTTTTAGTACTGTGCATAAAATGAGATTAAATTTAAAATAATTACTTAACCTACAATTTTAAGTACCGCATTTAACTTATATTTAAACTTAATTGTAAAAAAATTATAGAATCCACTTTTTTATAAATTTATATATATATATATACCTTAAATCTTCTCCATTATCGCCCTGATCATTTAAAAATGAATCTCTCCGCCAAGGAATTTTATTATCTTCAGGTAATTTTCCTGATCTCTGTGCCTCATAAAACAAAATTGACTTTCGTAATACTTCTGCATAATCGTGGGAGATTGAAAATGATTTAGAAACTGCAGCATTTAACTCTTCTGGGTTAGGTTCTGAGAAGGTTTGGCCGGTAACCTTAAATTAAATATTAAACTATTAAGTTTACACCGTTTAAGTTTCAAAACCGAAAAATTATATTTGTTAGACAAAAAGTTTATAATTTTTTCATATACAGATTTTTCCTTAATGTGAGAAGGCCTATTTCAAAGTCTAAACATAGAGTAACATTTGTTACCCTAATCCAGTCTCAAGTTGAATGTATTTAGGATATTATTGAATAAAATTGCCTAAAAATTTATCTGCTGATTGGTTTTTGGTTGAGCAGAACTTAAATCTGTTATATAGCGCTTTGTGCAGGGGAGAGCAATAAAACAAAATATTTTAACCAAGGATCTTATATAATAAGGCCCAGTGTTTTACAGTAAGCCATTTGTTATTAGAACCTTTAACAAAAACTTATAATATCACAGTATTTTTTTTCACAGTATAAAAATTTGTAAATGAACAACATCCTTTATTAATATTATTTTAAATTAAGTTTACTTGTTGTTCTAATATTCCAGCAGCAAGTGTTTGTACACCGGCATTATAATCCAAAGAAACCCCGTTTGTCTTAAAATCTTTTCGATCGTTTTCAAAGTTATCCCATCTATATAAAATTCAACTTTATGAGATTTTTTTACACTTTATAATATTTTGCCTATGTGCAAAAGGGAACTTACAATCAATAGTTCATTGTCACAAAAATTAGATTATAAAAATTGGGATCAAACTGGGTTCTCTTAGCAAGAACCTCAAAGTATAAGACAGAAATAGCGAAAGCCGTAAAAAAAGGAAGTTTTTTTGAGAACTGTAAATTACAAGTGCTACTAAAATTTATTACTTATCAGGTCCACCAACAATTGCCCCTGTTAATTGTTGTGGGTTGGAACCATCAAAATCCTGATTGTCCCAGGAACAAACTGCTGGAAGATCAGGACATGAGCTAGCTCGATGGTAAGGGCGGTCAGGAGAATTATCTCCAAAACCAACCATAAAACTTTTCCCCCCATCACCTACAAAACAGAATATTTGGTTTACATATTGGTAGAAAAGCTATGAATTTTACAATAAATTCCAGGTTAATATTATTATCGGTAATTAGTTAAATTTTTATTTGCTTTTTTGTTTATGATATAGCATATGTTAATTTTATCAAAATTAAAAGCCTTTTTTATTTTACAATTTATTACCCAATCATTTACACAATAAACAGGGTCAATTTAGTAACACAAAGCCAGCATGTACCGGCAGTGTAGTGTAGTAGTCAAAACACCTGCTACACTACATGAGGTCATTGGTTTAATCCCCAGTGCTCTTGTTCTGTAGCACCCTTGAATAAGGCTGTATAAACTCCTGCTGAGCCAGCCTTTAATCAGCAGCTAATTATCGGGCAATTCTATTCGTTTATATCCCAAACTACCAAAGGCAACTCAAGACTGAGTCAGGGTAACTAACACTACTCTATTTTTAGGTCGTGAATCGAGGATAAAGATATATTAAAAAATTGTTATTGCACCATACCTAACATGTAAGCAAGTTGTCTGTTTGCGATCCGAGAATAAATTTCTGATCTCATTCCCTCGTTAGCTGCAAGCAGACAGATTATTGCCGCATTTGCAGCATGTCTGTTGGGCCCCCAATCACTTAAATACAACAAACCCCTAGGGGTGTAATCAGCCCCACCACCAGGAAGCATGTAATCACAGAACTCATAAATTTTGTTGTAGTATTCATCTCTGGATCGTACAGTTAAAAATTTATACTTTATTTTTACCTCTCAATTTGTTTATATTCTTTGTATATCAAATTATTTGCTTTAACCTTTTTTTAAGTTAATTTTTTCATGCAAAAATTATTCTACAAAAATTAAGTAAAAAAAAATTTTTTTTAAGTGTTATTGAAAAAGTAAAACAAGTTGAGGATTTTTTTTGTAAAGGTTTATTCTTAATGTTAAAAGACAACTTTACAGTCTAAACACAGAGTAACATAAGTATCCTAGAGTTGACTTTGTCACTGTCGGCTTTGGATATTATTAATTACTTGCATGATAATAAAACTGCTAGTTAGTTTTAGGCTTGGCATAGGTTTGTACCAATTATATAGCTTAACTCAATGGTACTCTGACATAAAAGTAGTGGGAATTGAAACAAAAACCCCATATTGTAAAGCGAAGTGTTTTAACCACTACAGTAAACTGTTATACTATTTATAATTGCTTACTCTTTAGTTGTTTGATACAAGAGCATATTTACTCCTGCTCTTTTATCGTCCCAGCTAAAAGTTTCAACTTTTGATTTGTCCACGTTGTTGGCTAGTCTGCTTTTTGCAATGGCAAGATAACTTTCATCTTTTGTAGCCTTGTACAACCAGATAGCTCCCCAAGCTAGTTCATCCCAATACCCATTCCAAGATCTTTAACATTTTTAGTTTTAACAATTAATTTTTTTTTTAATTTTTTTTTATTATATTATACCAGTAAATATCCAAAATCTTTGTATTTGATGATTTTTGTTAAATTTTGTATATTTAAGTTTAACTTACTTATATGATACTTTGGCATCAGGAATACTGTTATGATACTCCCCTCTGTAACGATCTGCAAACTTAAACAGTTGTACTGCATGCTCCAACAAAACACTACAAAATGTATTGTTATAGTAAAGAAGATGGAAAAGCAAAAATTAATAAAATTTTATTTATTACATGTACCATTATGTTAAGGTAAGAATATGATTGTAAACCTGCTTTTAGTATAATGTTGTTTATTAGTGTATTTGAATACAAATCTTTTAAAATTTTTTTTAATAAAACCCATTTACTTGCATATTTATTTGAATATGTTTAATTTATTCTTATCAACTAAAATCATTTTTCTTTTATAATAATCAGTTGCATTTAACTTTGGTTAACTTAAATTAGTTTCTTTAAATTTTCCTTTAAACCCCTTTTTCACTTTAAAAAAGTTACTTTATTTCTATGTCCGCACCCCCTTAAAAAATGACAAACATTTATATAATCTTCCATTTACTTGTTATGCATACCTTGAATAGGTTGAATTTGTTTGGTTGAAAATAATTGCAGAGGCTGCAAGAGCGGCACTTGTTTCAGCAAGTAGATCTGAACCCGGTCTTCTTTTAGTCAATTTGTATGAAGGCCTTGTACCGGCAAAATCTTCAGGCCTTCCCCAAAATCCATTATCAACATCTGTGTTGGACACCTAAACAACGTGATAAAGTTACTTTAATACGGTTGTACGCAAAAAATATTAAGGGTGATATACAGACGCTAGTTTAAAATAACATAAAACAACCTGCCAACTAACTATGTAAAATTATTATAACGTGATATAAATTCATTAACCCAGTGTAAATTCAATCAATTCAAATATGACCCTACTTTCCTAACAGATTAAATAATAAAATTGCGAAAGCTTCACTTTCCCAACATATTTAATAATTAAACTTCGCTATTAAATGGTGTTGCAATCTCATTTTGCAATGATTGCGCAATTTTTTTTGCTGCTAGGAAAAAAGAAATGTTGCAACTTGCGGGTATATTGAAAAAAACTTGATTTTTTGCTAAAGGGCAAACGATTTTTTGCTAAAGGGCAAAAAACTTTTCATTAGTTCTATTTTTCTACTTTTCATTATTTCCCCTTGTAAAGCAGATTTTTTTTCGATAATTGGGTTAATAAGAAATAACGATGACAAAAAGTAGATGCATGTAACTGCGTTTAGTCATAGGCCTACATATTATTTTAAGATTTCATAAATTTTGTAAAAAACAACTATGCTAAGCTGATGCACTACAACAACCAAATATACGACTTATTTAGTTTTGTTGTATTAATAAATTAAACGTTGTCTCATATTTTTTGTCTGTAGGCTACCTATGATATATAATTTTTATTGTATATCATTTGTGTGTACTATTCCGTATTGCGTAAGCCAAGCGATGTTTGCTATCTCGGCGATTCATTTTAACTGCTTACAGCACCCAAAGAATAAATTTGGAAAGTATTAAGAATTCGAGTGTATTTAAAAATTAGTATTTTTGGAAAAAAATATTTAATAACTAACATGAAATTAAACAAAAATAACAAACCTGTCCATAGAACTCGTAAGGAGCCACGTGACATTTAATGAAGTAATCAGTTCCCCATTTTAAAGCATTTAAAACTTGAGGAAGTTGATGTGCAGCGAGGTACGCGGTTCGAAACTCGCCGACACCCCATGCCAACAGCGTTATCGAAAATGCCAATGGATAACCATACTTTATAAAGCCACCGTCTGGAACACAGAGAATAAAATGTTATAAATCACAAAACAAATTTGTTTTTATAAAATGGATATTGTTCGAAAGTCTTCTTCTATGTAATTAATATGCTTTATTAAGGATAGTTTGAACCCTAATCTATATTACAGGTAGTAAATTTGGCACACTTTAAAGGTTCAAAAAATGAAATTAGTAGGCTAGTCACCAATAAAAAAATTTACCTATGTAGTACCCCCCACTTAAATCAACATTGTTATCCGAGCCATCTCTTAATGCAGAATGGGATCGCCACGGAACCCGGTTACTCTCCGGAAGGTAACCCGATCTCTGAGCCTCGAAAAACATTAGCGATTTAGTGATCACTTCACGAAGATTGTATTTCAAGTTAAAACTAGATAAATTTAATGGCTCAACTGTAGTAGTTGCCCTAAAAAAAAACATTTTAAAACTATAAAATCACGTAAAATTTGAAAATAAACAAAATAAATATACTTATTTTTCAAATGTATTACACATGCAATTTAATAAAATAAAATAACTAAAAAAACAAACTACTTTGTATTTTCATTATTTTTTGCAGCTGTTGTAGTAGCTTGGGTTGTTAGTTGCCACCAAGGACCCAATGTTGTTAAAATTGTTGTTGTTGCAACTGTTGTGGTTGTTGTAGTAATTGTTGATCTAAAGGCAAATATGCACCTAACTTACTTTCTATAGCATTAAGTTACTGCAATACGTAAGTTTCAAACCTACAGAGCCTAAACCATGTGAAGGATGTAACAAAGCTTTCTAAAAATATTTATCTTTACTTACGCTTTTGATGTTTTTGAATCTTCTTGAAAAGCAAGACCTCTGTTTAAAGCTTCATCCACGCTTTCAAACTCATTTAATAAGGCAATAAACAATATGTTGGCAGTCGGGACATTATCATTAACTATAAAAAGTTTGGTGGTAAAGCATTATAAAAACTAGACTAACAACGTTGAAAACCCATTAAAGGCATCTAGAAAAAACTTTTTTACTTACATCCTTTGCAAAAAAGATTTCTAATTCCAGTGGAATCAATATGTAGTTCTTTATTATGTGAGGCATACTGAACTATGAAAATTGTCTTGGAAGGATGTTCTCCTATAACTACTGCCTCATAAACCTTACAAAAGTAAATTACAATTTAGTTTTTACCTATATGCAACATATGTTAACTGTACGTCTACTAATTGTCATGTGGTGTTAACATGTACTTAAATAACCTTACTAACAAAATAATGTTATCAATAAAAAAGCTTAACTAACCTCAAAATTATTGATGGAAATATCAAACGTTATATAAAGTAGCCACCCATATTTAAACGGTCGGTCAGCAAGAAAAGTTATTTTTCCAGTAAATCCATCATTCCATTTGTCTTCTATAGCAAATTGTGCTTGAAAAACCTGACTTTTTCCGTGTTGTATAAGAAGAGTCGTAACAAATAATAAAAAATTCAGTTTCATGTATGTTTTCCTCATTCTAACTTATTGAAATAATTTTTTATCATCTGGCTAACTCATTTTACTCCAATTATTAAATATAAACTTCAAGGTATCTAAATGTGATATCAAAAATTCAGTTTGACGAAATAATAAACGATATACGTGTTTTTAGTTTATAATTGTAAGTACGTTACAAAAGAACGTGCCCCCGAGGCAAACGTGTAAAGGAACAGTATAGCGAAATAAAACGTCACTAAATTTCCCATAACAAGTGTTTATACATTTTAATTTGGCTAAAGGTCCAAATTTTTTAAACTTACTAGTTTTCTCATTTAACCTTTTTTCAACTAAATATTTGTTATTAGTATGTCATTCGTATTTGTTTAAATAACTTAATTTATATAACGGTTAATATCTATAAGTTTATTACAAGATTTTGAAATTTTCAAATCTCTATTAAAAAAACGTATTTAAAAAAATATTCTTTTTGTATAATGAAGTTTAAAAGCTGGCCATTTACTTTTAGCTTGGCTTTAATAATACCTTTATATTTAATGGTAAACGTTAAAAATGTTTTGTGTTGTTATAAAATTATTGCTTAACCTAATTTCTATTACAGGAAAAAATACAAACTTTGGCTTAAGCAGGTTTATTTATAGTGCTACAACAATTTGTAAGTGTTAAATTTACCAAAAATAATCATTTAAGAATCCTATCAGTAAATAAAGTACCATCAGATACCCACTGACAAAACAATGACATACAAAATATAATGACAACTTACATAAACAATAACTCAAAGCTTGTATTTGACGAAGCCATCTAAATATCGTTTTTAAATACCAAGCTTAAGTTGCATGTTAGCATTGTACAGTGAATATTTAAAAAAAAAAACATGAACTATTAAAACATTTAATGTGTAAGTTATTTTTTTATTTTTCAAAAAAAATTAAACACTTTTCCTAAAAGTTTTATTCGGTACATAATTTGTTTAGTGGTTTAGGGTATAAACGTTGTTTGTAACAAAAATAAATGAGCCTAAAAAGCTATATCAATTGACATATTGGAACATTAAGCAAAAAATACACCAAAATATATTTGTTTAACATTTTATTATACATTGAATTCAAAAGCAAAAAAAATAATACTAGTTCGGATTTTTATTTGAAGCCCTTGTAGTATTAATGAGGTCCCACCATGGTTGTAATGTTGTAGAAAATGTTGTTGTTGCAACTGTTGTTGTTGTTGTTGTAGTGGTTGTTGATCTAAAATATGTATGGTTCTATTTAGGTTTCATAGCATTGCGCAAACATTAATCATAAACAAAATCTGTTATACTTTTAAATTAAACCTACCAATGGTCTTAAAAACAATAGTAGCAGCAAAGCTTTAAAATATTATTCTACTTACGTTTTTGATGTTTTTAAATTCTCTTGAAATACAAGGCTTCGGTTTAAAGCTTCATCCACGCTTTCAAACTCATTTAAATAGGCAATAAACAATATGTTTGCAATCGGTACATCGTCATCATTGTCTAAAAAAATTGGGTTTAGAGATAAAGCATTATGAAAACTAAAATGCTGATATTATAAAACAAAAAAATTAATTTCAAATACTTGTTCATGTAAAATTTGCTTGGATTTATATTGTATAAAAGGCGTACTATTAATTTGAAGTTTATTTTTGCAGAAAATCCAGACAACCCTTAACTATCTTGCACAACAGATTATACCATAGGCTTACAATTCAGTTTATACAATTAAAACAACAAGTTACGTACATGCGCGCTAAGATAAAGCTTCGGGCAACTACGAACATAGGCATAACAACATAACACATTTAGCACTACTCAGTAACTTGAATACGCTAACATTAAAGCATGAATCTTTAAAAACATTTTTACTTACACCCTTTGCAATAAAGGCTATGCTTTCCAATAGAATCAATATGAAGTACTCTATTATGTGGATCATTTTGAAATACAAAAATTTTTTTGGAAGGATGTATTCCTATAACTACTGTTTCAAATACCTAACATTAAAATAACAAGTTAAATTTTAACGAAATTTAACATAACTGTACCAATCGTTATGTGGTGTCATTATGCACTTAAATAACCTTAGTAAAAAATAGGCTTACCAATAAATTTTACTAACTTGAAAATTATTGATGGGAATATTAAACGTTATGTAAAGTAGCCATCCATATTTAAACGGTCGGTCAGCAGGAAAAGTTATTTTTCCAGTAAATCCATCATTCCATTTGCCTTGTATAGCAAATTGTGCTTGAAAAACTTGACCTTTTCCGTATTGTATAAGGAAAATCGTAACAAATATTAAAAAAATCAGTTTCATGTTGGTTTTCATCGCTAAATTTATTTTGTTTAACTTACTTTTTATTATCTTACTAACTTATTTTACTTCAATTATTATAAATATACTTTTAGGTATTTCCATGCGATATTAATACCTTCGGTTTAACGAATAATCAACATATACGTGTTTTGGGTTTGTGGATTGTAAGTTTGTCTTCCCGGAGGCAAACGTGTGGACAAAACGTCACTTTTTAGCCCAAAACAATTTCTTGTACATTTTAATATGGCTAAAACGAAACGGATTACTTATTTTTTTTACATGACATGTTCGATTGCTGTTTATTTTATTTCAAATCTTACTTTACATAACTTGATTATTATTATTATTTTATAAAACCTAATTTCTAAAACAAGAAAATCAAACCTTAGCTTAAGCAGGTTTATTTATAGTGCTACAAAATTTGCTAGTGATAAATTTACCAAAAATAAGCATTTAGGAATCCTACCAAGAAATAAAGTACCAGACGCCTTTGACATACAAAATATAATAACAACTTACATAACAATATCTTAAAGCTAAAATTTAGAGGAGCCACTTTAAGATTGTTTTTAAACACCAAGCTTAAGTTGCATATAAGCATTGTACAGTTAATATTCTTCATAAAACAAAAATATTGAATAGGTAGGCAAGAAATATTAAATATATAGAGGTTGTTTTACATTTAACAAAAAATATAATTTTGTTTAAGCTTTAAGTAGTAAAAAGTTTGTTATTGAGCCTATGTTACTTAAAACCTTTTGACCGAACAGACTTTTTCAAAATCCGAATTTTAGCAAAATTAGTTTTTTTATAGAAATTAAAGGGCATTTTTCATAGAACGGTTAGGGTAGGTTATGATATATGTATCTTAAATGTAAGGTTTATAACAAACTATTATAAAACATCTCATCATAAAAAGCAAAAAACACAAAATACACTTATGCAACTATGTTATGATTCAAACGCACCATTATTGTTTTGATTATAAATCAATGTTTAATTGTTGTGACTAATAAACAAAGCTGTACCGCAAAAGCATATTAACTTAACAAACAAGATGTAAATTTTTCACATTTGCTTAAATAAAAACAAAAATTACTTTCACATTCAACCGAATTAATAAATTTGTTGAAATTTTGTAAGTGCTGGCATAGTAGAATCAGTTAAAAACCGTAAGCTTACTCCTAAAACAGTGTAAAAACAAAACAAGAAAAATTACTAGAAATAATGATTCAATAAATAAAATAAGAGAGTAAGTAAAAAAATACTTAAAGTTGACTGTAAATTTTGGGCCGAGGTTTTTATTGCACTAATATAACTAGTTCCTTTTAGTATCCCTCGACTTGGCTGGAAAATGTAACTGGACAAAATAAACATTTAATTTTTGGTACTTAAAGTCATTTTTTGGGAGAAAGTTGTGAGCTTAGGTTTGAAAGATCCTAAAACGAGAAAAAAAATTATTTTAATCCATTTTAAAACTTAAAAGTTTAAAAATCCTACTTTATGTATTTATTGAAAATTATATTAATATTTGCAGTATATGGAAAATGAAAAACCTGCTAAAAATGTGTAATTTTATCACTGCATAATTTAATAAACAAAAAATTTTACTTTTTTAAGAGAAGCATTTTTCATCATTTCTTCCTCTAACATCCTTGTGAGCTTTTTATTAAGTTCCAAGATGTTGGTGACATCAGGCTCCTCCTGACCAGTGATGATGCTCTTCATCCTGTTTCCAAATGTCCTCGAAGAAGATAAATCTTTACTGGAGCGGGATTTATTTGCATCTGTTGTCAAATCAAAATTAAAAAAACAACTCATCTTTTTATAATGGGGCTTGATAGACAATAAAATTAATTTTATATATGTTTAACTTACTGTTTTTAAAATAGAAAAAAGTGCTATTCGTGGTGTAAATTAACAAAGGTAATATTACATTTGAGTTGTAACCATATAACAATAATAATAATGCAGCTAGTAGAGCAGGCAATTGACTAGTCTTAATAAGATAACATACCAAATAAATTAAAACATGTCCTATTTTTATATCATTCAATTTAAAGCCAATGTAATAAATAATTTTAGTCTTTGTTGTTTAAAGGTCGGATAATTTTACACAATAGACTTAAAAAAGAAAATTACATAATGAAGTTAATGTTAAAATTACACATTACCAGATCTGGTGTGCTGAACATAGTCTTGCAACAATTTCGTTTTTTCAATAAGTTCTTCTGCCATTGCTCCTGCACTTTCCTCTAGGTGGCGTACCTGCTCTTCCAAATGCCACTTTTCTTGTTGTAAGCCTGTGACCCTTGACAAAAGGTCGCGAGTCTCGGCTTTGCTAACTTGTGCCGTGGCCACTGAAGGTGAGGAGGTAACACTACTAGTTCCAACCTGGTACATGTTTTAAATATTTTGTTAAAAGAATAACATAACTGTACAACGCTTATATGCAACTTAGGCTCAGTTTTTAAAACGATCTTTGAGTGGCTCCTCTAAATTTAAAAAAAAGATAGACAAAAAAAGATTTATTTTTTTTTTAAATAAAAAAAATTCAAAAACTTTTTTTTTCTATCAAAAGTGTCCTTAATATCAAAAGTTGAATTTACAGCATAAACATAGAGTAACAATTTTACCCCAACTAAGTTTCAGTTTAATTTTAGCAGTTTGGCAAATTTAGAAAAAATAACCCAACAATTAAACTGCTGGTGGTTTTTGGCTTGCCAGAAATTTATATATTTTATAGAGCTTTGGTCAAAGGCGCTACAGCATGAAATCAGTGGGGTTCAGAAATCTTAGAACCTTGACCTTTCTAGAAATTATTCCACCTTCCGAAACAACTAAAAGGAATTCACTTACTTGTAGGTTGTTGTCAGTAATGATAGTTTTATTGTTTGAAATAAGATCACGAAAACTAAACGAGGAGACAGAACTTCCATCTTCCGTAGATGGCTGAAGATCAACAACTTGAAGCAATTCGTCTAAGTCTTAAAATACTTAACATTAATACAAAAATATTAAATTAAGGGCTTTAAATTTAAAAATTTCTAAGGCTTGTCTCAAAATATTTTTGTTTTAAGCTTAATTGAGTTTAACTTATCAAAAGATAAAGATTATATATGACAATGGTGAAGGTGAAATAAACTTTAAAATTAAATAAATAAAAAAGAAACTTTTATACTTTCGATATTTTGTAACTATTAATTTTCTGATAAATTTTAAGTAATTACTTGAATTGCTAGAAGAAAATTCTTTTAATTTTTCTTGTAACTTTTCATTTCTCCTTTTTTCAATAATTAATTGTTTTTTTAAGTCCTTTAGCTACAAAATAAGGTTTAGTTTGATAATGTTATGACTTCAGTACTAAAAGGAAATAGAACCAGAAGTTAAAAAAAAGTAAAACATGATTATAGTATGTAGAAATTTGTTTTGAACCATTTTCAAAATAGTATTTGTGTTTCACTTTGATAATAATTCTGTCCCAATTAGTTTACTTGTATAAACAAGCAAACTATGCACAATTTTTTTGTAATAGTTTGAAAATATACCTTTTTCAGTATATTTTGTAATAAAACTGTAAAACCAGCAGCCAGTTTAAAAATTAACAAAAATTGTATAAAAATGTTATATAAAAGTTCTATAAATAATTAATATAAATTTAACTAAATTTTAGGTCAAATATTTAATTTTTACACAATAATAAAAAACAATTAAACAAAGTTTCTTACAACAACAAAAAATACAAACAATAAAAAAGATAAAATATTGGTAAATTTAAAAATTCAATAAATACTACAAGACTTACTGTAGAATGTCCTTTCTTTTCAACAAGTCTCTGTTTGCTAACTTCATCATGGATATCTTGTTTTAATCTCTCAACTTCTTTTTCTTTATCCTCGGTAAGTTGGCATGCTTTCAAAACACGATTTTCTGCTTCACTAACTTTCACATCTTTGTCTGATAGCTGTTGACGAATTTTCTAATAAAAAATAAATAAAAAGTGGATTAAGTCAAAAAAATATATTACCCCAAACATTTTTAGTTGTTAAAAGAAGAAGTTAAAGGGTCTTTTTTTCTTAAAAATTAAATACTGTAAAATTATATTTTTTTAAGTATTCTTAGTATAGATCAAACCTTGACTTCAACCCGCAATCCATTCGATATATGATTCTTTATATTTATTAGGTACAGTATTTTTGTTTAAAGATTAATTTTATTGAATTGTTGAATTTTAATTTTTTTTAAATGAAGGTGAAATAAAAAACTTTGTAATAAATGTGTAGAGTATTTGTTACACTTTCTATACAAAAAAGGAACCTTTTTAATTTTTTAAATTATCATGATTAAATCCCAAGGTTAAAACAGTTGCATTAATGCATTGACATATAATATAATTTTTTTTAAAGTGTATATTTACAAAATTATATTTCTTACCTCAATTTCTCTTAGTTGTCCAAGTCTCAATTCTTCCAAATCATTTAAATATTTCTTCTTTTTTTCTTCAGCAGTTGCCTCGGCATCTTTCAGAGCTCGTTCAAACCAACCTTTCGAGTTTTCCAATGAGGACACGGTTGACTGCATATCCCGTATTTTTTGTTGAAGGGAATCCAAGTCCCGAGTTTTAACCTTAATTAAGTTAATTAAATATTGAACACAAAAAAAACAGCAAGAAAAATATAGAACAGGGGCATTAAAAAAAACGTTTTTTTGCTTGTTAAATTAATTTTATCTCTGTTAAATAAACTGTTAAAATATAGGTAAGATATATAATTTATTTATCTTGCTTTTTTTAGAGATATATACTATTAATGCAGTGATTTTGCTATAGGCGTTATCTAGTTAAGTCGAAGAAAAATTATTTTTTAAATATCTTATTTATTTATTTTTCTTATTAATGATAGTGTATTATGTATATACAAGGTAAAATAGAACCTAGCATCTAAAACCTACCAGCTTTAAAACTATTTAAAAATGAAATTCCTTACTCTGTCTTGATTATTTGTTCGAATTAATTCTTGTTCTTGGCGTTTACAAGTATTTTCAAGAGCAGTTATTTTTGATTCAAAATCTTTCGTTGTCTTTTTAGTTGTGGTCTCATAATCATTTTTCATTTGTTTTATTTGTTCGGTAAATTTTGCATTTTTTTCTTGAGATTCAACAGCTTGTTTATCCATAACCTTTTTACGACGTTCGGCAAGCTAAAATAGTTTGTAACAAAATGTTAAGCATCAATATTTAGTTTTTAATAATTGATTTAAAGCTTAATATTTTAGAAAATTAATGGCTAAAAATGGTACCTAAATCCTAATATTCTAAACATATTTCCTAATAAATATGGATTACTGTTAGTATAATATTACCAAAACCCATTTAACTGAATAGACAGAGTTGATGAAAAATTATATGTCTGAGACTGAGAATACCATTGCACTGACAGTGAGATATTTATTATTAACTTTCTTTTACTTCCCCTTACCTTATCTATGGATTGTGCCCTTTTGTTTTTAAAAAAATTGTTAACCTAAGTTTTGTAAAACGTTGATTTCAAAATTAAATTTTTTAAGAAATATCCATTAGGCCAAATAATATCAGTAATATAGCAGATATGTACAAATATTTTACAAAAAATAAATTTAAACATGCATTTTTATATTTAAACAAATGAATTTCACCTCTTTAGATTCGGCTAATTCCCTTTGCAAAGCTTCACATGCTTGTTCCACTTGATCGACCCTTTGGAGAAGTGCACCGCTTGCTCGAGCATTTTCCTCAAACTTTGTTACTGCATCATCCTTCTCCATCCTTGCTTCCTCTCTCTTTTCCTCCAAGGATGAAATTTTGCTCTCAAATTCTTTTATTTGGGAGGTGTGATTGTTAAACTGACTTTCTTGAGAAGCTAATTTCTAAAAAAATCTTAATTTTACAATTTTCGCTAAAATATATATCAAAATCTTAATTTTTTATGTGTAAATTATGAAAAATAACAACTGTTATCAAGTTTTTTAAGAACCAATTTTCACATTGACTCTTTTATACCCTTTTTTTTGTTTTTATCAATTAAATTAGCAACAAAATTTTGCATAATAATTTTTAAAACAAAACATTTTAAATATATTGAAAATAAATTCGAGAAAAAATTAAAAAGATTACATAACCTAATTGTGATAATCTATAAGCCCAAATGATTATATATTTAATGTTAATAACCATAGCAAGTTTCTTAAAGTTAAAAACCATTTAGAGGCTTTAACAATATTCGATCCTGAGTATATTAATTAGCAAATATTCAAATAAAATATATTCACACAAAAACAAATTTTAAAATTTCACTTTGTACCTGATTGGACTGAGCAAGCCTCTCATTTACTTGTGCAAGATGTTCTTCCATTTTTAGTTTTTCATCTTCATTTTGGTCCAATTGTTTTCTCATAGTATCAAGGTTTGACTGTTGTTTTTCCAATAAGTTGTGTGAATTTTGCAAGGCCTAATTATATATATATATTTATAAAATACTAACAGCAAAAGTAACTAAATTTTTTTAGATATTTTTTTAGGTGGTAGCACATTGGGGTTCCTAATATTATAAATGCAGTAATACTGAATTTTGTATGTATTTATCCTTGATGTGGAAAGGCCAAATTCAAATTAACATCTGACCCTTTTGCCTGAATATTAAATCTGCCGTGTGTTTTTTGGCATAGCGAGAGTACATACATTCGACACCACCTTAAATAAAAGTGCTACATCAAGAATTATTGAATATAATGCAATAATAAAGGTCCATTTTTCAAAAACAGACAATTCATTTATATTTATAACATTAACAGTTTAGTTTTTATAAACAAATATTTGTAAATTAGTTTATGTTGCCAGCAGCATGGTGTAGTGATTAAAATAAGTCCCTATACAAAAAATAAAGAACAAACTATTTAACTTACAGTACTTAAAGAAATAATTTCTTTATCCATCTTTTCCTTTTCATTTTGCAAATTACTTTCTGTTGTCTCATTTAATATTTGAATTTCACTTGATTTGTTTCTAAAATAGATAAAAAAAATATTTTAGATCAAAAAACTATTAAATTGAGCATGCCTTCTATTTTCCTGTCTAAAGAGAATTATAAATACTAGTCAATTGCCTTTTCTACAGGATACATTTTAGTTTTTATAATATGGTTCCAACTCCCCACTAATATATGCCTGTGATAATTTACCCAATAATTATAGTTGTATAGGTCTAAAAATTAAAGTATTATATTTAATGCAAAATTACAATTAATAAAAACATTACAACTTAGCGAATATAAATGGCAAGATTAAACCTAATTTAGAATTAAAATCTTTAGTGATATTTTAAAATTTATAATCCCATTTTATGCAGTTTATATAAATAATTTTTACTTATTTTGACATAAGCTGGTTTTAAAAAACAATAAACCATCATTGCCAAAGCAAAAAGATACAGTTTTTAATTTCTAACAATGTACTAACTGGCAATCTGCATATAAAATTTCTTTCTCATCTTGTAGTTGAAGAAAGGCGACTTGTTTTTTGTCCAGTTTTTCCCTATAAGTTTCAACCTCATCACTTAGTGCCTTTTGCTCCCTCCGGTGTCTATCTTCGGCCCCATTTAAAGCTTGTTGCAATAATTTTTTTTCTGCTAATTCGGTATCGTAATCCATTTGGACGTCTGTAAATGGTCGATGTAAGTTTTTAGAATTAAAACCCTCAAAAGTTAAAAAAATGTTTTTTAGAACTAAAACATGTTTACCAGTCTTGTGAACCAGTAAAACAGGGTTATCTGATATATAACCAAAACTATTTGACTAAATGGACATTCTCAAAAAAACATATTTTACAAAAAATTTTACCAAAATTTAGGTATATATATATAATTTTTTTTTAAAATTAAAGAATATTTTGTATAGGAGATTTAAGGTGAAGTATTTAAAAAAAAGTTATCAATAAAATAGAATTTTTAAGCATATAGTGTTCAGTAAAACTTAGATTTAGTAGTATGATTTCAGTTATATGACATTAATCCTTAAAATATGTACCATTACCACATTGCTTTTGTTCTAAAAATAAGGTATTATTAAAATTTTAATAAAAAGAAATTTAACCATCTCAACTACAAAAATTGGTTTTCAATTACAAATTTGTTTTTATTGCAAAAATGTAGACAACCAAAAAATTATTAAAGGTTCATGTACTTTAAAAAAAATTAAAATAGGTGGTTTAATGTATATAACCTTAACATTTACTTAGTTACATTTTTTTACAATTAATTACCTTGTAGTAGTTCAAGTTGCTTTCGTAGGCGTTGGCATTCTGCTTGAACATGAACTAATTGTTCATTATTAATCCCTGATGAATGGTTGCTATGCAAGGAAAGGTTGCTAGGAGATACAGAGGACGAGTTTAATTCTGTTGTTACCTGCATAGTTAAAATAAATTAAAAAACTACTTATATGCTAGAAAATATACAACCAATTTTCAAAGTAAGAAAGTTTAATTTATTGAACATTTGTAATGGCCATAAACTGTAAGTTGTTCAAAAACTATAAAAATAAAAAAAAAAAAAATTTGAAAAAAAATTAAAAAATAAAGTTACCTGAGCCCCATCAACTTGTTCTGTTGAATGTTTTTCATTACAAGTTAATGGATCAGTAAAAGAATCTTTTTTTTCCATCTCATGATTTAAAGGTAAATGCTCAGATGTGTGCGAGGTAGTTTGTTTAAGGTTTGTTAGTGAATCTTCAAGAGTTTTTATCTGTTCCTCATGTTTTTTTTGAATGCCTGTGTAAAGAAAATTTTGAATTACTTGTACTTTCTGTCCCACAAAACATTTAGAACTGCGAAGCACAAGATAGTATATTGCAGTCCTCGAAGGATTATAAAAGACAAATAATTCGGAATTTTTGTTTGCCTTTATATAATGTTGAGCCAGCACTTACTCAGCATTGTAATTATCGAGCAATTATATTCTATAATAATATCCCAAAAACTCGAGACTGTGTCGGGGTAACTGATGTTACTCTATGTTTAGGTCGTAAAGTTAACCTTACAGCATACTAATAGACACTTAAAACAATAAGAAAGTATTATTAGTTAAAATCTAACTAGAAGGAAATTAATTTAAATATTTATAAAAGTCTTGTTTACAACTTGAGAATAGAAATCAATAGTCAGATATAATAAATCAATACCAAACAAAGTGGCACAATAATGTTACAAAAATAAATAAAATTCGTTGTAGAAATCAATATAACCTCTTAGTACTTACTTTCAATGTTGTTTTTTAAAGCTGTGTTTTGAGCTTGTAGTCGTCTTGTTTCGGTATCGGATTGGAGTAAATTGGTTTCATCTGAATTTGTTAATTGTTTGAGTTTTGAGTTTTCTTTTTCCAGCTTCTCCATGGACTCTGATATCTTTTTAACAAAAAATATGAAAATTCAAAATAACACAACAAAAAATTTTAATAAAATCATTGTTATATTGTTTTTACTATCAAAATATAATATATACTTCAGTTTAAAATCACAAGTAGTTTTAAGACTTAACAAAATTTATTATCATAATAGTAAAAACATAAGGAAACCCTAAAAATAACATAAAAAATACATAAATTCTCTTTGTTATACAACAATAATCCCCTTATTTTTAGATATATATATAGTGATTATGGAGTTATCCACCTATGTTGGGATTATAGGGTTAGGGTATAAATACATAATAAAAGTTAAGAGTATAATTATAGATATATACATATATCAAAGAACAATAACAATAATAAAAAATTTGTTAATAGCCGTATTCTCAGTTGTAAGTGTGTTTTTGGAATTTACAACTTATTTCAAATTTTTTAATAAATACCAAATTCGTAAAACTAAAACTTGTAGTTAACTAGTTTGTTTATTACCTTTGAAAGTTCCAACATAAGAGTTTGATTTTGTAAAGTAAATTGTTGTTCAGTTTCTTGCAATAAGTTTTCATATTCTTGAGCCTGTTTGCTTTTGTTCAGTGTAGAAAGTGCACTATAACAATTTTAAAACATTGTTTTATTTTTCTTGTGTGATGTTTTTAATAGTTTTTTAATAGATAATACATTTTTGGAAAAAAAAATTCTGTATATAATGGGTATAAACAATAACGAAGTGAATAAGCTACTACAACAAATAACTCGTGTTTTAGTTTTTAATTAGCCTAATTTTACCGTTTTAATTTCTGTTGCTTATTTAGTTCCTTTTGCAGTTTTGTTTCACTGGTTGACAATTCAGTAAGTTTCTGAGAGTTTTTACGATTTTCATCTTTCAATTTGTAATTTTCTGTTCTCATTTCAATGAGTTGCATCTGAAGTTTATAACAAATTTTTTTATGCCAGAAGTATTTTGAGAACTAAGTTGCTTAAACCTTATTTATTAATTTAAAATAAACAAATGGCTGTTTTAGTATAAGTATTCATCTTGCAATCTAAGTTAGTGGGCCAGGCTGCAGAACATGGATTTTGCAAAATATATCAAGCGTAAATTACCCAGAAACTGACAGAAAATGGTGTAAATTTAATAATAATGAAAGTTATATCTATAAAACATAGTTAAATTTGCATGAAGTATAGCAGAAATTTTTTAAAGCTTTAATTTCAAGTTCTACAATATTGAATATTAAGGTCAAAAGTTTTACCAAAGTTAATAAACAAAAAAGAGACAGCAGCATTAATGCAGTTATATTTTTATGCCTTAGTTCAATGAATATCAGTATTAGTTTGTTAATGGCACAGGTATGCAAAGATAACTTAAAGGTAGTATTAGTTAAACAAACTGAGAAATAATAAAAATATTCTTATTCATTAAACAATTACCTGCATTCTGTGAAATTCTTCGTCTGATAGTGACTGAGACATTTTAAATTTGTTGTTTTCCTAATTATATATATTTAAATTTTTAAACGTTTATGTAATTACATTAACGTAAAACTTATTATTTTGTTATAAAACAGTTTCCGTATTACTGCTAACTATTTAGCATAAACACAACAGTCAACAACATTACGAAAAAGTAAACATTAAAAACAGAAAAGTTTACAGAATAGTGTCAGATAAAATATAGCGTGACGTGTAGTTTTAAACAAGAAAAATGTTTTCTTACTTTAATATTTTACAAACGAAACGGACTGGTAGTAAATAACTGTTTTACAAAATAAATTGTAAATTTAGTATTAAATACAAATTTTACAACTCTATTTTTTAATAGGCTTTTTTTTATTGCTAAAACAGGTAATTAATTTTTCTTATACTGATTTATAGCAATCTAAAGTGCAGTTTATCAATATTTTTAAAAACAAAATACAAAAAAACAAATATTAAACAAATATAAAAACAAATATAATACTAAATTTAATAAGAAAGAACAAATAACAAAGCAAATTTAATACAGCTTACACAATTAAAACAAGTCTAATATTTAAAATGTGTGAGGTTGTGACTGACGAGTTTTCTATTGGAAAGTCCCTCGGATGTAAAATCAGGATGTATGACAAAATGATTCTTGAATGGTGATCTCACAGATTGAAAAAAGCTTACCTTACACTAAAACGGACAAAAACTATAATTTTTTTTTTATATTACAAGACCGAAAAACAAAAGAATATTTACTTTTGTAAAAATATGCATCTTTTATCCAATTTTTTAAGACTTAGCTTACTTGATAATCTTGACTTTGAGAACCTCTTTTTAAAAGATAGCTACATATCGGAACTGTATGTTTTTGATAACTTTTTTGTAGAGGAATAGTTACACGCCTGGAATATTGAAAAAAAAGTTTAGTTTAAATAATTGTAGTTGCTAAATTTTGAGTCACAAAATGGGAGAAAATGTTTGCTAAAGGTCACTTCGTAGCACCATCCTTGTTTAATTTTTTTTCTAAAACAATATTATTATTTTAATATAGTTAAAAGATTGCATGGAGCTAAAAATTCGTAAAAAATATTGCAATACTGTGTTTGTTGATCCATGTACGAGTTTATTTGTCTTTCTTCACGCGGAGTGATTTTAAGTCTGTGATCTTGGCCCATTAATCGATAAACCCTTTGATCCCTTACTGGTTTTTGAATACTTGATGGGAGTAGTCCTAAAAAAATAAAAAAAAATTAGGTTAGAAATTCCATAAAAGGTTAAATTAATTAGTAAATAAAAGAGAGTTATTTTAAAAAGCAAATTCTTATAAATGAATTTGTATTTTAAAATTATGAGGGTATAAAATTTTCGATAAAACGAATTTATAATTTCGATAAAACCAATTTATATTTTTTGTTTGTTTAATTTTTTATTTGTTGATAAAAAACAACTGCATAATCGGAAAGTGATGATTTGTATACGTTATACTGTTTTTTTACCGGCCATTGACTTTTCCGGCGAAGAATGGGTTTTTCTCTGAATAGAAGGTTTGGCCTTAGAAGGTTGGTAATCCGAAAAGGGTGAAACAACATTACGGAAATATCCTTCATTATTTGGTGAAGCTGGGATATTTTGGTTTGGTTGAATTTTCTTCAGCATATTAAACACCACTTCTTTGTCTGTAGCGTAAGTATTAACAATTTATCACCAGAATAATGCTCACAAAAATAAAAACTCATACGGTTAGCGACATAGTAGTTATCCTACAATGTTTTATATTAATAAACTTACCATAATTACTTGCCGTGTTGGCCCAGTCTTCAATCTTATGCGCCAAGCCTGTCGGCATTTGTTTTGCTTGCGGTTTTCTTTGTTGATAAACTGTGTAACCGTTTACAGTAGGTGGGGCTGAACAGACGCGTTTTGGTTTGGTTTGTTTCGATCTAAAGTAGATAAAGAGTTTTAAAATAAGATATTAGTACACAACTTAAAATTTACATAAACTACTTAAATATACTAGTTGTAAGAAATTTAACCATTAAAAATACGAATAAAACTCACTGTCGAAAGGGAACTTTGCTAGGATGAACCGCTGAGAAAGGACGATTATGTTTTTGAACTTGCTGATATTTAACTTGTGTGGATGACTTTGTTTTGTTTACCAATTGTTGGTTTATATCAAAAGAATCTAACAACAATATTGTATTGTTGTTAAACAAAATATCAAAAAGAATCTTTTTTTATTTCTTATCCTTTACAAATGACGATTTGTATTTAATAAGGTCAATATATATATGTAATAATGTAAACCATTTCTCTAAATAAACGCTTGTGAAAAAAACTTGTCATTTTCAATGTTCATTTAATCAAAGGTTTTTTTGTTATGTAATACATGCCTTACTTGAGCAACACGTTAAAAGTAAACCATCTACAATACAAGTTTACCTTCATTAAAGCCTGGAGTTTGATTTTCGCTGATACGTTTCGCAGCTTTCGTAACGTGAGGACTCAATCTTGGTAAACCGACGTAAGTTCTCCACCGCACAAGATCTTCATGATCCAGTTGCTTCATATCGTCTTCTTATTTTTCACAAAAAAACTAACAAACTAACCTTTAACGATGTAACATAATATACAATCCTAAACAAAACAGTCGGTACATTTAAGTTATCTATTTTTTATCGTGCTGGCCTCTGATAAAACACACCTACGTGTTATAGTAAACCTAAACCTTTGAATAAAGTCAAAACAGCGTGTCAAATATTTTAGCTAAAGGACCAAGAAAAACATTTAAATGTTTTCGTTTAAAAAATCGAGTTCAGCAGAAACACAAGCTTTTGTTTAAAAAAAGTCTTTTTATTCTTTTCGTAATAATTAAAATGAAAAGTGACATTTTGTCGTGTTAGCTGTATTTACAAAACATAAAACTAACAACACGTTATACAAGTTAATATACAAAGGTAAAAACAAAGGCTAAACGTTATAAAATTGTTTTAAAACCTAGCAGTTTTTGCCCAACTGAATCAATGCACGCGATCTTAACCTTTATTAATTATTCCTTGATTAATTCTATATTCGTAAGTGCTAATATTCTTGTTCAAGCATTTTAATTATTCTCCTAAGTTGTTTCCAACAACAAAATTAAAGGTTTTTGTCTTTATGGTCTCTTTAAATTATAAAAGTAACACAATGTATTATATTACTCAAACACTATTTCGCATACACCGGCGAAGGTTGATAGGACGGCGCTGTATCTATTGTTACAAAAATAGTTTTGTGCTCTTGCTACTGTGGTTGTCTGTGCCTTTGTTGAGGTAACAGACACGATTAAAATGTATCTTCGCGTAACTATAAACGTTAATGAGGTACTTAGGGTCCTTAATCTTCAGGTTTTACTGAAGTGCTGTCAGCAGTTACTTTTTAAAGTTCCCAAACCGGCACAACGGTTCTAAAAGCATCATATTTTGATGCTGTGGAATAAAATTTGAATGGTTTAAACACAGCACATATAAAACTACATAATAATACACCATTATGTGGTTGCCCTACAGTTTTTTCAGCAAACTAACGTGGTGTACGAGTACATTTCGCTTATTTTTCGACCTGACTTTACTGATATTATAGTGGCAAACTTTAACTTAGAAAAATACACATCTAAAGTCCTTAAAATAGTTTTATTTACACAACTTAACACAATTCAGTCCAAATATTTGTATTACTTTCATTTGGTAGGTACTCTACAATGCAAAACGCAACTACAAACACGCTGTATGTTTTTTCAAACTAAATTTACTTACCCTATGTCATTAGAAGAATGTGCTTCAAAGTCATGTGTATATATTTGTTTTCGTATTGTTGTGACCACTAATCTCATTACGCTTTACAAGTTTAGTGTGAAGTTTTATGTACGCTTGTTGAACATTACAAATAAACACAGTGAAGCCTTGCGAAATCTTAGGCTATATGTTTATGTTCCTAGCAATAAATATATACAAGTATTAAACCATAAGATAAGTTCACATATACAAATCACATGTTGTTCGTAATGGACATAGGAGGAAAAGCATTGTAAGGCAAAATTTTAAGAAAAAAGTTAAAACGTCGTTTAAGGAAGCACGGTCAAACCACATCTGGCTTGCTAACGTGATATTAAATCATCAAAGTTGGTTGTTTTCTGACTTTTTGATTGTTATATTGAGTTTATCCGACTGTATTTAGCAACATCTGTTTAAATGAGACCCCGCCGAAGCCGACAGGTTTTTGACACGTAGACGACTAGCATTTAGGATTTAAAAACAATCTCTTCTTACAGTTATGTTTATACCACGACGGCCAAACCCTAACTGCTGATTAGGATACAAAATTTGAAGTGCAAATCGCTTAAGATGTTAAGCCTTCCCGTAATCGTGGCCTACGGTACAACAATTTAAAGATTAAGAGGACAGATTAGGTCGGAAATTCACACGTGACAAATCTTTTATTATATCCAAGTGCTTGACTGCTTAAATATTGATTTAAAAATAATGCATTACAATTAAATGTAATATCGTGATCGAATGTTAAGCCAAAAGTGACACCAAAGTACTATTTAATTACGACCTGGACACTCTCTATTTTCTGCGTCATTGAGGTAAAGGTGATATTTTTGTATAATTGCAAATTTGCCATCGGCAGTATTTAAAAGTTTTGTTATATCAACAAAAAATTATATCGTTTATTAAAAAAGCTAAAGATATTGATCGTAAAATTAATTACTCAAAAGTGTCGAAAATATCATAATCTGCCTTATATGGCTTTGGTATTTATTGCTCAAGTCTGTATTTTTTTCTAAGTTTTTGTTTTTTTGACTCTAACGATTGTTTAAACTGTTTTTTTTTGGTGTACACAATAAAAATCATATTTACCATTATTATATAACGATTTTGTTTGGCAAATTTATTGTGATTTATTAAATATTTTGGTATATTTTTTTGTTCAACAAATTTATTACAAAATAATATTAGTTTTAGGCACTACCAGTAATTGCTAAAAACACGTTACAAACTGTTGTAAAATTGAATTTCATTTTTTGATTTTATTTAAGAAAACGACAAATTGTATTTACAATGTACATCTATCATACAAGCAAAGTATAACATTGTAAAAACACACAGTAAAATTTTTACTTGGGTTTTCACCAGAACAGCCCAACACCAGAGCTTTTTTTAACCAGCGGCTGACCTTCAACGTTTATGGTCGTTTGGTTGCTAACGATGGAGCTACCTTTCCCTGAAAAATTGTTTGTTGTCTTTGAAACCAGAAAATGGTGCGCATTGTTCCAAGGGTTGAACAAATTCCGATACGGGGAAGTGTTTTTCCACAAACCAACTAGTTGTACGGAAGGGTTATTTATCAAAAATATTGGTGGAATATTATGTATTGGATTGTTTGATATATCAAGAAATCGAAGCCCCGTACTGTAACTTAACCAGGCCCTTGGTAAAGACTGAACTTGATTGTCCGCTATGTTTAAGTCTTTTAAGAATCGAAGATTTAGCAAAAATTCTTCGGAGATATATTCGATGCGATTTTTGCTAAGATCGAGTGTCTCTAAGCCTAATGAGTTCATAAACATGCTTGATGAAATTTCTGAAATTTTATTCGACGCAAAGCTGACAATCTTCAATTTTTGGTTATTCATAAAAAATCCTACCGGAACAAACGTTATGTTGTTTTTGCTGAAGTTGACCTCGATGAGCAATGGATTCTCGAAGAAAATGTTTCCGTTTAAAAGTGTCATTCCGTTTCCGACAAACGAAACAACTTTGAGCTCCTGGTTATCGTAAAATGTAAACGACGATACGTATCGAATGTTATTGTAATCAAAGTTTACTGACAATAAATTAGGATTGTGCTCAAACATACTATTGGAAAATTTAGTAAATGAGTTAAACCCAGCATCAATAACTGTTACTTCCTTAAGATAACTTAACATTTCCTTAAGCTCATTTGAGTCTGTTAGTTGATTGTTGCGTATAGCAAGGACCTGAGTGTTTCCCGGAAAAACAACATCCCCCAAGCATTCGAGGTTTAAGTTATAACAAGATACTCGAGTTGTGGTCGAAAAGGTTGTGTTGGAAGTTCCAGGATAAAATGTATTACAGGGTAGCAGCGATGAAGTGTCGGGAATTGAACAGTTGGTGACTTCATCTATATTCGACCACCCTCTTGGACATGTGCCACCGCCGTAATTCACAAACGAAATTGGTTCCATAGAAGGACAATGTTGAACGGGAAGTCCGGTATTATGATGAAAGTCAGGCTCGGTGTAGTTCATATAAAACGCATCTCCGTAGTAAACAAACGGACGAATCTCGGCGTCTTCATAAAACTCGTTCGTGTTTGTAATAAAGTCGAACTCCTGTACTGGTATTGGAACACTTCTACTCGACAGTGGATTGAATGCAAAAACTAAAATTCCGAACCAATAAAAAATAACGCTTTTCATTTTTTTCTAAAGCCCAAACTTTTTAATAGTTTATAAATAATTGTTTTGTTTTGTAAAAAGCATTCACCGATTTTCAGCTAAAAGCTTTCTATGTTTAACTGTTTTAACCTTCGCAGCCCGCCAGGTAATAATCTTATGTCTGTTGGTTAATCAACACGGCTTTTATAAACCCAACTTAATTGGACTTATTCTAAGAAAGCAGTGTTTGAAAAAAGAAAATAAACACGCGGGTTTGGAAATATGACAACATTTAAATCGTATCAATGGACCTTTTTTATAAAATAGTATAACTAATCGATTTTTTTAATATTTAATTTTACACAAAAAAAATTAAAATATTAAAGGTTTATTAAAAATATAAAAATAGTAATAAAGTTATTTTTCACGTCGTGTCTCTACATTGTTTTGATGTCAATACAACGCATAGATTTATTTAATCTATCTTACTATTTCGCATATACACATACCGCCCGAGATTAAGAAATGCTATTTTAATGCCTGTTGTTTACAAGATAAGGTAATGTCAGAATTTAGCGACATTAATTTTGGATTTAGCATGTTTTTAAAAAATTGATTAAATCTAATTAATTAAATTTGATAACGTTGCTGTTATGGGCATTTAAAATAAATTAACAAAACATTGTAAAAAAATAAACAAATTGATTAAAAAAAACACACTTGTTACATTGTTTATTAAAGGTATCCTTTAAATTTTAAGGACCTCTGGTAAAAATTTCGTGGACTATGTGACTTTCTCATTTTGTTATAAATTTAGTATGTAAACTCGGCAAAAAAACAATCAGTTGTTCGTTACACGATCTTTTCAGATTTCCAAATGTCAACTACAAAGTGCTTTTTACCACAACCATTTTGCAACACGGGAAATTTCGAATCGTAAGAAATACCTAGATTACGCCAGTCCTTAATAAGTCGATTAAACGAATCGTTTTTTCTGTCATGTTTGCAGCAAAATAGTTTCACGTTTTAGCGTAATTAAAATCAATATCAATGTGAAATTGACAGTTTTAATAGTGTAGCTTTGTAAAATGTAAAAAAGGTATATCGAAAATATATCATATTATTAGGCTTGTTTTAAACATAAAAAAATATACTGTCTAGATTTATATATAAAAATTAAAAAAAGGTTAGCCTATTAGGTATTTTTGTAATTTCAATTTTGAACTAAAAAAACGGAAGTTGAACAGTTTATAAAATAATTGCCTGCAAAGTTATTTAATGAACTGACAAATTTCAAATTCTAACGTGAAGTGGAAGATAATTGGCAAAAAATAAATTAGATCTGTTTGCGTAAATTTATTAAAAACGAAATGGAGGACCCGGGCATCGATCCCGGTACCTCGCGCATGCTAAGCGCGCGCTCTACCATGTGAGCTAGACCCCCACGACAACACGATTGCATTTAGTACAGCATATGAAAAAAAATACTTTAATGTTGATATATTTTAAGGGCACTTGATGTGATTATAACAACAACCTTTATTAATTGTCTAGTTAATCAAGTATCTCACTTGAATGTTAATAGTTAATTAACTATTTAAATGTCACCATAAACCCATAATTTTTCTGGCATTATTAATATTCTAATAAAAAAAGTTAAAAAAAAATCATTTTTTGTTCCTTCACTTTCCGGTTCCTTCAATTTCCGTTTCTTAATTTTCCGTTCCTTTATTTTCCGGTTCTATCATTTTTCGTTCCTTCATTTTCCGTTTCTTTATTTTTCATTCCTTTAATTTCCATTTTCTAATTTTCAAGCAACTTTAATTGTGACGTCACAATACCCCATTGGAACAAGTTGCAGATATAAAACTGACTTATTTAGACCAACAATCGTGGTATATATACGATCATTGTTAAGACATTGTACAAGATATATATTTAATGTTTATTATATATCATTGTGCCCAATAGCCCGACCTCCGAATCACCGAGCTTCCAAAAAGTGAATTTTATTTTCTTAAGGTTGAATGCTGAACATACTAACCAGATATTTACAATTTTTAAAATCCATGCATAAACAAAGATTAAAAAAACCTTGTATTTTTTAATTTAGATTTATTAAAACCTATACAATATATTAAATGATTGTGTGCTAATATTTATTAATTTATCGCAGAAACATTGCTTTGGGAAACAGCGTAAAAAACAAGCGAACCGTGACGTAAATCATGCGTAACAAAGTAAACAAAGTACACAACGGATCTTTGTACTTTCTGACTTTCTATCACAAACTAGGAAAAAATATCTTTGAACTACTTTATGGCAGGGTTTTTCTGTTTGTGTACTGAGTTGAACAAATATTGATATATGAGGCTGAAAGGGGAGATTGGCTCTGTGGCAGTTGACATGATAGTTTAAACGAAAAACTGCATTGTCAGATTGTGTTAGATAATTAATCCACCGGCAGACCGGACTGAGAATAATTGATCTATTTCAAAAACGCTTTAAGACATAGCACAAGCGTGCAATACATAGTTAAAATAATAAAGGTTAATTAGTAAATAATTTTTTTGTAAAAAAATTTAAATTTAGCAAATCATTTTTTCAACAGTGGTTTTAACTAAACTAAAGTCATGAAGGTTATTGTTGCTGGTTTTCCAAAAACTGGCACAAAATCTATGTGTACCGCATTACGCGAACTCAACCTTAATGTGTATGATTACACTGAAAACTTTCAGTATTATAACAACGAATGGTCTAAAATTTTGACAACAGGTGGAACAACTGAAGATTTTCGGAATATGTTTAAAGACGTTGATGCAGTGACAGATGTTCCTGGTTGTTTTTTCTGGGATGAAATACATAAAGCATTTCCAGATTCCAAGGTAATTACCAGTTATGATTTAGGTTGATTTTACTTTTTTTTAGTTAACCTTAAATAGCACATTTACATTTTATAGAATGATTACTTAGTTATTTGTTTCTCCTTAGATTATTCTTACCCAAAGAAAAAATGAAGAGGTTTGGTATGAAAGTTTGAAACGTCAAGTTCTGCACAATGAATCACCTAAATTAAAATTACTATTTTTCACCGATGTTTTGGAGCTTTAGAAATTTTGGTGTTCTTACGTGTAAGAATTTTCATTTATATACAAATATAGTTTACAATCAAAATTAGTTAAATTTAAACGAACATTTTATATTT
This sequence comes from Corella eumyota, assembly GCF_963082875.1. Lineage (NCBI taxonomy): Eukaryota > Metazoa > Chordata > Ascidiacea > Phlebobranchia > Corellidae > Corella > Corella eumyota. The sequence goes on along the minus strand of NC_137494.1, from coordinate 9,395,141 downwards.
AATAAAGGGACCACAGTTTTTGGCTATTACAATGATCCTGGTCTCTTTGGAACTCCTGTAGTTAATGAAATGGTTCTTAAAATGAAGTACAGGCGTCACTGCGCTAATGTCATTAAGGTAAATATGGTTTACATTTCCGTGTTCAATTGTTACAATAACCTTTCCTGTTGTTTTGTGGTTCTTTGATTAAATAACAATAATGTCTTTAATATCGAAGATAGTAGGGTAAAAACTAATTTTGCAATACAGAATGCTCCTAAAGACAAATTGTTGGTGTACAATGTTGCAGAAGGATGGGAACCTTTATGTAAGTTTCTTGAAGTTGAAGTGCCATCTACCCCATTTCCTCACAAGAATGTGAGGGGAAATATTATTGAAGAGTTTATGAAAATCAATCCTGTATTTATCAGAATACAGCGTGAAGCCATGTTAGGCGCAGGTCTTGCATTTTTATTGTTGTCATATGGCAGCTACAAGTTAATTAAATCTCCTCCCTCTACATGGTTTGAATCGGGCTATAACAATTTTTTTGGTTTTGTCAAAGCGGGATTATGATTTTATTGTTGTACCATAATTGTTTTAATTTTTTTAATTTTATATTCTAAAATAAATAGGTTTAAGCCCCATAGGTCTATTTTTTATTTTGCAAACAAAAACATAAATAAAATTGCTTAAAAATGCCTTTAACTAAAAAATTAGTTTTTTTTTTGTAAATTCAATCGAATTCTTATTTATTTATTAGAATTTGAAGATTGATATTGTTAAACTTTAAATTTATTATGTTGTGAAATTGTTGTTTAATTATGATAAAGCTAATTGTGAGGGAAAGACAAAACCCTCTTGTTTAGTGTCAAAGCTAAAAATAATTAATTTATTTATTTTTGTAATATTCTTATTAATGAAAGTTGATGCATAACATTATGTATTTATAAAGTTTTTATTAAAAATATTTATATAATTTTAACTATATTTTATTTATTAAATAAACCTTGTTTATATTTTTTTTAACGTTGTATTAATGACTTTAAAACCATTTAAAGTTAAGGCAAATTATTCCAATACTAAAAGGAGGGGGTAAAGGGAAGACAAGGAGGGGGTGTAAGCCCTAAAATAAGGGAAGAGCTAAAAAGGGAGGCCTTAAAAAGGAATTTTGCTGTCATTTTTAGTAAAAAGCAGAAATTGTCATAGCTTTTTTAATGCCATTTAGCACTAACAACTTCCGCTGCTTAATAAAAATGACTGCAAAAAACTTTCCTGGTTTGCCCCTCCTCGACTTTTTTTAGTGCTTCCCTACCTCCCTGTCTGCAAATTTTTTAAAAAAAATTACAACAAACAGCTCAGAAAGTACAAAATAAGAAAATTTCTCTATCTGCTTTCCTCTATAATCTTACGACGATGACGTGTGTCACGTGACTCGCGAGCGTAGGGATTTTCCCTATTTACAATATTTAGGTTTAAATCCCGATATCCTAAAAATTACTTGACCAATTTTTAAAAAAGTGGCATTCTCGTGCAAGTTGGAAAAATTACAGCATAATTAAAAAAGAAACTCTTCGAACGAACCATCTCTTTAAATTAATTTTAGTACAAAAACGTAAGTTTGATTTTATTTTGATTTTTATATATCTTATTTATATTAGTGTTTAGTTAAGTAATATATTTTTCACGTATGATTTGAGTTAATTTAAAAAACTTAAGAATTTCACAAGTTTAAGGGTTTGGAGGGTTGCTTTTCAATAGTTCTGTAGTGTATTGGTTATCACGTCTGCTTCACACGCAAAAGGTCATGGCTTCGAACCCCATCGGAAATAATTTTAGTTGTTTAATATTGAACAACATTAATCTCGTAAATAATATCTACATGGCCTATTTTTTAAAGTAATAACAGCGAAATTTGGTGAAATTACACGTATGACTATTTTTACCTATCTTTTTTGTATAAACAACAGGTTTCTCAGAGTATTATTCGACGTTGCTTCATGTAGTTTTACTGACGTGGTTATAACGTCTGCCTAACACGCAGAAGGTCGTGGTTTAGGCCCAATCAAAACTAAATTTTTATAAAGTTTATTTTTAGAACGTTTATTTTTAGAACGTTGCCGTTTATTTTTATAAATTAGGTAATATTTAACTTAAAATAATGAAAAATCTGGGAATCGAACCTTGTACCTCGCCCATGCTAAGCACGGGCCTTCCACGTGAGCTGCAGTGTGGTATATACGACCGGTCATGTCATAGGGTTTTGGACCTGACAGTTAGAAATAAGAGCGCATTATGCTCAATATTTTCTTTTTTAAATAAATTTTTAGGGGTGATTTAAAAACGTCCCAAATGTCATAAAAGGAATTTGATATTTTTTGCAAAAAATTATTGCAGGACCCGGGCATCGGTCCCGGTATCTCGCGCATGCTAAGTGCGCGCTCTATCATGTGAGCCACACCCCATTTAATTACCATTGCATTTAGTAACAACATATGGAAAACTACTTTAAAGTTGATTTTGGTTAAGTGAATTTGATGTGATTATAGCGATAATTTTTATAACGGTCTAGTTTTGGATGGAGTTTAAACCCATGGCCTCTTGCGTGCAGAAAGTGGAATCGTCATTTTTTCTGTAAAACTGGAATCGATCCAAATTATTTACAACTTGTAAATAGGTTAGAAGACGTCTGGCCGGTTAGTTCAGTTGGTTAGAGCGTCGTGCTAAAAACGCGAATGTCGAGGGTTCGATCCCCGTACTGGCCAACTATTTTAAAAATATTTTCTTACACAAATAACGCATGGATCTACCGCTAAAAATTAATTTCGGAAATTTTTTTGGGTTTTCGTACTCAAAAAAGGAATTAATTAAGAAGGAAAGACATTACTGGATCAAGGACCTCGATAGCTCAGTTGAGAGAGCGTCAGACTGAAGATCTGAAGTCCTGGTTAAATCCCGGGTCGGTGCATATTATGTTTTTGTCTAGAATCTTGTTACCTTTTCTAAACATTGCATGTAGTAAGTTTTTTGCTTAATTAGGGATGGGAAGCCTGGGGTAGGCTTTCCATTAAAAATAAATTGAACAGACAAAATTTTAGATTTTTAAATTTAGATTTAACATAAAATGATATGTGAACGCTTGCTAGTTAGATCTTTAAGATTTAGGCACGATTGCAAATACATTTCTTTATGAAACTATGCTACGTATATATACGTTATTATGTTTATTTTTTTAATTTGTTTATAAAAATCCACTGCATAAATATTACTACTTAAGATGAACATAACTAACATATTTAAATTATTTCCAGTACAGAAACTTAAACTTGATTTTATTTTGATATTTTTACATCCTTTTCTATATTGGTGTTTAGTAAGTAATATACTTTATTTCATGAATGGTTTGAGTTTTGAACAGTTTTGTAGTGTAGTGGTTATCACGTCTGCTTCACACGCAAAAGGTCATGGCTTCGAACCCCATCGGAAATAATTTTGATTGTTTAATATTGAACAGCATTAATCTCGTAAATAATATCTACATGGCCTATTTTTTGAAGTAATTACAACGAAATTTGGTGAAATTACACGTATGACTATTTTTACCTATCTTTTTTTGTATAAACAACAGGTGTGTCTCAGAGTATTATTCGACGTTGCTCCATGTAGTTTTACTGACGTATCCAATCAGCTAGTTTCGTAGTGTAGTGGTTATTACGTCTGCCTAACACGCAGAAGGTCGTGGTTTAGGCCCTATCAAAACTAAATTTTTATAAAGTTTAATTTTAGAACGTTGCCTTTTTTTTATAAATTAGGTAATATTTAACTTAAAATAATAAAAATCCGGGAATCGAACCTTGTACCTCGCGCATGCTAAGCACGGGCCTTCCACGTGAGCTATCACGTGTTTGTGCGAGCCTCATCGAAACTATATTTTTTTGCTAACTTTAATAATAAAAACACAATCTTCAATAAATAAACGTGTAACTTATAAAAACATGCAGTGTGGTATATACGACCGGTCATGTCATAGGGTTTTGGACCTGACAGTTAGAAATAATAGCGCACTATGCTCAATATTTTCTTTTTTAAATAAGTTTTTAGGGGTGATTTAAAAACGTCCCAAATGTCATAAAAGGAATTTGATATTTTTTGCAAAAAATTATTGGAGGACCCGGGAATCGATCCAGGTATCTCGCGCATGCTAAGTGCGCGTTCTATCATGTGAGCCACACCCCATTTAATTAACATTGCATTTAGTAACAACATATGGAAAACTACTTTAAAGTTGATTTTGGTTAGGTGAATTTCATGTGATTATAGCGATAAAAACGGTCTAGTTTTAGATGGAGTTTAAACCCATGGCCTCTTGCGTGCACAAAGTGGAATCATCATTTTTTCTGTAACAATGGAATCGATCCAAATTATTTACAACTTGTAAATAGGTTAGATGTCGTCTGGCCGGTTAGCTCACTTGGTTAGACCGTCGTGCTAATAATGCGAATGTCGAGGGTTCTATCCCCGTACTGGCCATCCATTTTAAAAATATTTTCTTACACAAATAATGCATGGGTCTATCGCTAAGATTGATTTCGGATTTTTTTTTGGTTTTTGTACTCAAAAAAGGAATTAATTAAGAAGGAAAGACATTACTTAATCAAGGGCCTCGATAGCTCAGTTGGGAGAGCGCCAGACTGAAGATCTGAAGTCCTGGTTAAATCCCGGGTCGGTGCATATTATGTTTTTGTCTAGAATCTTGTTACCTTTTCTAAAAATTGATCTGAAAAAGATCTGTTAAGTTATTTAAATATATAAAAGAATAATTATTCATAAATTGTTTAAGTAAATTTAAATTTTTATAAAATAATATAAAAAAACGAATTACCTTTAAAAAGATTATTGCATTTGGACCGTAATTAACCTTAAAAGCCGACCTAACAACGCAAATAGTTGGTATAGTGCCGTATTATTTTCAAATTTTAAGATCCAAAACCTGGTGACATGGTCGGTCTATTTCACACTATATAAGGGTCGTGGATCGAACTCTAACAGAACTAAATTTTTGGTGCTAATTTTAACTATAAAAATACAATCTCAAATAAATAAAAATTAAATTCTAAAAACTCTCAGAGTGGCATTTTAATCTCGTTAAACTGGCAGATTACTGCTTCACACGCAGAATTACACGTTTGCTTCAGAATCACACGTTTATCACGTCTGCTTCACACGCAGAAGGTCATGGGTTCAAACCCCATCGGAACTATATTTTAGAAAAATTAAAAATTTTTGACTTAATTAAAATTGAAGATGATTAAAATAATTAAATTTTGCTCGTTAAACTGGCAGATCACTTGATACCGTACAAGTGTAAGAGATAAATGGGCCTAGGCTACAAAGACTTCTATAAAGTAACTCGACTCGGCAAAGGTGTAACCACGTGAATAAGGTGTAAACACAACCAGAAATAGATAACAATTTTAAACTAAACATTATAACGGTGGATTCGTTACTGTATTTGGTTACAATACCTTAGTAGTTTCAACAATATTTTTGTGAGGAAACTAGTACCTGAAAAGTTAATATAGATTGGCGTTATTATTACAGCAAGGGTTGTCGTGGGGGTCTAGCTCACATGGTAGAGCGCGCGCTTAGCATACGCGAGGTACTGGGATCGATGCCCGAATCCTCCATCTTTTATTAAAAAAGATCTAATATTTTTATGTATTTTTATTTTGTACAGTAAAAAATTGAAATACCTTGTTAAGTGTACTGAATGTGTTTATAACGTTAATCTTTATCATTTTCCAGTTATTTAGGTTTCTCACACAAATGATTGTAGACACTACTGAGATACTGTCATTAAATACCGTAAAAAATCAGCTATCTTGTTGTTTACGTTAAAGTTGTTATCTATTTCTAGTTACGTGTTTACACCTGTTGCCATGTTAAGTGGTTTTTTAAAAGTTTTTGTAGCATAGAACGTTATCTTTATTACGTGATCTGTCGGCTTAACTTGATTGAAATGCAACCGATGCAAATTTGTGGACAGTTAAATGTAATTTTTTGCGATAATAACTATAAAATATTGATACGACTTATTATACAAAAGACATACAGACAAATCGTAATTATACGCATAGAGATGAAGACGTTGTGATGTTATTAACCAGTTTGCTTCTACGAATGTAACGAACATCGAGTTCCGTAGTGTAGTGGTTATCACGTCTGCTTTACACGCAGAAGGTCATGGGTTCAAACCCCATCGGAACTACATTTTAGAAAAATTAAAAATTTTTGACGTAAATAAAATTGAGGTTTTTTTATTTCTTTTTGTTTTTTTTTCTCATTTTTTTAGACCCCCACGACAATACCGATCCATGATCCACGAATTCGATCCCCGACCTTTCTAATGTGACATAGACCATCCATGTTACCATGTTTTGGAAAAGATAAGAATTTTTTTTTATCCAAAAAGAGAATTAATAAAGAAGGCGAGACAATGTTTTTTTACAGGAGCCTCGATAGCTCAGTTGGGAGAGCGTCAGACTGAAGATCTGAAGGTCCCTGTTTCAATCCCGGGTCGGGGCATGTTTTGTTTTTACTTTTAACATCAATATTTAAGCGATTTACACAACTTTATTGTCCTTGGCATTAGAAAGAAAAGGAAATACAAAAACGCTAGATTTAGTTAAAAAACATCAGCTTCGATAACACAAGGGAGAGAGTCAGACTAAAGATCTGAAAAAGATCTGTTAATTTATTTAAATATATAAAAGATTAATTATTCATAAATTGTTTATTAAATTTGAATTTTTATATAATAATATATAAAACGAATAACTTTTATATATTTTAACTTATTACAATATCAGTTTTATATAACTTTAAGAAGAATATTACATTAGGACCGTAATTAACCTTAAAAGCCGACCTAACAAAGCAAATACTTGGTGTAGTGCCGTATTATTTCTAAATTTTAAGATCCAAAACATGGTAACATGGATGGTCTATGTCACATTAGAAAGGTCGGGGATCGAATTCGTGGATCATGGATCGGTATTGTCGTGGGGGTCTAAAAAAATGAGAAAAAAAAACAAAAAGAAATAAAAAAACCTCAATTTTATTTACGTCAAAAATTTTTAATTTTTCTAATATATAGTTCCGATGGGGTTTGAACCCATGACCTTCTGCGTGTGAAGCAGACGTGATAACCACTACACTACGGAACTCGATGTTCATTAAATTCGTAGAAGCAAACTGGTTAATAATATCACAACGTCTTCATCTCTATGCGTATAATTACGATTTGTCTGCATGTTATTTGTATAATAAAGCGTATCAATATTTTATAGTTATTATCGCGAAAAATTTACATTTAACCGTCCACAAATTTGCATCGGTTGCATTTCAATCAAGTTAAGCCGACAGATCACGGAATAAAGATAACGTTCTATGCTACAAAAACTTTTAAAAAAACACTCAACATGGCGACAGGTGTAAACACGTGACTAGAAATAGATAACAACTTTAACGTAAACAACAAGATAGCTGATTTGTTATGGTATTTAATGACAGTATCTTAGTAGTGTCTACAATCATTTGTGTGAGAAACCTAATTAACTGGAAAATGATAAAGATTAACGTTATAAACACATTCAGTACACTTAACAAGGTATTTCAATTTTTTACTGTACAAAATAAAAATACATAAAAATATTAGATATTTTTTAATAAAAGATGGAGGATCCGGGAATCGATCCCGGTACCTCGCGTATGCTAAGCGCGCGCTCTACCATGTGAGCTAGACTCCCACGACACACCCTTGCTGTAATGATAACGCCAATCTATATTAACTTTTCAGGTACTAGTTTCCTCACAAAAATATTGTTGAAATTACTAAGGTATTGTAACCAAATACAGTAACGAATCCACCGTTATAATGTTTAGTTTAAAATTGTTATCTATTTCTGGTTGTGTTTACACCTTATTCACGTGCTTACACCTTTGCCGAGTCGAGTTACTTTATAGAAGTCCTTGTAGCCTAGGTCCATCTATCTCTTACACTTGTGCTGTATCAAGTGATTTGCCAGTTTAACGAGCAAAATTTAATCATTTTAATCATCTTCAATTTTATTTAAGTCAAAAAATTTTAATTTTTCTAAAATGTAGTTCCGATGGGGTTTGAACCCATGACCTTCTGCGTGTGAAGCAGACGTGATAACCACTACACTACGGAACTCGATGTTCATTAAATTCGTAGAAGCAAACTGGTTAATAATACCACAACGTCTTCATCTCTATGCGTATAATTACGATTTGTCTGTATGTCTTTTGTATAATAAGTCGTATCAATATTTTATAGTTATTATCGCAAAAAATTTACATTTAACCGTTCACAAATTTGCATCGGTTGCATTTCAATCAAGTTAAGCCGACAAATCACGTAATAAAAATAACGTTCTATGCCACAAAAACTTTTAAAAAACCACTCAACATGGCAACAGGTGTAAACACGTGACTAGAAATAGATAACAACTTTAACGTAAACAACAAGATAGCTGATTTTTTACGGTATTTAATGACAGTATCTCAGTAGTGTCTACAATCATTTGTGTGAGAAACCTAACTAACTGGAAAATGATAAAGATTAACGTTATAAACACATTCAGTACACTTAACAAGGTATTTCAATTTTTTACTGTACAAAATAAAAATACATAAAAATATTAGATATTTTTTAATAAAACATGGAGGATTCGGGCTTCGATCCCGGTACCTCGCGTATGCTAAGCGCGCGCTCTACCATGCGAGCTAGACCCCCACGACACACCCTTGCTGTAATAATAACGCCTGTCTATATTAACTTTTCAGGTACTAGTTTCCTCACAAAAATATTGTTGAAACTACTAAGGTATTGTAACCAAATACAGTAACGAATCCACCGTTATAATGTTTAGTTTAAAATTGTTATCTATTTCTGGTTGTGTTTACACCTTATTTACGTGCTTTTTGTAGCATAGAAACGTTTTTGTAGCATAGAACGTTATTTTTATTACGTGATCTGTCGGCTTAACTTGATTGAAATGCAACTGATGCAAATTTGTGGACGGTTAAATGTAAATTTTTTGCGATAATAACTATAAAATATTGATACGACTTATTATACAAAAGACATACAGACAAATCGTAATTATACGCATAGAGATGAAGACGTTGTGCTATTATTAAGCAGTTTGCTTCTACGAATTTAACGAACATCGAGTTCCGTAGTGTAGTGGTTATCACGTCTGCATTACACGCAAAAGGTCATGGGTTCAAACCCCATCGGAACTACATTTTGGAAAAATTAAAATTTTTTGACTTAAATAAAATTGAAGATGATTAAAATGATTAAATTTTGCTCGTTAAACTGGCAAATCACTTGATACAGCACAAGTGTAAGAGATAGATGGGCCTAGGCTACAAGGACTTCTATAAAGTAACTTGACTCGGCAAAGGTGTAAGCACGTGAATAAGGTGTAAACACAACCAGAAATAGATAACAATTTTAAACTAAACATTATAATGGTGGATTCGTTACTGTATTTGGTTACAATACCTTAGTAGTTTCAACAATATTTTTGTGAGGAAACTAGTACCTGAAAAGTTAATATAGATTGGCGTTATCATTACAGCAAGGGTGTGTCGTGAGG